>NC_137641.1:28683932-29123932 GCF_963383615.2 Lipophrys pholis
CAGGCAAGAGTGTTTATCGTAAAAGACCCAAGTGTGAAAAACTGCAAGATGGAGTGAGAAGCTGGTCTTTTTTTTCTTCATCAATCATCAAAAAATTTCATGTGTTGAATGAAAACCTAAGACATGGGAGGGAGAAGTTCAAAACCCTTGTGTGTGAAGTTTCTCACCTTTTTAAACATGGCTGACCTGCAGTGAAGTGGACGTTCACTGTCGGGGGGGGTCAGATCAAGTATTTTAGATTTTCCGTCCATTTTCTGTGCCTCTTCATCCAGCAATGATTCTGACGCTTTGGATTTTTAAACAGGATCAGAAAAGTCACCACAGTAAAAAAAAAAAAAAAATTCCTTTCACTGAATCGTGGAACTTGAGTTTGACCTTACTGATGATGTCTTGTTAGAATCGTACTACGACTCAGACATGTGCCTGGGTGAGGAGAAAACGGTGCAAAGCTGCCATCAGTGGGACCCCAGGTAGAATGTGCAAACTGAACAGAAACGCCCCCAAAACCTGGACTCCAGTCATGCTGCTCCCCAGGTTGTGATGCTCAGTCGTCATGGAAACGTGATATTCCGGCAGTAAGTGCAAGGTTTTGCACAGAAGTAGCAAAAGTAGGTGTGAACATGTATTTTTTATTTTTTTTTTTAAGTAGGCGTCAATCTGGACCAAAGTAACTATAATGTGTTGTTTTTTTATTATTCTAAATTGCATGTTCATGTAAATAGATTGTGCACATTAGAAGTAAGGGTTCTACATGCCTCAGCCTCAAGTGTCAGGCTCAAATATAGGAGAAGGTGTTTTATGACATTTCACCTTATTTTGCAACAGAAGATATCATTGAAATTGGCTTTATGTTAAAATGGTGGTCCTTTTTGGTTGTAATTGATTGGTTTTGTGAAAATATAGACATTTTCTTCATGCATACCCTGCACCACTGAAAAACTGTAAAAAAAAAAAAATGTATTCAAAGGTTATTATGGTACTGTTTACTGGTCCGGCTCAATCAAGATGAAATAGTTTCAGAACTAAAACATCACAGTGAATAAATCAGAATTAAAAAAGGCTAGCGCCTAAGCGAAGGATACACAGGCACTCACAGGGCAGCCTGCAATCACACTAAAATGTAGAATCAACTTAAAAATGACAGATAAAGTCGACATATGTCTCTGCACTGAAGTAGAAAGCTTCAGCCTATAATGTTTTTTGCTTGTTGAATACTTTCCATTAGTTGCTCTACCTCTATAATAACTTTGAAAAGTCACTATCTTTCCCACATGCATTAAAATATAATAATATACGTTGGGTTCGACCCACTATGACTTGTTGACATTTCTGTCTTTGAAATTCTCCTTGGATAAATGCCCTCAAGTTTTTTTCTGTACATATTTCATAATTTTCACTTTGGGGTTAGGTGTACACACACGGAGGGGAGCATGTGAGACATGCACATCAGTGGAGCGCCACCTTATGACTTGTGACATATTTTGTGCGGGCACAGTCCTATTTCACCTCTTTTGGTATTTCAAACAAGAAAAAAAAAACAAAAACAAAAAAAAACGGTGATCTCAGGAAAAGAAACAGAAAGAAGTTTCGAATGCTTTAACAACATGAGACAAAATGTTATTCTAATTATCCGTGTCTACTCCAGAGAAAACACACGCAGCACAAAAACAACAAAAACAACAACAAACATGGTCGCAGACACTGGGCATGATGCGTCCAGGTTTTTTCCATTTGTTTTGCTTGGATTTGGTGAAGTGCTTGACAGATTACACGTGAGCCCCATGGACAGAGATCCGCGGGTATATACTCCCTCATTTATGAGGCCAAACTTTAAGCAGCTTCCATCACATCTGTCCTCGTGTTTCACTTTACCACCATCAGCGCCTGTGCTCTCATCTTACCGAGGCTACATACATACAGGGCTTTCATGTGGGCAGCTCCATCTGCTCTAAACCAAACTACGCAACTATTTTTTTAATATATATACAGTATATTTATCGCAGACATTTGAGGAAGGACACAGGAAAAGTGCAAACGTTTCTATTTATAGTTTGCTCAGTGAGAGTTGACGTGAGATCCGTGTTAATTTACTGTTAAATGCCCCTTTTTTTCTTTTTCATCACTGTTTTTCCAACTCTAAATGTTGGTGTGATTTTTTATTTTTATTTTTTAATTCATAATGTTGCTCCTTTTTGATTTGATTCCTCTCAACATGCCCTGATCCTGAAAAATCCATGGAGACGAAGAAGGAAATTTTTTTTAAAGTTGCGTTTTTCCTTAGAGATGGAGTTGAAGCATTTTTCCTTAGAGACCGAATCAAAACGTTTTTAAAAAGGTGCTTTTTTCCCTCATTCCCATGGAGATAGAGATTGAGTCGAAGCGTTTATGGAAAATTATGTTTCCCCTCATTTCCATGGAGATGGAATGGAAGCGTTTGCGAAAAAGAAAGTTTCCCCCTTGTTTCCATGGAGACGGAGTCAAACAGTTATTTTGAAAAGTTGCCTTTTCAGCGCCTCCGAAAACCATTGTCGTGTACAACAGACTCCCGAAACGCAACTTTCCTTTTTTCACTTGATTTGTGTTGTTGTGTGGCTCATTGTCTCATGTCAGTGTTTGAATTCACTTTTTAAAATTTGTGCTTCAATAAAGTGGATATTTTCTCTCCGTTTTATTTTCTTTTTATCATGGAAACAAATCACCTGCAGACTGCAGGGGGTGGGGGTGGGGGTGGGTGGTGGAGGGGTGTTTCCCCTCTCATCAGAAGCCCTGTTGTGCCCCCCAGGGGAAGCCCACCACACACTTTGAAAGTCACTGTGTTTGAAGCTTTTATACATCCTTCCACAAAGTATCATTAGATCTGAATCCGTTTTATGTATTTATTTATTTTGTCAAATTCACTAATCTCTGCCTTGGTGATTAAAATGGGCTTTGCAGGGATAGGGTTTTTTTTTTTTTTTTACTGTTTATGCTGCACATTTACATGCATCGATCTTCATTGATCTTCATCTTGCGCACAATTAAAGATGGACGCACATCAAAGCAGATATGAGCAGATGACACCTGCGGTGCCATCGTCTTGCCCCCACGCCGACGGTCCCCGCTGACCCCGGAGACGACGACGCCGTTTGATTATCCCGCAGCGGGTTTTTTTTTGTTTGTTTGTTTTTTATGTAACCCCCACCACAGTGGTTTATATGCATATGAAAGCATGCATCGCCATTGATCTATCGGTGCATGGGATTGTGCAATGGATATGCGAAAAAAAAAAAAAAAAAACTAGGTGCGCTGCCGAACAGCCGACGCCGTCGATTGGCTACCGATGACATCATCCGCATTCGCAGGTGTTTGGTTCCCCGCTCGTCCAGACAGCACACCCGGGGCTGTTAAATGAGATGTAATCAGTACATCGGTACTAACGCTCCTGTGTGTGCGCCAGATAGAAACACCCCCCCCCCCCCCCCAAAAAATATCTCGCCCCTCCTTGCCGCCGCTGCCAGAGTCCCTCCCCTCCTTTTCCCGCTCTCTATCTGCTCATTAGTGGCGGGTTTGGAACAAAGAGCCATCTGGGCAAGGCTACCTGCCAGCTCAGGTGGGCCTTTACACAGAAAAGACAGCTTTGCTCCAACATCTGTCTGCGAGGATCAAAGACGTCTCTGTTTACCCCCCTTAACTTACTCCCTCGCTTTCTACTCTCCGTCTCTCCTCCACTCCTTCCTCTGCCTCTCCGTCTCTTGGTTCAGCTGCGAATAAACTTCCCGTACGTTTAGATCGGGAGAAGACTAAATACAGCGCCCTCCTCCTCCTCCTCCTCCTCCTCCCCCTCCTCCTTCGTGTCTCTCTCCGCCTCTTTGTCACTTCGCAGCTCCTCTCTTCGCCCTGAGGGTGTCGTGCATTCTCCCAGACTGCTTTGTTTTCTGTTTTCAGCTTTTTTTAGATAATCGTTTCCCTGTATACGTAATGAGGGAGACATGATATAAAAAAAAAATAAAATGCTTTGCATTTTCAACGGTGGCTTTGACAAATACATTAAGCTTTTCTTTCCTGTAACTGTCTTCTCCTTGAGTGGCCTTCCGATTTTAGGCACAACAACACGTTTGAGGACAAAAAAGTTTGGAACTTCAGTAGCTAATATGATGTGTTTGTACACGGTATCGCAATGTACACAAAGATCAATAAACATGCTGAGCTGTTTTGTAATCAGACGCATAAGAATCCCCCAGTCCCTCAGTGGCTCCAGCTTATATCATGGGAAGTATTGATGCTTCCCACTGAGCAAGAAGTCCAAAACACCTCATCTCTATAAATCCAGGAGACGTCCTCAGAGGAGCCAGAATAAAAGTTGTTGTCGACGTCTTTCTTAGACGTTGTAGCCAGAATGAGGACAGGTTGTTGGTCCTTCACAGGAAAAAAAACACAGACAAACCAATTACAATCAGCACTTTTTGGAATGTGGGAGGAAACCAGAGTACTTCCAGGATTTGAACCCACAACCTTCTCTCTGTGGGACAAGAGCACTAACCACTGCGACAATGAGACAATTATCAGTGCTGATAAGATATTTGCTCATCTACATTGTTGTATTCACACAATTAAAGGTTATCAAAGTGGCTCGTTTCTCTGTGGAGAATTAAAAAGTTGAATGCCTTGTGACCAAAACAACAACAACAACAAAAAAAGGTCAGAACTCTGTCTCCTCTTGCCTGTCATGATCTTCTTCCCTCATTATTTTAATGACAAATCAATAATTACAAAGGCAGTCGATCTTAACAGAAAGCTGGCGTCTTCTTCAACTCATTCTGGGTGTCTTAGATGTTTGAGTCATTTGTCAACTAGTTCTGCCTGGAGAATAGACGTCCAGATTACGGCCCGGACGGACGGACGTGTCTTGGACGTCCATGGACGTTGTTTGCTCAGTGGACTATTTTGTTTGCCGTCTAGTTCCAGTAATGCGCTGCAGGTTTATTCAGCCAGTCTGGCTCTGTAGATTGCAAAGAATCATGGAGCGGGTTATCCTTTAAGCCAGGTGCCGCTGTTCAACACCGCCGCTTCCTGCTGACTAACCCCCCCCCCAACCCCCCCGCAGGCCTCGGTGTGCACACGAATGAAGTCACTCTCATGTGAACGTGGCGACAGTGTTTGATTGTCGGAGGGGAGAGACTCTCCGCTGGTGTTTCTGTTGTTGTTCCGGGCCCTTTGCTCAGAACTAATAAAGATTGATTAGTCTCCCGTTCGAGATCAATGGCGTCGCTATTTTAGTTATGCCTGCTCGCCAGGATGCGTTCTGATCAATGACAAAGCTATTTTTCGCTCGGAGGGCAGGGCCCGGGATGAGAGAGGAAGGCTTGACTGATGGACCGTTCAAGGCCACAAAAGCCTCGGCAGCTCGGCTAAACTCCTCCTTCCTCTCCCGTTCCGAGGGTGTTGATACTGAAATAATGTAGAAAGATTTTTTTGCATGCTCCGCGTCACACACATTACCAGCAGCTTTGAGGAAATCCAGGCTTGAATCTCCCCCCCCCCCCCCCCCCCACACACTTCATTTTCTTTCACTCGTCTTTTTTATCCACGTTTCTCCAGCACCGTGTTCAGCAGGAGACGGCCAACTGGAGCATAAAACCAGGCTGTAGTCTGCAGGTCGCCACCGGCTGAGCTCACCTGCCGCTAAATTCACTCTGACAGGTGAGATCGCAGCCTGGTGGCGGGGCGCTGCACCCAGCAGTGAGGCGAGAAGCATGTTGGCGTAGGAGCTCGGCCTCGGAGGACTTTACCTCTGCACCGCTGCTGCTGCTGCTGCCGCTGCTGCTGCTGCTGCTGCTGCTGCTGCTCCGAGGAACAAGGTAGTTTAATCGTGAAACATCTCGCAGCTTACGAGGCAGGACAGGCTCTAGTCCTAAATGGGAATAATAATGTTTGACCGCTACCTTCAGCCGGGCAGCCGGCAAGTTATTGGCCAGATAGTCACTGGAGTCGCTTTTGCTGCGGGAATCACAATGTTTCAATAAAAGATAATGACTTTCATTAAATGTGTGCTATATTAGCACGAGCATGAGCCATACCATGAGAGCAGAGGGAGCCACTTAATGAGTTTGACCCATCTTGGATCAGAGGATAATAGATATTAGATCCACGCGCTGGTTTTTAACACATTCCTGCATCAAGGTGTAAATCAGAAAAAGAAGACATCACACGCGAGGCACAAGCTGTTTTGCAGTGTAAATATGATTTTGTCGATTTAATCTGTACAGAAGGGCGTCTTTAATCTTTCATGACCCTGGGGAAGCGGAGGCCTTCTGGTCCTAACAAGGCAGGAATTAAGGGTACAGCTGAAAATAGGTTGAGTTTTTAGGGTCACAGCTTACATTTTGTTTTGCAGCCGGCGAGTTTCAGCTCATCGTGGGAGCGGGGGAGGAGCATCGTCTCTCATCCCGCCCGGTTATGTGCTCCCGCCCTTTATGGAACAGATGAGTGAAATGAAATAGGAGTAACAAACGGCTTCCTTTTAACTTCGCTGGAGATATACAACTGTGTTTCTGCAATACAGGCCCGTGTGTGTGTGTGTGTGTGTGTGTGTGTGTGTGTGTGTGTGTGTGTGTGTGTGTGTGTGTGTGTGTGTGTGTGTGTGTGTGTGTGTGTGTGTGTGTGTGTGTGTGTGTGTGTGTGTGTGTGTGTGTGTGTGTGTGTGTGTGTGTGTGTGTGTGTGCGCGTGTTACATTTTTGGTCACAAGAGTGTTTTTATTTGTTTCACTCAGGTGCAAAACACACCACAGGGAAACCAAACCCTCCAGTGCACGTGCACGCACACGCGCACGGACACACAATCCCCTCCACTCAAACTTATCCCGGCTCCACCGTTGCAACTCAGCAAATGTGGCGGGCAGGGTTTAATTTTCTGGCCCCCCGCCTCTGCCCCAGCCTCATGCATTTTTCATCACCACCATCCTGTTCCCACCCAGCCACTGCTGCTGCACAATGCTATCGATTGGCGATTAAGCCATCAAACTGTTATAAAGAGGTTAATATTTTAAAGCTGTTACGTCTCCCCCCCCCCCCCCCCCCACTTACATTAACGTGCAGCCTGCAGTACAGTTTCAAGTGTTTTTAAGAGTTTCCGCTCTTAAGCGAGGTCAGGTTATGAATGTTTGATGCAGTGCAGACGGCAGTGTGCGACTCCTGCACGATGCTTACTCCACCACGGCGTGTTCCATCAGCTGACGGTGCCAAAGGTCGAGAGGCTGCAGCGTCAGTCAGTGCAGACGCCGGGTAGGGGTCATACCTTGTTGTATCCACGTGGGATACGTCCAGTTGTTGACCAATTTGTGTATGGTAATTCTGATAGATCTCCGGAGGCCGCCTGGCAATATTGAAGGTTCAGCGTTAATTGTGACCACTGGGCAAAGAATCTGCAGTCTCATCCTATTCGAGCAACTGATGAGCATCTCGAGTTATTTTTAGGAGTTAATCCAGAGGAAAGACTCTTCGCGTTCTTCTTAAAGTATGTAAATATGCCTAACTACACCCAATATATATCAGCCTATATATTCAAACTTTTTTTTTTTCTCCTTCCCATCATCGTGTTTCAAGCCGCAAGAATATTTTTCAGCTTTCAGACTGCCAACTTTTCTTTTTTTTGCCAAATCTGCCCCCACACCCCTGTCATGTGAGCTCATCAAGTCATTGGCACCAACCGACATGTTTCAAATGTGCTCATTAGAGCTGCTTCTTCAACATGAGGCTATTTATCTCTTCGATTTCACACGTGACTTGTCAGTGTTTTCTATGGTTTGTTAAAGTCTGTATTTTTAACCACATGGAGTGTGGTACTGATTTGATCTTTAACTCGATTAATTTCCTAAACTGTTGATCACATTTAAAATGTTTTACTCTTATCACTGCCATCTGTTTCTTTGTTTCTTGTAGAGATTCATTTCTATTTATAAAAAGCCAATTATTAATCGTTGTAATTACTCATTTAACATGAATCAGCTAACAGCAGCCAAAAAACAAGACAAACTCTGGCGACGTGTCGTTCCGCTGAAATGTAAGAATCTCCACCCAAACCTGCACATATCAGCATTTACACCAGCAACACATCATTGAACCATCGTAACAACTCTGTGTGCTTCTTCAGCTTTGACTCTGTTCACACAACGTTTCGAAAGAAAGCAAATCGTTTATGCGTTTTTGTTTCAGAACAGGTTTGTGTTTACACGGCAACGTTTTGAAAACAATGTCCGTTTACGCGGCGACGGCAGAAACGCTGAAAATTATATAGTGAGCATGCCGGGTCATGAGATGGCGCTGTTGTTGTTTGTTGTTGTTTTTTTAGTAATGAAACCACACATGGAGAACAATAAAAGTAAAAAGTAATGCAACTTGACTTTATAATTATGTTCATTTTAGTGGAATACGACCCGGTTCAAGTGAAAACACAGTGCTTTGGCGTTTTTCGTTACAGAAAAGTTTTGAAAAATCACTTCCATCGAAATGGCAAAAACGCTGAAAACTGTCATTTTCATGTTAGGCCACTAGGGGCACGCAACAATGGCGAGTACACAGACCTTCATATGGACAGACGGACAAGTTGGATTGCTGTTCTGGACTGTCGCCTATAAAAGTATCACGTCCCAGGAGAATATTGACTGGGAATCATGCCACTCTGTAGGCTGCCATTGTTTTTGTCCATCTACATGTACATGTGCAGAAGAACTATTTACTATGGCCAGGGTGTGCATGTGGCCGGATGGTTTATCACCATATTTCCTGCTGTAGTTTAAAAAAAAAAAAAAATGCTTTGTTTCCAACGGTTTTTCCTCATTTATTGGCATTTTGTTTTCATCACATGGGAGATTTGAGCATTTCTGTTGTTGTGGATCCGCTCTGCTAGAGCTCGCCTCCCTTTCAGTGTTTTCAGCCGTTTACAATGCAATAAAGCATGATTAAAAACCTCCACGACATGATTACAGTCCTTCAAATGAGGACGCCAGCCTTCTACCGCTTATGTGGCGTTGTATGTCTTTGTTATGCTTCTTATCAGAGTCATACTGTCCTCTGACCTCCTTCTTTTATCCACATATGAACTTTATTGATTCATTTTTTTCTATCACATCACCATTTCGCCTGTTTTTTTTGTTTTTTTTTAAATCATGATCACTGTGGTCATTAGAGGCCACGATTTACACGCAGCCGGAGTCATTTCTGCAGATTGCACAATGAGACTATTTCTCATATAAACATTGTATGAAATTTACAATAGGAAAATGGATAATTTAATCATATTGCATATTAATGTCCAATTTCAACTAAAGCCGGTTGTTCCATTTTTTTTCAGAAAACTACATGTCAGCTTTTTTTTGGTTGTTGTTTTTTTAGTTCCAATAGATAACTATTAGCAATGCTGTTTGTCATGTTTCTTACAACCATTTATCCACTAATAGCCAATACTAGCTCAGAGCAAACAAGAACTGGCAGGCAGGGCCAGCAGGGAAACCATTAATTGCCGTGTGCAATGTTCTGCACAGTGTACCACCAAACCGAATAACGAGAAAACGCTGCTAGTTTGGATCAAGCACCAAGTCCAGTATCCAGGACATCTTTTTTTTTTTCATTCGTTATGTCTTAAATGGTTTTCTTTGTTATTATGTCACATGTTTTAGGTCTCTACAAGTCTTGACATGTTTATAAAATGTACGGCATGTTCTAAACATATCTTGATTTAAATGTCCAACTGGTCCTGCATGCTTGTCATGCATGAACCGGCATGTTCCCGCTGAGGGAGTGAAACAGAGTTGACATGTGAACAAAGACCTGGCGGAGGTGAGAATGGACACAGGATGGATTTATTTTGTGCGTGCGCTCGAGAGAAAGACAGAAACCCAGAGTGCTGTAGGTGTTAGTCCAGCAGGATTCACACCTGCAGGTCTTGGGACTTCGAGGTAAGAATGTCAAAAAAAAAGAAAAGAGAGAGAGTGAGAGACAGGAGCGGGAATCGCAGCATGTTAGTGAGCACTGAGGGAAAGCAACACGCCGCCATTGTGCAGATGAAAGGCTTCGAGCACAGACTTTCACTTCGACTTTCAGCCAAGGTCGAGCGGTTAAAAAGGCCCGGGAGTTCCACCTGCGCGTGTCGCAAGCTGACACAACCGCTTACCGTCGGAGAGCCCAAATGCGTTCATTTGTTACGCCTCTTGTCCGTACGCCAGTCGTTTTCCCGCTCCGCCTGACGGCGCCGACAAGCGACTCATAAGAGTGGTGCTCTCCATCAGTGCCGGTCACTTTGTGCTGTTTAAGTCCTGGCGGCGCTCTCCTCCGGGGCAGCGCTGGATACACGCTTGAGCGGTGTCCCAATCACTTTGATCACCTGTGACAAACCGTACCGAGACCCGATCGATACGGCGCTCTCCTGAGGGCCGAGGGATTAATGTAACTGCTGCCCCGCAAGCCTCTGTGTGCCTATAGTGGCACACCGAGGCGAGAGCTCCTGATAAATCAACTTTAATGGGAAAATATTAAAGACTTTGCACGTGATTAAGATTCTTGAAGAGAGTCAACCTTTTTCGCCGTGCACCCGAACGAAATGAGTGAAAATCAAAGAATAGATTGGGAACGAGGACAAAAGCTGACGGAATTAGTGAAAGTTAGAGAAGTGAAGGTGTTGTGTGGGAGATGGGGGGGGGGGGGCAGAACTCAGGCAGTGACTCCTTAGGGAGAGTCTTCACAGTTATATTAATATAACACAGAGGGGGTAGTTAGAGAAGCTTTGTTTGTCTTGGGCTAAATGAACCCCCCCCCCCCACACACACACTTTACCATTATAATAGTCATGTCATTATAGAAGGAGGGTGAAGAACCGGAAGAGTGTTTATGTCAATGTTCTTCCTCCCACTTAATGAGCTGGGTTTACTGCCTCCAAATAAATTAGTTGATAAGTCTGTAGAGTTGTTATTAGTGAGGCAGAGTTGGGGATTTAATCCTCTCGGTCACTCTTTTCTGTATGAGAGTAAGGTTACAATACAAAGTCAGAAGAAGTGAACACACACACACACACACACACACACACACACACACACACACACACACACACACACACACACACACACACACAATGTACCAGATGTCCAGCTGTTCACTGTCTTCATTAATCTGTTGTGAGCCGTGTTCTTTCTTATACGCGTCCGCCGCATTTTGTTTCTCATCTTTGTTCCTTTCTTTCTCGATGCCTCCTTTTTTTTTTTTTTCAGTTTTTTTCCCTCCACCTTGCTCCCGGCTCGTGTTGAACCTCCCGCTGCGATTGCCTCCAAACAGCATCCACCCACCACTACTACCCCCCATGCCTGCGAGAGTTTGTCTCTCATTATCGGTCCTTACTGCACCCCGACCAACCTTCCCACCCAGCGTGGTGTCATATCTTCAGTACAGTATTGTCTCATTATCTCCACAGACGCAGGGCAATATGGGACATCAGACACTCCCCCTCGGTTAGAGGGCCGGGGGCTACCGGCGGAGCTGACAGGTTATTAAGACTGGTCAAAGGTTTTGTCTTCATGTGTCAATTCAGCTAAACTAGAGGCCATGTTCACATTACTGCCTGCAAATACCAAATTTTGATCAACAATATTAGTCTATTTCATTTTGAAACGGGTGAGCAATCAAATATAAAAAAAGGAAAAAAATGCTCCAAGCCAACAAAACCTACACAGTGTAGGAGACGTGATCAGAAAAGTTCTGTTTCTGTCGCTGTCTTGCACAAACGAGGTACACCACAGTCATGCACATGCGGTGGGAGTGCGCGGAGCTGTTGTGAGTCAGTGTGTGCCGCATGACGTCAAGATTGTGACCTGCCCTCGCAAGCCTCTTCTGGAATCACGCTCGCCGATAAAGCTTCTCATTGCCCCAAACCAAACAATTCATGTCAGAGGACGTCAAGACTAAACCGCTGTCTTTGCTGTGAAGACGGACGTCTCTCCAAGACCGGAGCGGGCTGGGCGGGGCAATTTTCCACCAATCGGGAGGTTATACCCCTCGGATCCTTTCGTCAACTGTGAAGTCCAACTGCAGAAATCTGAGGCATCCTCACTGGGAAAAAATCCTGACGAGATCTTTTAGTGGAAACAATTCAGTACCAAAACACTGCAGCTGCAAACACAGCATTGTAAGAGAAAAACACAACAGTATCACTCATTGTGTGTACACCGTCATCTTCGGCCTCGTTCACACTGCAGGAAAATGGGAGAAATTCAGATTTTTTTTTTTACTCACAAGTGACTCATATCCGACGTGTTTTGTGGCCGTGTGAAAACGCACATCAGACCCAGGCCTTGTTCATATGTGGAACCAATTCGGATATTTTTCTACACGCGACTGCTTCGTCATTGACGTCATGGACGGCGAGGAAGCGGCTCCGCCAGAATGTTGAAAGCTGAAAGTGTTGCGCTCTCTTACCTTTTTCTCCTTCTACCTTTCCTCGTCAAGTTTCCCTCTGTTGGTTTGTATTTAACAACCACTTTAAAAAGAATCTACTTGGGTTGTCTAGCGTTGCCAGATATGGCGGGAATCCCCCAATTGGGGAGTCAAACTCTCTTACCTTTTTGCTTTGTTTATTTTGTGCATTTGTGTGTTCGTTTTCACAGTTTTACGGTTTTAACATAATTCCTACGCAGGATGAGATTTGGGCTGGTTTTTATTGAGGCGTGTGGGTTTTACCTACAAACAGTTTTTCTCTACATCGTGTGCATTAGGGTGGTCCAAAAAAATCGAAACTCAGTAAATCATTGATGGTCCCCCCCCAAAAAATGTTATTCCTTTTACCATTCAAATGAGGTGGCTCATAGGCCTTTTAAATTTACAAATTTTACCATATTTTGTGTGATGACTGCATTCGTTTGTAATCAAATTGCTATGAATTCTGTTTCATATGGTGTATTTACAACATTTACAGAACATGTATGTGTCTGTTTATAACTATCGCGAATGGGCAAATTGTGTGTAAATAGATAAAACTTCATGGTGATGAGTCACCTCTACATCTCATCAGAATGGCAGAAGGAATATATTTCATCAATATTAGTAACCTTTTTTTTTTTTTACCTATATTTTGGACCGCCCCGGTGTGCAAGAGATCCATGTGCATAGGTTTTAATCAGGTAAGTCCATTTCCTCCTCCCGAAAACATGCACCTGAGGCTTTTTTGGTGATTTTAAAGTTTCCTCGGGGTATCAGTGTGAATGTGTAACAATATCTCCATGACTTCGCTGGGATGTTGAATAAAGTACGAGGATCACGTTCAGAGTCAGACTGAGGTGCATTACAGGCGGGAACTTTTTTTTATTCATGAAAGTAATGTCGCCTCAGAGAGTTACTTAGACACAAGTCCTCCATCCACACCGTCTCTCATCATCTAATCATCGTCCCTTATGTTCCTGCTTCAAGTTGGCTTCCTGTGACTTCCTCCTCGTCCTTCCGCTGAAGTTCAAGCTGAGATGTTGCAGTTTTTGTTTCTTCACAGTGGAGGAGATCCAGCACATGTCAGAAATCATCCTCGAATAAGGGAATAAGTGTTGAACTTACTTGTAACTCCACAAATCTAAATTGATACAGACTAAACATTCAATTTGGTTGATTTTTCTTGACTTTCAGCATATGTCCACAAGCGAAGCGTCGGCGGCCAACCAGCCAACGGAAAAGTCACAACTTCCAATTAATTCTGACTCTTGTCTGTGTCACTGAAAGAAACCGTGGGTTTCGCACATGAATGATGTAAGGAGGAGATATCATGAAGCTGACATGTTTTTGGCTTTTGCCTTTAGCAAATGACACGCACGGCGCTGAATTCATTTATCAGGTCCATTTCATATTAACAGATGGCGCTGAGGTTCACCAAGAAGCGGCATCACGGTGAGATAGGCTGCACGAAAATCTGAGATGAAATCGCCCACGTTATGTAATTGGGTTTTAGTAATAACCTGCAGTTTATTGAGCACGAACATTGTTATGTCACAGAAGACATTGGCTCGTTGGAATCATAAATATATGCGTGCCACCTGCAAAGTCTTCCAAATATGCCAAAACAAAATTGAGGAGGATCATAAATAAATCATTGCGTTCCATCTAATTGAAGCGTGGCTTTAAATGCACTTGGCTCTTCATCTCCTCATTGAGTCATCTCTCCAAATTCCTTCTGTCTTCCCAGAGCTCCAAAAAGCAACACGTAACGTCAGTAATGTAACTGTTGGGCTTTTTTTTTTGTTTTTTTGGTTTCTGGATGGGGGTGGCGTGGCCGAGGAGCAGGTCTGGCGAGGACACGGCGCTTAGAAGGAGTAGGAAGAAAGCGAGCGGGGGGGGGGGGGGGTTGTCCGTCCTGGGAGACAGATGGCGCGGGGGGCTGGTCCATGATGGGCTGGTGTTGGACGGGCTCCATGTGCTGTAGTGGGTAACTGGGGCCCAGGGTGGAACGTAGGCGGCACTCTGATCCTCAGCGCCACAGTATTCCTCAGGCACAGGAGTCCACTTCCCCCGCCCATCTGTTCCTTCCATCGCAGCGATGGCAAGCGCTCCTGTACGCACGCACACACACACACATGCACACACACACACACACACACACACAAAATATACACCAGCGAACGTACACTTACCATTTGCATACACAGACACACACATAACGTCAGCAACTGCTGCCCCCTGCTAAGCTGCAGATTTGGGTTCAGTTACAGTGCACATGCATCCCCCCACCACCACCACCACCACTACCACCACCACCACATTCCTCCTCCCCATCTTACAAAATTAGCCCTCCGGGTGTGACGAGATCCCACCAGCACCCGCTCCCATTTCATGTCACGCCGACTGCGTCTGTTATTGTAACGATTCCCCCGCTTGAACGTAATCCCATATCGTTTTCCATCTATTCCCACGCGTACCTGTGTGACGACCGCAACCTTTGCTATTTAGTAATCCTAATGGAATTAATTGCTTTGCTATCACCTGTGTGTGTGTGTTGGGATGGGGGGGCGGGCGGGGGGGGGGGGGGTTAAGGGCAGGGAGGAGCAAGAACATACACAGACTGGGAAACAGAAGCTAGACGAGAGAAAATAAAAAAAAAACTGGCATTGGTTGTAAACAGCAGAAAAACATGCTGCCATAAGGTCAGGCTGGAGGATGAGGTGTCTCTGTGACTGATGCATGCCTTCAGTGAATTATTTCTCAAATCATAAATGTTTTTATAATCATTCTGGTAATAGATACACTAACAGTTGCGAGCACAGAGAGTGATAATGACCCCGAAGGAGAAGTCACATCGCCGATGGTGAAGTCAAGATCAAGCGAAGGCGGAGCACAAGATGTTTTTGTCTTTGTGCAACCTGGAATGCTTGAGATAATCAGATGTTCTTCCTTTCTCTTTTTTCTTTCCTGCACACTTGAGATAAAAGAGAAGTGAAAAAATGCACAGTGATCTTGTAAGTGGTGAGTCATTTGTTAAGGGTCTTTCTCTTTTTCTACCCTTTCCCAGATTGCATTGAAAAGACAGCCGGAAAACACTCTTGAACAGGTTGTCCCACTATTGTTCAACAAAAGCAGTCACTCGTGGTCGTGGTCGTGTTCATGCGTGCAGTACGGGCAGTGTGGCTTGTATGTTGCTGGATCGTGGAAAGAAAGAGAGCAGCTGGTGGAAATGCACTTAGAAAGATGGAGAAAATGAAAACTCTCATTCCAAGAGGCAGAAAATGAAAGCTGCCGTGAAAATATAACCCAGAACATTAAAGTTCGACTGGCCAACATGTGACTAAAACATAACGAAATGGTGAAGTTACACAGCAACTAGAAAGGGACTAAAGCAGGAAACTGTAAATATATCACCACAGTGTTTATTTGTGTTCACTTTCATAATGTGGACACTTTTAAGTCACCTTCTTCTTCTTTTGGGTTTAACGGCAGTTAACCATAAAGTTGCACTACAGCCATCTGCTGGTTCTATCTATCTTCATTGTTTACCACTGCTCTCTTTGTCCCTGATGATTGTTTCCCATGGATGGATACACCAGCTTAATAATGATATTGATTATTATTTGACTACTATCAAAGTTTTGAGTCAGAATTATATATATTTTTTTTTTATTTATGTATTAATTTGGGAAGGATTTTTATTTAAAAAAATGTAATAAGTCTTGGCATTCAACCAATATTCATGTAACTATTGATGTAACTCTTTGTATACTGTATTTATAGCTTCAAAATGTTCTGATTTGTGTTATATGTTTCTATATTACCTTCGCCAACGAAAGTTGAGTAAAGAAGGTAATGTTTTTGTCTGCGTGTTTTTATTTATTTATTTATTGGTTTGTATGTATGCATTTTACCAACTTTTTGCAAAAACTATTCACCCCAATTCCATGAAATTTTCAGGGAACAGTTGTCATCGTCCAAAGACCAATCAAGTCGATTTTGGGACGTTAAACGATAAACCGTTTCCGAATCAATCGCAAAAAATTGTGAAAGATATTCCCATAGAAAGTGGATGAGAGAGGCACCCCATGAAGGAGATGAGAGGAGATCAGCGTCTGTTGCCATGGAGACGCTCCCTGCTCAGTGTTTCACACGATGATGTAGCTACCTGACCTACCTAGTTAGCATCGATATGAGCTAACGGTTAACATGCTGGCGATGCTAATTCGGTTCCGCCAACAAATGTGGTGTTGGCGAAGGCCTGCGCTCTACCGAGTGTAGCTCTAGTTTTAATATATATATGCGTTTGGACCAATTTGACTTCGTCTTGTTTCCCTTGCAGGAAATGTTGGAAATAATTTAAAGACTTTCTCTCACACTCTCTGCCATTTCTATTTTTCACCACTGTAGTAAAGCAGAAGCTATACGGGGGCCGTTGAGTCACACATGTGTCGTGTACATCAATCATTCATTTGCCAAGTCTTTTTTTTTTTTTTTCATTCAGTTTTTTTTTTTTTTTTCTTTACATTTTGAAAACTGAACATAAAAGCAGATGGGAGGAAAAACACACCGCACGCAGCTCGATATTTCAAAAATTCAGCCGACGTTAGATGAGCTGATTCGGAACAGTTGCTACTCTTAGATCCACTAATTTGCAGTTCATATCATATCATATAGTGCAGATTTATACTGATCTACAGAAAAGATTAATGTTATTCACTCACTTCCTAGTATATTATGAAATCTATGCTCAGAAATGTTTGAATATATTCTTGTGACAATGAGAGTTTTATCCTAAAAACATGATCTTGTCTTCTCTTTTAAACTGTTTATTCATTTCCCTTGTTACGGGAACCCTACAGAGGCTGTACAATGGTGCAGTGGTGAGCAATCTGGCCTCACATCGGGAAAATTGCAGGTTCGAGTTTGGACTATTAAGCCGTTTCCTGCACGTTCTTTCTGTGCGTTGGTTGACTTTGAGTGTTCCAGTTTCCTGCCACAGTCTAAAAAACCTGCGATTGTATTTCTATTATAAATCTTGCTGATACCACATGCTATATAGATCATCCATTTTCTATTAAATACGTCACCTTTCGACCTTGAATTATGCATCACTTTCTCCATCATATAAATCCCACGAACAACTTCCAGCTAAAACGGTGACTTCATTCTCTTTTTGCACTGACATAAACTGTATTTGGTTGAAAATATGTGTATGATTCATCTACCCACTCCATCCTCCTCTGAACAGGAGCTTTCTTTTTTGACCCAAAGCATTATATTACAGTAAATCGCTTTTTCCCCCTGTCAGTTGGCACAATTAGGCTGTATTTGTTTCACACAGGATTTGATATTGGCACGCAGCCCTGAATAGTATGAAACTGAGCAAAGCTGCATTATATCTTATGAGAAATGGACCTCCGTGTGCATCTTAGAAACCTGTTACCGCTTCTTAAAGTTACCTCATTGGCGATAAATGTCAGATTTAAATCAAGATTGAGTTATTCCTGCATGTTGTGTTAAGAGTTATGGTATGTAGAAAGAAAATACTCAAAATTGTGCATTCATTTTAGCTCTCTTGCAACCCCCCCCCCCCCCCCCCCCCCCCCAAAAAAAAAGAGCATTTAGCACAACAACAACATGCATTCCATACTGCTGAGCGCAGGGTCTGACATGCTTTTAGAGAGAGGCCTCTTTGCCAGCTGTCTGAATGCCAGTTAGGGAAACATTAGACCTTAAATATTAATGCAGTAATATGGCATTGTTGGAATGCTTACTGAGCTGTGGGCTCCAGGCCTGCTGGGTTATTTGTCACACTCCAGAAAGCTCACAGCAGCCAGAAAAGAAAACCTCCACCAAAGAGCGAAACACAGCGCAGAGTTAAGCACAGTCTCCTCGGCGATAAGAGAAATATCTATTTGTAACTACAACACTGGAATCAATTTGCCGCCTGTGCTGCCGCCTTGTTATCTTCAGCATCATTTACGAACCCCAAGAACAAGTCTTTATGATCTCTTAATCCTGGATTGACAACACGTTAGTTGATTATGTAAGTACTAAATTAAACCAAAACCCTAACGAAATGTCTGTCCTCAGACAGCATGCAAGGTGACCTTTGCAAATCAGTAAAAAGAGCTTCAAAAAAATTTTTATTTGAAGCTTGATAGTCGAAGCAGCCCTCCCCGTCTCTTTCTCTCTCTGTGTGAATCTTCCAGCAACAGATGGCCAATGGAGAAATCAGCAACACGTTTATTTTCTCTGTCCTTTTATTTTAACAAAAATGTGTCATAATTGGACGGCTACCCGAACACACATATTTTGGTGTATGTATTGACTCTTTCCAGCTCAGATATTTATTTATTTTTTCATTTTTGTACTGTTCAGTGAGCTGACTGCAAGGCCTTTTGGGAATAAGTCGCTTTTCAACAACAAGTTTTATAATGATTCGCTCTTTGTGTAAACACACACACAAGAGTCCATAAAATGCTGTTCCTAATCACCACAGACACACGAATGAAAAAAGAGACGGTCACCGCTTGCGAAGTATTAAGTTAACCTTGGAAACAACCTATGGAGCTTTAGCTGGAACTGGCAAAGTTGCCTTTAACTCAGCAGGGAATGAGAGGATGTAAAGAAACAAGATGCACCGACGGCGAGAGTTTAACCTCAGAGAATGAGTGGGTTCGGTGTGTGTGTTTGTGAAATGAGAATATGAGTCTTATCACGAGGAGCTCGACATCTGCCTGATCGGAGATGTAAAGTAATGCAAATGTAAAATTTGTGATCGGATCCTGGCGCAGGACCTCAACTGGGAAGGAGATGTGGTGGTGGTGGTGGTGGTGGGGGATTGGAGAGGTCGGGGGTGCAGGTGGCGGTGCTGGGTCAGGGGGGCGCACACGGAGGGGTGGGGGGGTCAGCAATGAGTATTCGATCGATGGCAGGCTTCCTGACAAGTGTTCAGTGATTTCCTGTCCCTGGCAGAAATATTGTGCTTGTTAATCCATTTGAGTCAGAGCAGCAAGGGGCTCTGTGAAAGAGAAGGAATCTGCCTCCTGTGTGTGTGTGTGTGTGTGTGTGTGTGTGTGTGTGTGTGTGTGTGTGTGTGTGTGTGTGTGTGTGTGTGTGTGTGTGTGTGTGTGTGTGTGTGTGTGTGTGTGTGTGTGTGTGTGTGTGTGTGTGTGTGTGTGTGTGCGGGTCAACGCAAACAGGATGCTAATGAGCCCGCGCTAATCAATGTGTGCTTAATCAGCTATTCAGCTCTGAGTGGCCACAGGAAGGATCGAGGAGGGGAGCAGAGGGAGAGTGTTGGGAGGAGTTCATGAGAAAGTGCAGGCCCAACCTCTGATTCACTCCCTTTGTTGAGAACGTTGGTTCTCAGGATCTCCTCCGTGAATGCAGATTTACTTTCACCCCCCCCCCCCCCCCCCCCCTCAGACGGTGGAGCAGGGAGGAGCGCCGCGAGGTTTGTGGATCAGCGGAGCTGCTGCTGCTCTTCTCAGGAAGATGTTTTAACGATGCACAGTGTCAAATGTGTTGAGTTTTATCACCACTGAGTGCACACATCTCAAATATGAGCGAAAAACTACAAGAAGTGCAACTGTGCGATACATATTTTTTGCAGCAATGCAGCAAGACGGCGATTTCTTTTGAAATTACACCTCAACACACACCACAGGGCTCCTGCCCTGATGAGAAATTGTTTTAATTTTGTGTTTACTTCACCACTTAATGCTTTATCTCTGTGACCCAATGGACAAACCATTTACTTTTGTATTTGGCCACGCATCGTGAAGTCATTCAAACTAAGGTAAAATTCTTTAAAAAAAAGAAAAAATCAGTAAAATTCACAGTTTGACATGTTTGTAAAGTTTTTACCTTGTCTGATGATAACCCAAAGGACAGCTATCAATAACTCATGATATTGCAATGTCCATAAAACCTATTACACGATCATGCAAGACTGCTAGTCTCTCACTACGTCGTCTGTCCATACGGACGTCCGCGTACTTGCCGTTGTTAATGTTATTTTGCGTTTTGTTCTCTGTGTGGGTTTTATTCCAACGACAAACGACAGCACCTACTGGTGGCCCTACATGCTGACTACATCGTTTTTCAGCGTCTCTGCCATAGCCGTGTAAACGGACACCGCTTTCAAAACCGTGTGAATGCAAAACTTTTCAGGAACAAAAACTATGCGTTTTCACGTGAAACATTGTCATGTAGGCGGGGCTTTAGTTCATCACCTGCAAAACACAGAGGATATTAGTGAATCACGCCCGAGGTCAATTAACCTGGAACTAACAACGACGTGAAAACAAGTCTACTGTGATGAAATACTTTATTCTGGCAAATCCCTCCAAAAAAGATGAACGGTAGAGCAAGGCACGTCTTAGTCCAAAGGTTGGTAGTCCGTTTCCCCTCTCACTGTGTTCATATGTCAAAGTTTCCTTAAGTCACTCCAAATTTCGGCCAATGGCGCACAAACGCCGCATTATTATGAAAATCCACTAGGCTGGAGGAATTTTATCAATTTCGCCAGAAAGCAACTGAGTATCCGTAATGAAAAAGCGTCATAACTTTCTGGATACACCAACTGTTGACATTAACGCTCACACAAATAAACTATGTTTAGCCTCTTCCACACATTCTGCTCTTCCTTTTCACCTGCCAGAACTTTGAAAGCTTTTAGCACGGCTCCTCGTTCGCCTCCTTTGCATGCAGGAAAATCTGATTCCTGACAAGCTGCTGTAAGCTATGATTGAAAAGTCACTATTCAAGAGGGGGTGAAGGCGGGGGTCGGGGGGGGGGGGGGGGGGGGGGGACAGTCAAATGCAAAGGTTTGCAACTTGGTGTTGTTTTGTGTTGTTCAGCACCGACTCAAAATCACACTGTGCCGTTCATTTATTCATCTTAAAAGGTTGCCTGGTTTCCCTTTTGTGCACTCGCAGCCCCATGAATACATGTCCATCATAAAGAATTAATAATGTAGTTCTTTTGTTTATAAACTTTCATTATTTAACCCGCTTCCACAAGACATTTTCTCAGCTTCTGTTTTCTTTTTTTTGTTGTTGTTTTTTTTCCCCAACATGCTGGTTTCAAGAGTTACGCATTAATCCTGTTCTTTACCCACTCACAAAAAGGCCACAACTCAATCAGTCTCCCGTCCTCGGAAACAGCAGCCTTTAAAAAATGACTCCATACCCTGAGTTGACAGCCCAAAGATGGGAAGAGAGGAATTAATCTCGCAGAAAGAAAAAAAAAAAAATAGGATGGAAAGGGGAGGGTGGGGTGGGTGGGGGGTTGGGGGGGTGGTGGGTGGGGTGGGGGGGGGTGTGCTATGAAAGAAAGCCGGGGACAAACTGTGTTTGGTGAAGGTAGGGCAGCCCAGAGTGAGCTCGCAAATTGTACACAAATTCCTCAGCACAGGGTGGAGGCGTGCACACACGTATACGCACACCCACGAGTCGGGTATGTGTGAAGATGAGGGGTGTGCTGGTGCTGGTGGTGGTGGTGTGGGGGTGGAGTAGGGATCAATCCATATTATGGTCTAATCTGTATCGCCCTGTGCTGCTGCAGACGCAGGGTTTGGGGGAGACTTTATGAAGTGTTGTCAACATGTGATTCCAGCCTGGAGCTGGCCCAGGAAAAAAAACAAAAAACGGACCGCAGCATTCGGTTGTTAATATTCTACAACAGCCCGGGTCAGCGCTCACACCCGGACCGCGGCGTCTACTCCTCCAGCAGCGAGTCGCGGGACGCGTTGTTGCTCCGCCTTGACGCCGGACGAGGATCTTCGCGTAAGGCCTGCAAACATCTGCGGGCCGACGCTCCGGTGAAACTGCGAGAAGATATGCAGCGCAGGAGAAGGAAAAGAAAAGAGATGCCGGTTCTTGGCATCGATCCACGCCGCGGATCTCATGGAGTGCATTAAGCGAGTTTGCGTTGGTGTGCGAGTTGTAACAGAATTTGGACGCAGAACAGAGGCAAGTAGGGAGGCAGATTGAAGGGGAGATAACTGGAGAAATGGATAGATCGCAAAGGACCGTGCCAGAATCTGGAGGCTCGGGGAGAACACCATCTCTCCGTTAGCCGTCCATCGTGAAACACCAACGCCAGTAGATTCATCACACCGCGGCGTACAACACTCCTCGCTTTATTTCATCGCTCCTCTTGATCATTCCCACCGTTCATCATGTGGGGCAGCAGCATGTACATGGCGATGTCCATTTGATTTACTGTTCTGACAAATACGCATTAACATGCCTAACAGTTGTCACATACTAAATCCGTGACTGTAATTTAAACGGCTCAAGTCTGACGGCGTGTCATTTGGCTTGTGCAGGGGAATATTTGATAAGGCTACATCATTACAACCCCCCCCCACACTATCTATCTACGTATCTATTCGGGTAAATGAGCAATGGCTCTCATTTGAGCCGGAAAGCCGAGCTGTCATTAGTCTGTCTCCAAATACACCCACTAGCTCTAATGATGCAAAAACATGCCTAGCTATGCCTGAGCACGAGCCTTTTGAGGGGGGGGGTTGAAACAGAAAGATTTGAAGAAAGATGGATGCAGCATCACAAATGTCTTCAGCTGGAGACGATATTTCAACATTGGCGCGATGGGGCAGAGGGATGGGATCTTTTTGTGGGGCGGCCGCCGGCTTGTGGTTATATTTTCATTTTAAAGACGAACGGGCTTTTAACATGCAACTCAGAATCTGTCTGTCTGTCAACCGCCCTTTGATGTCCTGCTGCTTCTGTAGCCTTTGAGAGGGCTCGGGTATCATTAAGCACTTCCAATGAGTCCCACGTAGAAAGATGACTGGATCCCGAAAGTTTTTCATCATCAATAAAAAAAAAAGAAGAAAAAAAAAAGAGTGTGTGTGCGTGTGTGTGTGCCTCTCCTTCAACTGCCAGCTTCAACCGATTTTAATTGTTTTATTTGCCCATAAATAATCTGCCGGCGATCAGCCCAAGATTATCCTCCTTGCATTTTTAGAAAAAAAAACATGTTCTCCTTCGTTCTGAGTTGCTTCATCACAGCGAGATCTGGTATGTGGCCTCTAATGATGTGCGCCGATCTACTGCATGTGAACGATATGAGGCTAATGTGTGGAGAGCTAATATATGCCTGTCACCAGTAAAAGGAGAGTGCGAGGATTCCAGAGTGCACCGCATGCTGAATCTGAAAGAGGGGGAGGGGGGGGGGGGGGGGAGAAGACATTAAATATTCTTTTTGATTGCATATCCAGCTGCATATTCTCACTGAGGGATTTTGCTTTTAACTGAATATGCTGTACACAAGCACTTTGCAGTTTAACAAATATTTTTCCCCTGGCAATGTCTCAGCCCACCGGTGGTTTAGTACTTAATCCTTCCCAACAAATCCAACTACTAGATCCACCCAGGGGTGGGTGGGGAGCTGCCATCCCTACAAAGGGAATTATTGACATTATTAAGCTATCTGTTTACAGTCGAAAAAAAGCACTTTGTATCATAAACAGTATGTATTCAGGCCCAATAAGCCTTTTATGGGCTATAACTTGGCTCATAATGATAAAAGTGACCTTGCGAGGGAGAGTTGGGTGGGCAGGTTTTACTAATGTAGTCAGGAATACTTAAGGGAATATTAATGTTAGTTGAAGCAACATCTTAGGCCTGCTTATAGCACTTCTTACCCCAGGTCTCCATCAGAATCAAGGGTCCTGTTGGAAAAAAAAAAAAGAAGAAGCCTGGCTTCTCATCTCTGGCTCTGTTCTGAAAACTCATTAGGACCAGAGATCAAAGAGTGGGGCAGCGAGCATGTGAACTGGACACTGTGTGCTATTTCCATCTATTTATCACTCGTTGAGGCTATTTTGGCTCTCGCCGGAGGTGATCCGCATCCAAATCGCACCACAACTTTCCTCTGTAATCGGGCCATTCTGGTGACATCCATCAGCGGCCGCGCACTAAGAGTTTTCCAAACTGTATCGCTGCTTCCAGCAAAAATCTGGCCGGCACATGAAACGCTTTATTCACAAGTTCAAGTCATGAAACGCTTTAGCCTTGTCCATATGAGAATAAAACGTAGAGGCAGTGCTAATTGGAAACGTGTTCAGTTAGAAAAGGATCCTTTATATTCTTGTGTGCGTGAGGCATAAACAGAAATATATTATTGTCCCTGATAAGGCAAAACTGGCCTCAAAGTCCTTCAACTTAAATGGGCGTTATAGATTTGGGGAGGCTGAAGGTTTACGGGTCACTTCAGTAGAGAAACAAACGGAGAAGCCCTGTAAATTCACCCGGGTTCGTCCGTGGGAGGTGAGCACTGTGAGGCAGGAACGTGAACCACTACACAACATAATGTTTAAAATTTTAAGAAAATAAAGTTGCGTGGATCACTTGAGGCCACGTTGACACGATAACGATGACAAGATTTAGCATTTACACCGTTTTGAAAATGATGTCCATTTACACAGAAACGACAGAAACGCTGAAAACCATGCAGTTTTCATGTAGGGCCAGTAGTGGGTGCTGTTGTTTGTTCATGTAATAAAACCTCATGCGTGCAGAGAACAGTTTCGAGCTCGAGCCTTTTTAGAAAATTGCGATTTTCACCGTTTACATGAAGACAAAGTCTGAGCGTTTTCAAAAAGTTGTGTTGTCAGTGGCTCCGAGCACCGTTGTCGTGTAAACGCATCCCCGAAACGCAAAGTTGTTTTCTCCTTCCTGTTGTCATTAAGTATTGTCTTGATTTATCAGGTTTAAGTTAGGAATAATTACTCCGACTTCTCTTGCCCTTGGTCAGACTCACACTTTACCTTTCGTGACAATACACTAAATTACATTCATTTCTATCAACATAACTTTTTGATTTAGCATCTAACCAAGTCTTAATCTCACCATGAAACACGGCTGCGCCAAATCATTGATTGATTGTCTTTATCGGGACTTGTTTTTTTGTTTGTTTTTTGATGAGCCCCAATGAATTAATCATGCGGGCAGATTTAGGACCCCGAAGCGGTAATAATTACACTTTACACACACAAACACAAAAGAAACTCCAGCAGCAGTCCTTGATGTGTCCATCCACCTGAACCTCCTTAATGAAACACCTCCTTTGTTGTGCTCATTGAAATTGGAGCCACGGGAGCCGACGTGGGCGTCATGTGGCCCCTTAAGATTCGACTTGACCGACCCTCAGGGTGCTACTGAGAAATCCTGCCTCAAATGAAAATTACTGTTATTATTGGCTTTATTACATCAAACACTCACATTTTTCACGTTATTTGCGATTATTACATTACTTCTTGTGTCTTGGACCGTGACTAGCAGACCTAGCAGTTGTTACGCCACAAAGTTTTTCACAGTGGAAAAAAGAAAAGTTGGTTAATAAAAGAAGAGTAGAGTTTTTAATTACTGAACTCAAAATTTAGAACAGTGTTATCATGATTTTTAGATAAAAGTTCTGAAAAAATGACTCAGTTGTGGCTACTGAGGATTGGGGAACAAAAAAAAAAGAAAATGAGAGATAGAAAATTCTCATTGAGCAAAACCCAAGTCAGCTTAAGTCTTTGGGAAAGTTAGTGACCCACCAGTAAACAGGTTCTTGTAGATATCTCTTTGTGAAAGTGGTATTTATGATTACGAATAAGGGCTATTCTCTTATAAACAGTTGCATCCTTTGTTTAATTTGCTCTGTGATTTTGAATTTCTCCCAGCTCGCCAGTTTGAAGGTTGATTCTAATATCGCCCTGCCCTTTAGATTGCGGAACTACATTATGCAACATTTGTGACATTAAAACTGTGTGATTTCAATAAAATAAAGGCTGACATTTTTTAACGACTTGAGCAAAGTCAGGCTGACAAAAAAAACCAAAAAAAAAAACCACAGCAATCAAGGCAGTTCCAGTGGTTACGATGCCCTTGGTATGCTGTGATAGTAAAGTTGCCAGCCTGATTGAGTTTGGTGACCTTTGATTTGTGTGATATCTCTTTCTCTCTCTCTCTCTCACTGCCTGTCTTTTTTTGTATTTGTTTCTTTGTTATGTAATAGGCAGAAGAAACAAAAATCACCTTGAAAGGTAAAGTACAATGTTGAACTAGTCGAGGATGAAAGCTGTGATGTGGGTAAATAGTTACTGATGAATCTTTAATCTTCTCCATTATGAAGACAGAGTTGTGCATTGTGTATAAGCATAAACAAAAAAAAGATAAATTCTCATAAAATAAGTGTAGTAACAACACTGTTAGTCAGGTTGATACTTTCTGGGCTTTCAGAAAGAAGTTGGAAAAACTTGTGAACAGACTTAATGAGCAAAACTGAAGCAGCAGGGGCGAAAAGAAAGTCTTGACTTTGTCTCCACATTTTGAGGGCTTCAGATATCCTGTTTCAATGTATGCTTACCAGACGGCAACAAAACAGGCTTTTCATTAAACAGCTCTCAAACTACAATCCCTGTTTGCAGTCTTTGTTTGAAAAGTTTGCCAACTCTCTAGAACCCCCGTTCCAGGCTCCCCGAGACCCCTCCTAATAGGATAAACCCGTGGACTTCATTTGTTAAAAAAAAATAAAATAAAATCTATAGATCTTTCTCTTCATCCATTCCATCATATTTCCTGCTTGCTTTTCACTGATAGAAGCCGTGCGAGCACTATTTACCTCACCCCCTCTGACTTAAATGTCAGGCTGGGTAACTTGATAAGCTGCGGATGACAAAGCAACGACTGACAGCAGAACTTCCGGCTTCAACCTTTTCCCTATTTTTCGTTTTTTTTTTTTTTTTTCACCACACATGCACTTAAACACACATTCATTCAGCTCCATGAATGCGTGACCTCAGACAGCCCAGAGCAGGTGATGAGCAGGCCATCTGTCTGCTCTTTAACTGTGACATTGTACAGCCAAGTCAAACAATACAGTGAGGACAAGTGAGCTGCATCACTCATTTTATGCATCCGCCTTCTTTCTCCCTCGGCGCACACACTCGGGAACATCGCAGGGAATGCAATATTCATAGTCTTTAATCCTTTCTGTTCCTTGGACTTACAGTGTCCATATCAAACAAGACAAGTGTTGAGGTGTGGAAAAAACACACACACACACACAAAGCAGGACTCTTGGGGGAGCTACTCCATGATGGATGAGCCATGAGGGAGTGTGTATGACAGACAGCATCACACTGCGGTGACCGCTCTGCACATACATACATTATACATGACACACCTGCAGTCCGCATGCATATGCAGCTCGGACATGTCCCCCTCATTCGTGTCATAAACGGCGCAAGACAGCACATCGGAAAAGCGCTTTCCGCCGCCACGAGCTGTCCAAACATTTCCGCCTTTGAAGGGCCTGTCACAGTCTTCTCTGCCTTCTCGTTGTACCTGGCTCCTTTTAAAAAGCAACACTGACTATTTACTGTATACTTCAGAGGAACTGAGACTTGAGTGGGAGAGAGAGAGAGACTGGAGACCGAAAAGGAAGCCTGTGTGTGTGTGTGTGTGTGTGTGTGTGTGTGTGTGTGTGTGTGTGTGTGTGTGTGTGTGTGTGTGTGTGTGTGTGTGTGTGTGTGTGTGTGTGTGTGTGTGTGTGTGTGTGTGTGCGTGTGTGTGCTTATTTGTGCATCAGCCACTTGTACACAACACTACAGGAAAGTGTGAGGGTTTTATATCAGGATTCGGTTTTTGTTTGTGTTTTGCCAATTAGACGGACACTAATATGCTTCACAATGCTCGAACTGCGCAGCAGCAGGGGCTCGGTGTGTTGCAGGTCGCTATCTTTGCAAAACAATGCAGCTCAAACGACGTATATGTGAAGAATCTGATTGCCGCTCGTCAGAGCCGAACCAGCCTGAACGACCCAGTGGCTGTCGTCAGGCTCCACAGATGTCGCCTCCTTCGCTAGATCAGCTCCTGGAAAGTTGTCAGCGTTGCTCCGCTGGCAGAACTGCCGCTTCTCTTCTTCTTGTCTGTTGTACGTCTCCTGCTCGTCTTTGCTTCGGTGTTTAGCATTTGCTGACTGAACAGCAGAGGCGATAATGAGGGAAGGTGTATTGTCTTTCTGTCCCTGCATCAATGTCCTCCTTTTGCAGTGAAACACGTGGGATTACATCCCTATACATTTTGATTTTCAATATGTGTGTTTTGTCATTTATTCATTCAATTGTAATGCGAAATTACAGTTATGTAAAGACTGGATAAATTATAAGCACTTTCTTGAATATCAACACATTTATTGTCTGTTTGGTGGTTATGGAAGACGTTCTTTGTATAAAACTGACACGTTGGCATCAGTTCCCAGTTCCAGCGAACCAGCAGACACTGATCAACATTAGCAATCATTTCGAATCATGTCTCTGTCCATCCAGCAAATGTCAGTCCAATAGTCCACTCGCATTTTTTGGTTTGTTTTTTGTATTTTATTTATTCCATTCATTAAAAAGAAGAAAATAAAAATCAATTTAATGTTAACACAAAAGTTTACAAACGTCTTCTGAATGAAAAGGAGCAGAAGGAAGAATAATCTTCTTTAATCTGTCCCTAATCAGTCCTTGTCTGGCCACCATCAGACCCTGAGACACTCACTGGTTATTTAACTTTAATTCTGCCGTTTGGTTCTGAGCAGGTAGGTTACAGGGAGGTTCGCCATACTATTTTCACCAAAAACATTTTTTTTCCAGCAGGAAATGAGACGAGAAAACCAGAACAGTTCAACAGCAGTGGCTATTGTATGTATTGGACAGTATTTCAATGGTTCATTTGGTAAGCTTGGTAATATCTTCAGTGTCGTATTCATAATCTAGGACTGCACAGTGGTGTATTGGTGAGCCATCTCATGGTGAATAGGGCACTGGTTTGACTTGGCATGGGGGGGGTGTCTTTAAGACAAGGTAAGGTAAGGACAGGACAGGACGAACAGCAAAACAATATTAACAATAACATATATTGTGCCACTGGCCCATATTCTATGGAGGTCCATTTACAATCTTACACCGGTTTCCTTCACTTGACAACAAACATTCATGTGAGGCGAATTAGTGACCCCAGATTGCCCCTGGATGTGAATGATGGGGTTTGTAATTGTCTTTCCATTCTTGCTCTTGTGATCTGTCCATTAGACTTAGACTTAGACTCAACTTGATTTATCCCTTGGGATGATTCCGTCAGGGAACCTTCCCAAGTGATAAATAAATTTGAGTCTTTGTCCAGTCGGCTGGATTCAGTTACAGCTCCCATAAGTTGGATAAAGACAATATAGAGAATAAATAATTTTGCTCAGCTATAATTCAGCTTTTCTAATCAACAATATATGACATGCACACGGCAAATCAATGATTTAGAGAAACCTACGCTTACAAGGTTTTACTAAATCCAACAGAAAAGTGATTTGACCTCAAGCGATGCCACAGTGTGACAGTTTGACCTCACAGCCACAAGTTGCCAGGTTTGATCTTCCGTTCACTGGTGCGTTGTGTTGCATTTGCGCTCTTTTTTTGTCCCGGTGGCTTTCTTCCAACGCTTCTTCCTAGACATACAATCAGGTGGATTAGGGATTCAAAATTTCCCACCGGAATGAATGTGGGGCTGTGTCTGTTTATCTGTCAATCTGTGTTCGCTCTGCGATAGACTGGCAGGGCTTTCCCTGCCTTCTGCACAGTGTGTGATGATACAGGATCCACCGCTTCCCCATTATCAGCCTGAAAGGAAATATGTGAGGAAGGACTGGATTTCCTTTTTTCCCTAAGAGAAGCAAAATTTCTTGTGTAATTTAGTTTAATGTTTGCTGAGGAGGAGTTTGCCACAAGCAGTAGATGAACACACCATGTGTGTGTGTGTGTGTGTATGTGTGTGTGTGTGTGTGTGTGTGTGTGTGTGTGTGTGTTTATAAGTAGGACAGTTCTACATTAATAATGGCCTGTCACTATGTATTTTTGGAGGCGGCGTTCGGCAATTAGGGTTGACTTAAATCGCCCGGGTAAATACTTTAGTGTTTTTGTTTTTGCTACAAAGAATGACACAAAACCCGGAGCAATGACATCAATCATTGATTGTGGAACTGTGTAGCTCATTTTGAGTTTTAGTGACGTACTGACGTGTTTCTCCACCACTCTACTGGCTTCACGCAACTTTCAAGCAAATACAACATGCATACTGACTTCTTTACAGATACAGAGTGAATATAAACTATTGTTTTTGCACAAAATAATGTAATGTACCGTAAATTAAACAAACACAATTTATTTAACTTGACAACACACTAACGGTTGGAATATTTCACGGATGATCACAAGCAGTTAAGGCAGGGGTGTCAAACACATTTTGGTTCAGGAGCCACATATATCCTAATTTCCCCTTGAGTGGGACGGACCAGTAAAATAGTGCCATAATAACCTTCAAATTTAAACTTTAAAAGTTTTTGTTTGTTGTTGCACAGAGTACACGTGATGAAAATGTCTTAATTAACTTTCACATGTGACCCTGGCACTTGACCTAAGCTGGACTTCCTGGCATCAGTGCTCCAAGCTGCGGAGCCAGACAACACAGAACATGTCTTCTGAACACACACAAAAGTAGCCGAAGAAAATATGAAAATATATGAATGAGAGTCCATGAAAATTCACTTCAATACCTAGACAAAATTCAAGGAGAATTCTAAACCATTTTTCCTTGAAAATTTAAAAATCAACGTAAACAGGAGAATCTTGTTTGCGACTAAATATCAATTATTTTTGCATGCTCAGAACACAACTCAATAAATACCAAAATATAACATAGGAGATTGCATTTCAGGTAGTAGTGCTCTATGACGGTCAGCCATTTTCTGACTACACAAATAAAAGCAGATTGTTAGATTCACTATTCATATTCTTAGCATGTCTGCTGTGAACTTTTTGTTTGAGGTCGCTCCACAGCATTTCTCAGGGATTCAACTCTGGCCTGTGACCAGGCCACTGCAAAGCTTACTGTTTATCTCTTCTTCTTTTTTCCCCCAGCTATTCTGTAGACGATCTAAGATTTACCTCAATTTTAATGGTCATTGTTTTGCTGCAACAGCCAAGAGCTTCGGGTGGCAGACAGCCAGCTGAAGTATAATCACATTATTCTGTAGGATACCTTGAAAAACTTGGGAATTCATTTTCCCCAGGAGGATGGCAAGTGAGCCAACAAAGCAGCCCCAAGTCCTAATGCAACCTTCACTGTACTTCACTGTGTTTTTTTTTTTTTATGTTTTATGGAGCGAGGTATCCATTCATTCATCCATCTTCTATAAATAATTTCACTTAACTTAGGGTTACATTGTACAGGAGCCGATCCCAGCTGACTATAAAGACAGGCATTGTACAACCCAGTCGCTCACTCCGATTGCCATGGTTACAGTCATCAAATGATGTCCAATGCTGCCGTTGGAGGGAACTAGAGTACCTGGAGAAAACCCTGTCGCTCGCTGGGAAAACATGCAATCTCTTTTAGAGCCATTAGACTAATATTGCCGGGCCTAGAGATTGCTTGTATGTAACTTTCAGGTACAAGTAAGCTTTACCATCAGCTGCTTCGGTCATCTTCTATAGCCTACTGAACAAATGACGTTAGTTCCCTGTACTCCTTGCTCTTCCCCCATCGTCGTCACAAACATCCCCTCTTCTCAAAGCAAAGGAATCAGGTTAACGAGACTTGGTCACGTGTCTTGGTAAACGTTTTGCCTCTTATCAAAGTGGTTTAATCAGTTCTTTGAAACAAACTGACCAAGTTCTATTGACCTGATTCATTTGCTTTGGGTTGCCTCATAGGTTTTTGTTTTTGATAACAAATCTACTATGTGTACGTCCCACTATGAACATATAAAGTTTTGAACGGTGAAAAACAAACTGATGTATGATGCATTACTTTTTAATCCGCCTCCAAATAAGTAGTCATGGGTGACCTGTTCAATAATCTTTTACCCTAAACCACAAACACACTCATTTCATTCTGTCCAAGTATCTGTTAGGCAGCTTTAGCCTGGGGCGTCACAATCCTAATTCAATTACTCACAGCCTTAATCACTGATCCTGTTAAATGGCCCTTGTGTGGATTGTAAGTTGGATAGCTTTGCAGCTTGAGACATGCTGCTGGACTTCTAAGGCCAGCATTACAGATACCCTCCTCACCCAGGAGCTGGCGTGAGCGAATGTGTGACACCCACGGACCAGACGGTCTCACTCCGCACCCAGTTCATAATAGCTGCTCCTGTCAAAGCTGGGCTGAGCCAGTGTGAATAGACGGTGATGCATCCTGGTCAACCGTTACATCCACTGATGACACCTGCCAGTGCAACTGATCAGCACTGCAAGACTGAAAGAGTGTGACGAACTGTGTGTGAAGAGTCAGTCACACTGAGCGCAGAACTTTTAATGTGATTCGAAGGAGGGACAGAAATGTGTGCGTGATGAAAGTTAAATGTTAGAAACACAGTCCAACATGTATATGTATGTATTGACTAAATTAACAGGATCAATCCACCTTCTATCTCACTTTATCCAACTCAGGGTTGAAAGCGGTTCTCTTCCATTCACCAGGCACCAGGAAGTACGGAGGTTAGTTGAGGTTTTAAGTCCAGGCTGTTTGTGATATCCTACCAAGTCCAGCAAACCTCATCTGGGGCAAAAAAAACAGACAACTTCCTGTCCCCGGTATCCAGGCCGGGGATTCCTCGAGCCCCTCCTCAGCAGCTGCCTGAAAGCACTTTGTGATGGGTGCTATCGCTGGCGCCACCACCAGGTGCTTACAGCATAACCACGGTCATCAACACCATCAAAGCCCACCACAAGCCAAATAACCGAAGCGGAGAGATGCCTAACACACATGCCTCGGGCAGCCTGGCCGACTCACCTCCGCCGCCGACAGGAAGTGGACCTTGTGTCAGATTCCACCGAGCAGTTGGGCATTCTGGAGCTCAGGGTTCCTTGAGAAGAGCCCATAGACCAGGCCTACGAGAGGAAGCCTGCCATGAACCAGGAGCTGGTTGATGAGTGCAGGAGGCGAGGCTGGAAAACCCCGCTGTGAACCTCCGGAGGTGGGATGCCGAGGTTATGATGCCCGGTGTCTGGATCAAGAGGGCAGATCTGTGGACAAACGCTGCTGGAACACTGTCTGGGGTCTGATCGACCGCAGTTGGGTCGCCTGCGCGAGGGTCTCTGATGTTGAAAGACCCCCTAAATCCATTCCATTGACCCGAATGAAAATACATTCGAACGCTTTTTAGATTTCATCATGACCTCAATACATTTCTATTTTGAAAACATTGCTTTGTACCCACTTTGACAGCTGATTTCTCAAGTTCTATTTTAGTTGAAATTAGTTGCATATTTGAAGTGTATTTCAATGTTAAATTAAGGATGCACTGCTGAAGATATGGCAACATCTAACCCAATCCGTGACATACCATACATATCGGGGCATTACGGTACATTCATAATTATTGTACTTTGACTTTTTCCTTAAGATAAGAGCAATACTTTGATTTAAATGGCTTCTAATGAGTTTCATCCTCCCTCCTCTGTCTGACACATCTGCTTTACACAAACTGTCACACTGCTCGACGCTCAAACGTGCGGTGAAACTGAACTCAACCTAAAGAAGCTGAGATACAATTAGACAAACATACTTACTCACCTTCACTCACCCGTATGAGTGCAGCTCTTTCTGTCCGGTTATTGAAATTGGCAGGTTAAGAAAATCTATACAACGGGTGCTGGCAACCTCACGCTTCTTCTCATCGTTTTCAGTTGAAGACGGCATCGAGTTCTCACAGGTAATTCACCAACTGCTGTTTCGGAGTGTGAAAACAGCTTTTTCTCTTTGTGTTTCTCAACACTGCGCTTGTGTAAATTATTCCTTAACTAGTCCCTTGCTCAAAAGAATGATTACAGTGAAAATTAGACCAAAAAGAAATACTCAATAATATTTTTCATTTAAACAAGCCAACTAAAGAATTTTACCTGTTAGAACTACACAGAACACATTGGACCAATGACAACATTGTTTTACCTTTTGTCAGTAACGTACAATTTCCACAGAGGAAGATCCTTAAACCCAGTTTTGAACTGAAGGTCATCTCTCTCTGAAGCGGCGGTGATAACCACTGCACAAGCATACGGCCCCATTCGACGCGTCACTAAAATTATGATCACAGTCCCTAAAACATCCTCAAGCACTCATTAAAAGCCTCTGGCCTGCTGAGCAAAATAAAGCAAAGGATGAGTACTGACATTTAGCCCTCCGAAGTGAAAAGTGGGCGGTGGGAAGGAGGCCGAGGCTTACTGCTAAGATGATAATCTGGAGCTCTGTAATTGTTCCTTGTGTCACTACAGCACACTGCTGGCCAGCACACTCCTGTGCTCTTTGTGCTTTCACATCCAGAGCTGCGGATTCACCCCGTAGGCTGAGGGCGCCTGCGGTCCCCCGGGGACTCCGGCGACTAATGGAGGTGCAACATGGGGAGTGGTCAAGTGGCACAGTGCGCCTCCCGCGGCCAATCTTATTTGATGCTCTTTGGCCTTCTTTACCCTTGCTTCGGAGTTAAATGTCAATCAGAAGCAGTGGAGGGACTGGCACAGAGGGATAGAGGGTCCCACCTCGCAGATGAGTTGACCTCGCCATTTAAAAAAAGGGGCTGTCGAAAAATAGAGCGAGGGCGGAGAGTTTAGGGAGTGAGACCTTCGGCGTCGGGGTGACCGGATGGAGCGGTCTTGAAAGACAAGCCACTGCGCCTTCTAAAAGCCATGACCGCCACCCTGTAGTGCTCTAAAGAGCAGCGCAGCAATGTCTGTCTCAGCACATAAATAATTCCAGTGTGCGAGTGTGTGTGCAACCTCGAATGTGGACACAGCCGCAATATGAGTGAGCCCTTTCATATATAGGCCTACTGCATCTGTGTACCTTTGACACCGCGGGGAAAAGATTTGTCTTAATATACACTTTTCATTATATCTGTCTAACTGAGAGAGGGAGCGCAGCAGCACTGTTTGTTTTTCCACGGTTGCTGTCCACCACCTCCCTGTCTGATTTTCCAAACCTTGTCAACATGTGTCTCGCTGTGTTTTGTTTGTGTCAGTGACAGAGCGCGCGATTCTCATGCAGTATTGAGCAGGTTATGACCTAGACAGCTTGTCCTCCTCATCCAACACCTCTCCATCTTCAGCCTCCCACCGGCCCGCGTCCTGCCCCCAACACTGATACCTTGTGCCGTCCGTCTTAATTCAAGCATGAAAAGCTCACTTGAAAAATCATTCCACTGTACACTAACAAAGGGGCTAAACATAGAGGGGCTGATTGTTGTGATGGTGTGTTCCCCTCCTTCGCAGTTAAATATATTCAGTCGTTTAAGCCCCACTGATCCCCTCCCTCTCTCTCCAACTCTCAGATGTGAGACAGACGGAGGGGCCTGACCGCTGGCCAAGGTTAACAGAGCCTTAAACTGTGTTTGAGCTCTGCATCACACGCCCACCACCGCAGAGATCAAACGCCGTTCTTCTCTCGGCTCCCACTGACAACTCTCGGCTAACAAAACTGTCTCGCTTCTCCTTTCTCGGGCCTGTCTGCCGTGAAGCCGCTCGCGGCCCAGAGCAGACCCGATCACACCCAAAGCCCGGTGCGAATCACGCCAGCGTGAACCAGTTTGAACCTTCCCACAGTCATTATGCATGTCGATCCTGAATATTCAAGCGTGGTGATTGATTATTGCCCTGTGTGTGATTTCGATAATCTGGCTGTATTTGGGAAAATTCTCTTGCAGGATATAAAGTGGCGATCATCTGAAATCCTGCGTGTTTGGAGTGAGATTTCTTCAAGGTCATGGATCCACATTTTTGCACACAGACCAACTTTAATAGTGAATTTCATTGAGAAAACAGGCAATTTTGTTAAAAACGTTAAATGGCATTGGCACTCCTTCTACCAGCCCCATGCATCTCCACTAACGAACCACTCCAGGATGCATCCGGCTGTGCTCCAGGGTACAAACATTATCTGTAGTTCATGAGCACCACTCTGTGGCACAATGTGGAATGACAGCGGTTTGCACTCTGCAATAAAGCCAACAGATAGCAGCAGAGGACTCACAATGCAGGGCTGTGATCCCTTCATATCTAGGAATGGTAAGATTATATGGAGATGTATGCCAATTATGGGACAATCACATGTGTGAGGCTCTTCTCATCCTTGTATGTGTTCATGTTCCCCTCCCTTGGGATTCAGCAGTGCTTCATGAGAGGGAAGGCCGAGCCTTGTGAAGTCAAAGTTTTGATGCGAAATAGAATAAATTTGGGTTGTAGAAAAGCACTACTGGGCTGATTCACATTACACTGCTGACAGACTGAATGTAGCCTGTCAAGACATACCAAGACACTCCAAGTGAGAGCTTCTTCTTTTTTCTTTTTTTTATTGTGCTGTGAGGCCTTTCTTGCCCTGACAAGTCTGCCATTGCCTGGCAGTTCATTGTCTTCCCTCTGTGACTTTATCATAGCCTCTGGGAAGGTATTCCACTCCTTCTCCTCCTCGGCGCACGCCCACACGCCACTTTACGAACACACAGCAAGCACTTTGCACTCGCTATATGGGTGTGGTTTCTGCTGTGCAAGCAAGAGCTCAGGGCGCAGGCATAATGACAGCCAGTGCAAATATGAATCCTTGACACTCAAGGCCCCCGTTTGATAGCTGATTAAATAGAGTTGATGATGAGGGAAGTTGCGCCAAGCCTGAAAGCGGCATCCAACAATATATAATGAACTCCTTATCTCAGTGTTTTTGTACATGCCCCTGCTTTCATGGGTGCTTTGCAAGCATACAAGATGACCCAGATCACTCAGAAAATGTAGATCATTCTGTCAGTCAGATCAATTATTCATAATTAAAACATTTTTTGTTAAAAAAGATGACATGGCATGCTCGCTTCGTCTTGATGCGCCAGAGACACAATACAGATGGTTGCTTCTTAATGGGCGGGATAATGTGAAGCACTAAGAAGAAAAGTCCCCAGTCAGCATTACTGGAATCGGGGTTAAACTGGAAGTCATCCTTCCCTCTTTCTTCTCCTTCTCGTCCTTTAAATCCTCTGTCATGCGAGCAAATGGTGGTAGCAAGGTTGCTATATATAGGTGCTAAGTAGAAAAGGAAACTACATTAGCATTTTCATCAAGGTCTCTGTGTGCCCAATAGGGGGCATCTATTCAAGCTACAAATGAGCGTTAATCCTTAGTTTACATGTATAATCCCCGTCAAAACGTCTTTTTTAAAATAACCATTTTAAAAGCCATTTATTGTTTAGTTGTTTTTTTTTATCTAAATTTCTTTACTTGTTACAGAGTTTAATTGTTTTTGAATCAGCTGATTGTGTCTGTTGTGACAAACTGCTGTATTTAAAACCAAAGCCCATAAATTGGATAATCTATTTGGAGGTGGGGATGTGAATGCTTGAGCTTTCTCCAAATACTCAGATTTTGTCCCACAGTCTGAAGAAGTGCATTTTAGGTCAACATCCCAGTAGGCCTGTATGTGTCTATGTTTGTCTGTCTGTAATGTATCGGTAAAGCGGTTAAAAAAAACAAGACGTGGGGCAGGGTAAGAAATTCAACAAGTATCCTAAATAAGTTGAAATGTGTCAAAAATGACTGGAAAAGCCTGACCTTGTGTAATGTAGGCAAACAGGTGCATGGAAGCAGACAAGCCTTGGTACTCAAACAGGGAAAGAAACTGTCATGCTGCGAAGGCCATGGATCGATATACAAACCAAAACCTCAATTTCAGAGCATGTATGCAGAATATCAGCAGAGGAGTGAAGAGTATTAAAAAATTGCACACATATACAACTACTTGATCATTGCCTGAATGGTTCTCAAATACTAAAAGTTTTACTTTTTAATTGAAATTTTTTATTTAAATGCATTTTTTTCATGGCACATCTGTCATTAAACATGTGAACCGCTGTGTGGCCATTCGAAGAAAATATGATTATAGATTTTTCGAAGTACATTACATATTGTATATTGTATGTGTAAAATTACAAATTAAAGAAAAAAAAGTGACAGTAATGTGAGTCTGATACTTTCACCACAGAAGAGAATTTACATTATGTGTATGGGAAGGCCTTTTCCAGAAAATCGACCTTGTGTTAGGCTCCGTGTCTCATGAATCCGATGTTATTTCAATTTTAAAAGATGATTTAAGTCTGACATGAACTACACTAAAGTCAAGAAGTGAATACCGGCAACTAAATCTTTGCATTTCATTGTAGAGGATCTGAGTTTCTTGTACTAACGCAAAACTGTGCATGAATGTACAAATATAATGTATTTCACATGTATAACCACTTCAACTCCTTTTTTTATCAGAGGCAGCTGAAGTTCTTGAGAAGATCAAAACTAATTCCCTGAAAGAAAAGCTGCCCACTCGTTGTCTGATCTCCAGTTATAGTCAAGCCAAATACTGGCGGGCACGCACTCTTATCAACGTACAAAACACGGAGTTTTCTATTTAAAAAAAAAGAAAGAAAAAAGGATTGTATCTTATTGTGCATTTCTTTTACATGTTCAAGTCTAAATTTAACAACCTCAGCGCAGACCAAGCCTGAACTGTCGACCTCGTGACCTCTGGCGCCCTGGACCCCATGCTGAAAACCAGGAAACCAATGGCCATAGGATAGACGATGAGCAGAGCCCACTGTAACACCAAATTATGTCACAAACTAAAATCCTCACACTTCACTTGGCCACTGTAGTCTAATCGACTGATAGATAAATGTCTGGCTGGATAAGACGGTTAATAATTGATTTACTATTATTTTTTTATGGACGTACTTACAATGGATGGATCAATACATAGATAGCAGTTATCGCTGCCAAAGGAGGTTTGACCACCCAATAAATCCAAGGTTCACATTGCGATATAAATGTTTAACAATAGTAGTTGAGAAGATGAATTGTATTGGGTAGTATCTATTCATGTCGCTCAGAGGATTATCGGAGCAGAGTCAATGCAGTTCATGCTGAATATTACAATTACCCCCCCCCCCCCGTAGACCTCCTCTCTGATCTGATTTACGACAACATTCCACCAAATGCTAGTGGAAACAAGCATTTTTCACCAAAATACAAAAGCAAGAGCCTTCAAAATAAAATGTGATTCATGTGTTTTGATAAAATTCTGATTCTATTGATTGTTTAAAATGTCATCATGTTCCTCGGCACACTTCCGAGGTGGTTACAGACCCCCGATTGGGATTTATTGGATTAGACTACAGTGGCCACGTGAAGTATGAGATTCTGGTTTGCTGTGAATGTGCACTGTGCAGCTATGTAGTCAATAATGAATGGCCATTATTTCTAATGTATGTAATTTCCTTTGGAGAAAAAAAAAAAGATTGATTCGTGGAAAGTTTAACCCATTGATTATATCACACAAAGCATTTTATAGATGCATACAAAAATATACATCATAGACGTGAACAACATTTCTTTACAAAAGGCTCAAACATAAGGCTTTAAAAGTGTCTAAAAACCAAAATATAAACGCACACACAAACAGTAATGAAGTGCCAAAATGCATCATAATACTGTACCAGATGTTGCACTGGATTTATTTTTGATGAATTATTGCACTGGATTGTTGCCTCATCCTCAGACCTGACAGCAGACTATTTGCACTACAGAGGTCTTACGGCCTGAGGAGAGAAAAGCTGCTGCAGAACCTGGTTGTTCTGCCGCCTCATGCCTCACACTTTATTCTATATTCCTGCATGTGCAAAATCTGAGTGATTCCGCCATTGCGTAAACACTGCAGCTTTTAGTCGCGAGTGAGATTAACACTCTGTTAATCGAGATCTAATGGTAAAGACCTAACTGGTGGTTTGCTGAGGGAGGTTTGAGTTTTGTTTTTCGTGGACCGCATGGTCAGTGTTTGTAGGAAACACACAGATCTGGAGATCAAGATTAAGATTCTTCATTATCTGTTTTAAAGTATTTCTTTTAAAGCTTTAGTGTATTTCTTTTATTGATATATTTTTTCTTAATTGCTTTGTAAAGCTTTTCTGTATTTCTTTGTAAAGCACTGTGAATTGCCCTGCGTTTGAATGGTGCTCTTTAAATACATTTGCCTTGCCTTTCCTTGCGAGCCCTGCAAACAGTCCTCCAGTCTGGTTTCTTACAACTCTTTTGAATTGAAATTGAAACACGCCCATCCCCTTGTTGACAGATCGATCTGCGTAATTCCTGCCGCCAGGGGTCGCTGTCACACTGAACCAGGCTTGCTGTGCCCGAGTCTGGGTTCAGGGGCATTAACGTGAGTGTTGTGAGGCGTGTGTGTGTGTGTGTGTGTGTGTGTGTGTGTGTGTGTGAGTGAGAGAGAGCTAGAGAGAGAGAGAGAGAGTGTGTGTGTGTCGCCAGTGAAAAATACCCGGAGACGGACTGAAACAGTTTTGGTTTGTTTGTTTTGACCGTGCCAATGTGTGTGGCCTTTGAATATATGATATTCACCCCGGCGGAATCATCTCATGGACACAAAGAGCATATCGAGAATGAGGGAATAATCGGTGGAGACGCGCGGCGGAGGGCTCGTCTGTAGCTTGACGGTTTTGTTGAAACTGCGAGTGGGATCCACACAGCTGCCGCTGCTGCTGCTGCCGCTGCTGCTGGCTACGAAAATGTCGAGAAAAATAGAGAGCAAGCAAGGTAAGTTTAAAAAAAATTATAATAATAAGACTCCTCCGACACGCCGCTTCCAAACCTTCTGGTTTTCAGCGGGATAACGGTATTCCTCACGCGGGACGCGGATGGATCGAATGCGGGTTCCGTGGTGCCGTGTGTCAGCCCCCTCCGCCAGACGGGTCCGTTTCAGTGTGATTTGTAAATTGGGCCTCACGGATGAAGCCGTCAGCTAGCTGGCATTAGCTCCATCCCTTGTAACCGTTCGGACCTCGTGTCTGGCGGAGATGGTCCGCTTTTACCGACCCGTTGGCTGGATGATTACCGTGGCTTCCCCCCACCCCCCCACCCCCCCGAGTCAGACGGCGGAGCGAGACGGTGGGAGAAGCTCGGCTGCAGGGGGAGAGAGCCATTTAAACGTGCTGTAGCCTCCGCCGGTATTCCACCACTCTGGTTCAGTGTTTGAAAGCACTGTCTGGGCAAAACTTTTCAGTTTAATACAAACATATTCTCCCTATTTCTATTTTGCTTCCTTGTTTATCGTTTTGCGACATTTGAGGATTTTATTTTGTTTTATTTTTAGTGTTGCTAGTAGAAGCTACACGTTAGCGGCTAACGCCACTAGCTGCGTTGTTACAGTGCACTAGAGTTGTAACACGCCCCAAAAAAAAAAAAAAACACTGCCTTGTGTCTATTTATGTTGATATCAACGTGGGGGGTTCTTTTTTTATTCCTTGATTTTCTTCTCTTTCTCGTTCGTGTCTGCCAAGCACCGCTCGTTCAGTGTGTGAGAGAGAGAGAGAGCTCCGCAGAGCGCAAGCAAAACCACGAGAGGAAACGAAGTGGTGTTGGTGGAGGAGGTGGCGGAGGAGGGAAGAGCTGCATTTTGGAAAGGAAACTTTATACCCGCCAGCTACACTTGCATCCCGCTCCACCAGCTGTCTCTCTCTCTCTCTCTCTCTCTCTCCTGCCCTCGTCCCTCCTGAGCTGCCTGCAGCAAATGGACACACACCAGCAGCAGCAGCAGCAGCAGCAGCTCACACAGGGACCGACGCTGGGAGGGAGTGTCATCCACCACTCAGGCTTCACAGGCATAAAAGTTTCCGATTCCTTTCGTGTCTTTGCAGACAGATGACTACTTATGGTCACGACCCAGAGGTTTTTATCTGCAAGAAATGTTCACGTCCACGTCATGTCACCCACCACTGGCAGGTGGAACTCATGCAGATACAAATAAAGAATGTGTAAACAACCACCAACATTTCTTTATGGTAGATGGATCTCACTTATGTGGTGCTTTTCCACTGCGTGAGCGGTCCCCAAAGTGATTCACACTGTTATTCTCATTCACCCATATGTATGGCCTGTCCGTACAAGAATGCTGTTTCACGAAACCCCATCGTTTTTTGGGCCGATTGTCTGCACGGCGCAGCATTTGAGGAGCCTGAAAACGGGTTCCCGAGTGGGGAAATTTTAAAATATTGCCTCAGCTTTGAGGTGTGGATGGACACAACATGTCATTGCCCCACCTCTAGACCCGATAACCCTGCGACCTTTTCTGCAACGTCACTTAATAACAACAATGGTTGCTAGTGGGTTTAATAAGACGATGTCTCAAATACCAGGATAAGCTGGAATATTCTGTGTCTTCACCTACGTTTTTGTGTTCTCTGTGTTTTGGTCTCCGTTTCTGGTGTATTTCAGTGGCAGAGCTACTTGCCAGGCCCGTGTACTACATTGTTTTGAGTGTTGAGTGTTTACAGTTACGTTAGGATGGAGATTTTTTTTAAGAAAGAAAAAAGCTTGTTTTGGCTTGTATGGACAGGGCTTAATGGAGGCGACTGCCATGCAAGATGCTCTGTCCATACATTGGGATGGACCTGTGACCTGAACGCAAATCTGTTTTTCTGGCCTGGGTCGTCTGCCACCTTGAACGCCTGAATCACCCACAACCAAACAAAGTTTGTCGAGAGTTGTAAACCATATTGAACTTTGAAAATTAGCCTGACACATTTTCTCAAGCTCAGTTTGAGGTTAATTGATAACTTAATCCTTTATAAATGTGAGTGTGTAACAGCTCCAGCAGCGCAACCCGAAGTTGGATAAAGCAGCATAGATGATGCATGAGTTGGGTCAGGGGCAGCCACAACACTGAGACGTAGCTACCTGGTTGCTCTCGTAGATGTTTTTGTACCAGCACTATATTTCACTTGAGATGAAATTGGGCTGCGTGTGGTCCCTGGGCTAAAATCTGTCCGACACCCCTGGGTTTGGTTCGAATTTCAGTTGACAATATATGAAAGATTAATTTTCTATTCAATTTTTATCTTTGTCAACTCAATCTAAATGATACAATTCCTTTTCAAAAATTTGTCTGCAACTGTTTATTCACATGTAATTATGTGAAAGGTTCACTAAACCAATGCAAAGAGGCTAAAGAGCCCCATGTAGCTGCTGGTCTATCCTCAGTATGACTTTGCTTCAGTGGTCTCTAAGCCATTATGTGAATTTGAGTTCATTGAAGGATATCTCTTTTAAATCCATCAATCCATCTGCAGTCCCAGCTTTATCCACTTAGTGTCACGGGGGCCTCGAGCTCATTTCATCTTAAAGCCTGAAAGCAAAAGGCAGTGCACACCCATGACATGTCGCCAGTCCATCACAATGGTGACCTTCTAATTTTCGAGGGGGTCTTATTTGCATAAAAAAACAGGGAGCAGCACTTCTAAACAAAACAACTCGACATTGAATACGGCGCAAGTACAGACAGCTCGGCTCACCCACTCCCACCCACACTACCAGCCCCAGCAGCCGTGCAAAAAAAACAAATCAAAGTTGGCAGCACAGACCAAAGTAAAAGATCATATCTGTGCCATGTAGAAGTTTGAGGAAGTTGTTTTAAAATATGAAAAGAGAGAGGAGGGGGATAATTCCACTCAGATGGAGCTTTGTATTCAAGTAATATGTTTCTGACTTTGGCACAAACTCCAGGGGCCAACAGACATCCAAGAGTGATCGTTCTCTCCAAAAAAGGATTATTTTCATAACTGCACCTTCCTCACAACAGACAGATATTTGTGCATAAAAGTCTGCTCATCTTCAGATATAATTATTCTGTACTTGGCAAGACAGACCAAAGTAAAAGACCTTGTCGGTGCAATCAGCAAGGTGATTTAAAGTGAGAAATTATAGAAGCTTTCGGCAGCAGAAAGAGGTGGGGAGAGTTCTCTCAGAGGGAGCTTTCTGATATGCGTCTGACTCCTTTGAAAGCTCCAGGGACAAAGAAAAAGGGCTACGCAAAACTGCTTTAGGTGTGAGGACTAATTGATGTAAACACTTTAGAGGATGAACTAGTTCTTTTTAATTTTCTGGAATCTTAACGTCAACCATCCAGGAAAGCTGTACATTGTGCTATGATCCGAAGGGAGACTTTTCTCTAGAGGATACATTTAGCTTTGTCGCATTATAACCACAAAAACAACTAAAGAGACGATGAAATAAAACTGCATGTTCACATGAAATTAAATACAAAGTTTACTTTTAAGGCAAAACTGCGGCTGTGGCTCCAAATTGCACACTCGTGCTAGAACAACACATTTTAGCCCATTGTCAGCCGGTATGAGCGCCAACCTTCCTGGGTATGATAAAGAGGTATAGAAGATGGTTGGAAAAAGTTCATTATTGAGAATTCTCACGTTTTGCACTGTGTCTCCAGGCAATTAACAACAATACTGACCTTCAAGACCTATGAAGGGGGTTGTTTGCTTACTGTTGTGGTAAAACCACGCATTTAGAGCTTGTACATCGTGAAACCTTTGTTGTTTTTAACATCAGATGACTTTCCTGCATTTAGTTCTTGTGTTTAGCTCTATTGCAAATGCAGCTTCCTCCACTTTTCATCATGTTGTCAAAATGGTCAAATTCAAGAATATTCTTTTTCAAGCAAAACTTTTTGACTTTCTGGGTACTTCTGAGGATTTGCATTTAATTTACATGGTCATGCAAAAGAAATCCATCTATGTTCTTTACTAGTTAATCCACACAGAGCCAATCCCTAATAATCAGCAAAAGAAGGATACACTGGACCATCACATGATCACAAACTGATTTCATCCCAACAAGTAATTAAACTAGGAAGTGGTGTATTAATTTCTGCCTCACTGTGGTTCAACATGATCTCACCCATCAGCTCTCCCATGTATCCATCCTCTGGGGTGGACCTGATTCCCCAGGCTTCCCGTGGTGTTTACTGGGTCACTTGTTGGTCTGTTGTCATGTACCCATCGATCCCAAATTAGACCCAGAGGACACGCAACACTGGCAGGCAGTATAATGGAAACGGGCAGAGGCAGGGCCAGGGATTTGTGGCAACACTGAAAAACTGTTAAAGCAGCTTCAGTGTAGTAAGCCCTGTCTCCCCAGAGAGTGAAAGTGTGGAAGAACGTATAGAAATGGTGTTAAAAGTGGTCTGTGGTACGTGGAGCCTCTGAAAAAGGAGCACAAAGACTGATACGCTGGTGCTTATAAAAGGATGGCACATAGGCAGAGTCATGGGCCGAGGCTGATTAACTGGTGTCCAGATTCTGAATAAATGTGGCATGCAAATGGTTACCATAGCACACAGTCTGAGCAGGCCTATCAATGCACACACCAACACCGAGCTCCAGCAGGAGACTTATGGCTGGCGTCTTTACCGAACTGCTCACTATGGATGCAGCGTCTCTCCGTCAATGACTTGTGCTCTCTGGGGAGTCAGGCGCTCAGTGTTACCTCTCCGGAGTCGACTTCTCACCCTGCAGTCTGGAGTTCAGTGAGGATGTCGCCTTCTAGGGAACAGAGCGGGCGCGTTATTGTTCCTCTTTCAACACTGAACCCCCTTCTCTGCATACGCACCCACATGACTTCATCACTCAGGCAGCCCGAACTGTTCTCCATAAACAGATCCACTGTCTGCTGGTGTTTCCCAAAAGCTGTCAGCAGCCGGCAGCCCGACTTGCGTCTTTGTGTTCTCCTCAGAGAAAATGAATTGGGTGGAGAAGACTGCAGAAGGTTTTGGGAGTGTGTTTTTATTTGCCACTTCGCACATGGTGTACTGTGTTGTTTTTGTTTGTACGGACTCTGACAAACAAGGCTGTCAGGGGGCTGTAAAATGAAAAGGATTCAAACCTGGGGATGTTTTGGAGTCCGCCCATAATGAGTATCTAGTTTACTCTTTCTGTGTTGGCGTGTAGCTCGTTAATAACTCTTTGGGTGTCTCTCTTCAATTTGAGTTGAAGAATTGAAGTCAGAAGTTCTGTTTTGTTAGTAGTGCAAAACATGAGCCTAGGATGACTGGAATACATTTCTTGCATAGAAATATGGGAATGCTTGCTTTTACACAAAAACATTTTTACAGCACAAAATGTCTTATATGTTTATACGACAACGTTTTCAAGTGAAAACCTAAAAGTTTTGTCGTGTCTTGGGTTTCCATTTACACACGGCAGTCCAAGCCACTGAAAACTTGAAAATGGCTTCCAAGTTTTATAGTGTCGCCCATAAACCTCATTTTATTCTTTCAGAGTTTTTTTTTTAACACACTTGGTTCAGAAGCTGAGAACCTTTTGAATTTCAGCACTTTATATAACTTTGGTAAACTTTCTACAGGGCCAACTTGAGATGTAGTCAGCAAAAAAATCCAAAGTTCAGTTGTGGATTTTAGGGCCTTTTTGTTTAGAGTTTACCTGTTTTGCCTTGGATTTTCTCCAGAACGCCACAGTCCAAGAACATACAAATAAGTTTGCATGTGGCTGTATGTCTTGGGTGTACCCTGCATTTTGTACGCCGGATTGCAATGTTTGACATTTTTTGTACTGGCTATAGGTTGTGACGTGTATAATCAAATGAAAGGCAAATTTCTTTAAAAATATTTGAGTAAAGTACATATTAAGTTAACCTTGCTAAATGAACCGATGGTTAAAAAAAAAAAAGTTGCCTATAAAACTCGTCACAGCTCTTTATGATTCATTTGAGACAAATTTTTTGAGTCAACACAATTTCTATTCAGTGGAAAGAAAAGGAAGTAGCATCATTAGGTTGTCACTCCGGTGCACTCTTTCTAAACCATTGATGACTATCTTTTAGCCATTGCGTTGCATTTCAAAAACAAGAGACTCTTAAACATTTAATGCAAAAATAGATGTCATTTTGGTTTCATTGTGATTTTCTCATGTAAACTATCATGGAACCCAGAAACTTTAGGAATCAGACTCTAATTGACACTTTTGCATGTATATTTTTACTTTCATATTTTTAGTAGTGTATATAGTTGCAAAAAGGATCTTTTCCTGTGTTCCCCTTGCAGACAGGAATTGCGACACAACAGACTCGCCTGTGTGGCAACAACGGCGTGGGAGTAGCACAGTGTTTTATAATTAGCATGTGGACTCTCCTCTGACTGGACAGTTGATGATAGTAGCCAGCCACAGCGGAACTGATCCATCACTTCCTTATTTTAGACGCTCGGCTCCCAACCCGTTTGCACAGTGTGGCAGTGTGCGTCCGTGTGTTTGCCTTTGCAAAGGGTTTAGCTGTAATGCAAAGTGTTTACTCTCAAGCATTCCAAGAATTAACGCCCAAGTGTAAGTCAGTTTGATGGCTTTGTGTTGGATGAGTGGTTGCTGCATAGCTTCAGACCAAAATATCTCCCTGTGAGATGCACAGAAATAGCGAGCCCCACGCTTTAGTCACCGAGGAAGAGCTAAAGTAGTCCCGATTACAAAAGGGTTCCCTAGACAATTGGGTCTACCCACATTGCTGATGAGTGATCCCACTGTTGCACAGGGCAAGCTATGAGACTTGGTTTGACATGCTGCAATTTTGAGGTTTCATGGCAGCAAGCATTTCACCCTCCCTCTACCACAGAATGAGAGGCTTGCTGTTCCCGTATAGGTTTAGCTGTGTTGTAATTAGATTTTTCGTGTGTGTGTGAAAGCCATGCATGGGAAAGCGAAAAAGAAGGAGGGAAAGGAGTTCAGAGGGAGAAAGAAACAGGGTGGAGAACTGAGAGGAACAGTCTCTGCACGTACAGCGAGTCAGGTAGACAATTGGATGGATTACACGATGGGTAATGATTGGACGGAAGCGATCGATGAGAAGTGGAAAACAGTGTCTCGGAGGGCCATCGGGCCTTTGTAATATGAATGTTTTCAAGGCCGCTCTGCTCTCAGCATCTTCAACAACATCTTCCGCGGAGCTAAAGCCGGGAGTTAAGATTATTTTCAGAGATCTCGTATGTAATTCAATACGACTTGCATTTGTGGCGCACACTCTTTTCTCTACTTTCATCCGTGCGTCCGAGACTTTGTTCGTCTGAAAGGATTCTGAGACGATGCTTCGCTGGATTCCACTGCTGTGTGTTGGCCTACATGCCACAGAGCAGGTCATTTATTCCTGCAGGTGGCCCGCTCTCTCTCTCTGATGAATGTTGAGTACACGCTCGCTCTAGTTACCTGTGGATTGGAGCCTCTCCAGGATCACTGATGTCAGCGGGTTTCACCGAGCTGGCCCTGCCCGGGAGTATGTGATTCTCGCCCTCTTACAAGAGCATTTTAAAATAAACAAATCACCCTAATTTGGAAAAAGGAACACTGCTTTTTAAATTCCTCTTGACTTCTGTCAGGGCTATTTGTGGATCTTTCCTTTAAAGTGGTGTCTTAACGTGACTGAGTCAAGTGAGAACGGTCATGAGGACCGGATAGTTTATGACTAACGCTCAGCAGTGCTTTTGAGTGATTGCTGTAAAAATGGCAGCCTGACTAAAACGCACCGTGTACAAAGAGTGCAACCATCACAATCACCTGGATTAGACGCTGTGAGAACTAATTGTTCGTGGATGGGGAATATAAGCTGGAGGAGCCAGGCCTCCTCGGAGGACACGGACTCCTCTCTACAGGGGGATCTAGATGAGGACACAGGTAAACACATCTAAATATATACACACACTATGTCTGTGTTTTTTGTTTTAATCGACAGTGAGATCAATGTTGCAGTTCATACTTTCTTATTGAAGCTGGTGTCTTTTTGTTGCATCAACAAGGAGAATAACATCGATGAGACTTTTTATACTTTTGTTATTCGCTACTTTTGCTTCAGTAAACCCGAATAGATTGAAATTGAAATGAAGACCACTAAAAAAATTCCTTTGTAACACATAGTCTTGTTTCACTTGCACAGTTTCTGGAGTAACTGCTTACGGAAGTTTCTTGGAATGCATTTATTCAACACTTTTTTGGGGGGGAGTGTTGGGTGAATGCATATTTTCATTGTTCTTTAGGGCGATGCACGCTTCTTTGTTTAAGGCTGCTGTTGCCAGTTTTGGAGCTCTCATGTAAAATAGGCTTGCTGGCAGAATAAAATGCAGGGGACATTCCTCACTGTGCTTTTTGTGTCGTGTGGCTTTATAGAAGGTGCTCATTTGCTCTGCTGCTGCCTTTTGGGTGGACCCAGCCCGAGGAGGCTGCTCTACAGAGCCACAGCCTTCCATCACCGGCTGCTCCTTTTGCCTGATTGAAACCAAAACTTGTAGACCAAACAGAATATATAGCCACTCTAATCCTGCCTCATGAGGTGAGGAGACTTTAGTGTACCTACATTCTGTGGTCTTAAACCTGTTGGTATTGGTTGCACACTATAATCGTTGCACCCTAAATCCAAGCCACCTGCCTTGCTTCACCATGGCAGTTTAGTGTGTTTGTTGACCCACATGTTTGGTTAACACAGCTTGATTTATTAATGTGTTATGAGCTTGTGCTTTTCCCGTTAAGCTGTGTGAACAGATCCACCCTGGTGAGCCTGTAGCACATAGAGAGGCTCCATAATTAAGGTAGTTGAGTCCATCATTGTGTAATTACACAGCGCCGGGCGCTATAATACCCTGTTTTCAAAACACACAGTCTGTGGTGTGCTGGGCCTAATAAATCTGTGCATTTCAACCCAACAGGCAGTAAGAGTCGGTGTTTGTGTATGTGTGTGTGCATGTATCTAGTCTGTCTGCGCTGACCTCCCCGGTCTCTGTGGCTGTGATGACCCACAGTAGACATGGATAAAATGAGTAATGTGTTTCGGAGAGATGTACTGAACTGGTGTACAGATGAGGTGTTCTTATTTTTTCAGCCGCAGATGAGCTGGAAATGCACTGATAGTAGCTTTGGTTGGTCACTGCAGATGCTTTTTGAGTCCCCTCACTGTATTTTAAGTTTTCACTTTCCAATAACCGAAGATAAACGAGGTATTCAAATGCAGCTATGTTACCTAATTAGGCTTTCTACATTATTTATTTATGCTTGCACATTCTTCCTTGAAGCAGATTTACCTAGTTGAAGCCTCAATCTGTTCGCATAAAACTGCTATGCATATTTTCTTTTATCAAGCTCAGAGAGAAAGAATAAGAAACTTTGCAGTTGATATGTTTCAAATGTGTGCCAATCAATGGCTCTTAATCTGTCTGTGATCCATTTGACTGCTTCTGTGTGAATTTAAATAAAGAAATACTGCATATTTCATGGCTTTTAACACAGTCACATTTAAGCTGCATGCGTCGTTGCATCCAGAGTTACATGTTTGCATGCAAGGATTAAATGGCCCTAATATTATTTGAAACTTGTATCTGGATGACAAAGAATAAATAAAAAATGTTCAGCTGCAGTGAAATACTTTAATGTCAAGTTATGCTTGTGGCTGTGTGCTGGTGATGAGTGTATCAAATCATTGAGACCCCCAGGGTGGCATGGCCGGGTCAGGGAGTTGGCATACAATGAAGGGGATGTCCCGCAGTGGCTGCCAGTTTCCGACGCCCGTCTAAATCAGGAATGGGCAGCGAGAAGTCGCCATCGCTTGCAGACAAGTCACCCTTGTTGTCAAGGCAGATGTGGGTGTGTGCATGTGTGAATGTTTGCTTGCATAAATAATCACAAATCCTTGCTTTAATGTTTTGGTTTTTTTTGTATCCTACTCTAACCACAGTTGACATACTTTATTGCAGACACACATTTTGTGTACTTCGTCAGTGATTCCTCGAGCCTGTAGCCTTCTGGATTGAGTGGAGACTTTGTGTTTGATTGTGTCAGTCTTCACTGACCCATTTCCTCAAGGATATTCTCATTCATGCAGCCAGAATGAGTGAATATGCTTTTAAACCAGCAATCAAACTTAAAGCACATCAGTTGTAAAATACACCACACCACACCTTACTTTATTTACTCTAATCAGTAAAGTTGTCATTCAAAGCACTCATTTTATTACACTTTTTGACTTAATACCTTTAAAGGAAAAGCCTGTATGCCAGGATGAGGCCAAACTTTAGTTCTTAAATTTCTTGCTGATATTGACAAAGTACAAACCTTTCCTTATTTACATTCTTCGTTAGTAACCTTAAAGTTGCAGATCGGTTGATGGCCCCTGATTTCAAGCATCAGATGTGTTTTCAAGGGAAACCCCAAAGTATTTTTGCTGTAATTCAAACATGTTTGATTGCCTTGTTTAACGTCAGCTCTTTCCTTCCTGTGTACTGCATTGTGCCTGCATTCAGAGGTGATACCAGACATCTGCTAAGCAATGAATATGTGCGCAGTCCTGAAATGCAGAAACACATTTGTGTTGTTTCACTTTTAGCTTCTCTTGTCTCGAAAATTCGGATTTTGGAGTTTTTGATTTACTGTCTGAAATTCAATCTGCGAGTGACACAAGTTCAGTAAATGTTCTTGTTTGAGTCAAAGTTTCTTCTGCACACTACTTGCTAAATGGCACCTCAGAGATTGTTCGGGACTTCACCTCACCAGTAAAGTTTCACTCTCAATTTCTGTATGAGGGGGCTGTACTGCTGGTGCTAGTGGTTAGCACTCTGGGTCTCACCACAAGATTGGATTCTGGAGCCATTTCTGTCTAGAGTTTGCATGTTATGCATGCATTTTTTTCTTTCTTTCGGTTTCCTCCCACAGTCCTACAACATGTGCTTGAGGCGAACTGATGTGAATGTGGCTTCTTTAGTTGTGAAGATTACCTTGTTAACAACTATTCTAACAAGTTTAAATGGTTGTTCTTCACTCAATTTCTTTTTTTCTGTAACAATCCAGAAAACCCACGAGAAAAAAATCACCAGCACCTTTTAATCAACGCATGTATAGTTGTGTTTATCTATGTTACGTTACGACAATACACACGCATCTGTTATATTGGAGGTTTTAATAGTTTGATTAATTCTCATTTTAAAGACTGTTTTTTCGGCTAATCCCGAACCATAAAGTTGTTGCGGTTGTCCTCCCACTTTCATTTAACGTCCCAAATCTAGTTTCTCCAGGATTTTTTTTATGCGTCGCTCCGACACGCTGTTTCATGTGGAGAGATGTCATTCCACAGAAGAAAATTAAAATCTCACAGCTGTTTTATGTGAATGCTTCAAAAAAACAAAAACAAAAAAACTTTAGACGCCACAACGTGCTCTGCTCAGAAGTGATAGATCACCATTTTTCCATGGCTACTATAAATATAGTGCTCTAAATGCAGTAATAGTTGGACACTTTGATGGAGAAAATTCAGATCATAAAGTTAGAATCCTATAATTGGAATTACATTTAGCTGCTGCATTTAAATCTTTAATTGCTTAAATGAAAAGCGTTTGGGTTTATTTATTGGGAAATAAATAACAGAGAAAGTGCTCAAGTCAGAACATGGTCATTGTACTTTTGTGTGTGCATGGATGAATGTCTATTTAAAAACAAGAACAGGTCGGTTCAAGTTGACTTTGTGTTACTGCAGTGGGCGACTGATTATTAATCTCTGACATGGTTGAAACAGTCACCGCCTAATTATAAGTGGCCTGGTGTGAGGGTGAGTCTCTGCTGCATGATGGACACGTCTGTTATCAAAGTCTATTTTCAACCAGCTGTGAAAATGACAACATTCCTTTTGAGTTTGGTTTGCCGGTGTGCATTTCAGCTGCGAGATGCCATGAAATATGTGCCATCTGTCTGTCAGTCTCGCCCAATAATGTGCTTGTGCAGTGTCAAGAGGATTGACAAGTCGCCCGCCACCAAGACAAGATGGGTTTTGTGGGGCACTCTTACACGTGGAGAGTGGTACCACTCCTCACTGCTTGAGGCCATTTACTGTTGCCTGTGCTCCTCTGTCTCGCTGTATCTGTCTCTGGCTTGTACTCAGCAGTGAAGTGATTGGTTCTCTTGTGGCTGTTTGTCTGTGTGTAGGATCTGTCTCCTATCTCAAGTGCTTTATAGTGCCTGTTTGCTTCCTGCTCTCTTGCCAAACAGCTGCCGCTCAGTGAGAATTCTGAATTCATCTCAGCAGATCACAGGGGCTTTTTTTTTTTTCTTTTTTCTTTTTTAACTGTCGCAGCGACTCCGTTCTGGTGCTGCTTGATGTTAGAGATACTGACAAGCCGGGTATTTATAGCACTTTGTGGTTCTTGAGTCTATTGGCGTTACCCAAGGTGAACCTGCCGCCTGCCTGTCAGTCTGCTCTCTTTCTGCACAAAGATTCAGTTCAGGAAGCCAGCTTTAAATGGCATGCAAAAAAAATAATAAAAAAATGCAGTAAGACGCTGCATCCCGGAGGTCATCTGAAGGATCAGAGTACTTTGATTGTGTCTATGTTGTGTGGCGCATTGTGCTTCTTTGTCTCGTGTGTGTCTCTGCGCAGGCAGGATTCAGGGAGGTGAGTTGTTTCATATGGGTGCTGCAGAAGTTGGGTTTAGTCTGAACTATGAACGGGGAGCGGCCCTCCGCAAGGGAGACATGGGACAGGAAATCATACCAGTGACTTCGGCGTCAGTGGGGAAGGAACAGGAGGGGTACCCAGGATGGTGTGTGCCGTGTGATTTCCCGCTTGCAACACTTTACATCATATAAGCTTGCCATGCCCTCCAGTGGAATTTTATAAATATATAGCACTCTTGACTTGTCATTCTTCACGCCTATTGATGTGATCCAAAAATATCCCTTTTTTGATACTACAAGACATTTTCACAATTATATTTCTGATCATCGATAAGCACCAGGAAAAGTACGACCATTTCAGCTTTCGTAGCACTAGGTTAAGTTGTGAATAATCAGTTTCTCAATTTGTTTATAGACATAAAGAAATACCTCCAATAACGTTTTGAAGTACTGTCTATTTTTATTGTACAATCACAATTGCATTCATTGTAAACCGGGCTGCAAGCTTCTCTAAAACGCAGTTGACCGATAATCTGAACTGTCCTTGAGCATTGCTTCAAATTTGCCAAAAGCACAGGCGACCAACACTCTGAATTATCCTTGAACACTTGTGAGAATGTGCTAAAAAAAAAAAAAAAGGTCCTCATGCAGTGGAGAATCTTTCTGTTCATGCAGCACTGGAAAAAAAATACTTAGAATGGAAAACATTATATTATCCATATTTTATCATATTTAGTGCTACTTTTAGCTAAAACGTGTAAGGTCATATCATTAATCAACAAAACCCGATGTCATAACAAATGTGGCAATTTGATTTAAGTTTTTTTGTTTTGTTTTTTTTAACTTATTCTCTGAATCGTAATGAGACGTTTCTACTCTCATCACAACAATCTAAGATAACTATGTATCGTAACTTGGAAATATTCCGATGATTAGCTGTGTATTCGAAATGAGTCATTTAGATCTGTACCAGGGGAAAAAACATGTTTTTATAACCTTTTCTGGTCAACGATTGCGTGAAAACTCAAGCGTTGGATGTTTAATAATACATAACACAAAGAAGACCATTACTAAAGCTGGCATTAGCTAATAATTTGTGTTTTTGTTGGAACAGTTTGACTTAAAACTGTTGGAGTTCTCTGAATCGCTTAACTTTATTGGGAAATCAACCAAAACCAAAAGAATGATCATATGAAAGAATTGCAACCATGATATATTTCTCACGGTTGCATGTTTCATACTAATTCTGTGACTTGAATAACAAATTACTTCATTGGGCTTTGCCCTGTACTGATCAACTCTCATCTAACTGACTGGTAATACTACATTACTGCTTTGGAAGATGTAGGAGATTTTCCCTTTTTCAGCAGTGACACACATTCAGGCTTTCAACTTTGATTTATCGTCTTTGGGTTTCATTTTGTGGTTCAAGCTCGCCTCTGGACCTTTTGTACCTCACTTTGTTGTTTACTCAACCCCGTTGTCATTGTACCCAAGTGTGGTTGGGAAGTATTATTTTTTTATTTTTTACAACTGGGGCATCAAAAGCTTCCAGCTTATGTGCCATATATTATGTTTTGTTTGTTGTCGATGATGTTTGAAAACCAGGCCCTGAGGCATCCCCTCCACAACCTTTTGCTTGTGGTTGAATAGTTTAGAGAGACTCTTTGTTTGCTCATTTGTGTCTGTCTGTGGATGCGGATTCTTGTGTGAATAATCCGTGTATTGTTAGTTTGTGTGTAACTGTTGTGTGTAGGACAGTCGAGTCAGCGCAGCCTCGGGGTGAGCGCCATAGCTTTTAGTACACACCCCCCAATGAGCTGCTGTGCCAAATGCTCCCATTATCTGGTTCCTTCAGCTGGTCCAGTGCCCACTACGGCACGTTGACCCACATTGTGGCTATCCTACTACTACTACTACTACTACTACCACCACTACTATCACTAAGGCACTTTAATTTGGAATACTGATTAAATCAAGTGTAAAAGTTGGAATTTTGTGAACAGAATTCAATTTTTATTTCCTACTTGTTGTATAGTTCCTGAAGTAATCCACCATGGTTTGGTTTCGGTTATTATAGCACAGACTGGGCAGTTGTTAGCAATTCAATTCTTTTTACATTTCAGAAATTACAAGTTATTCATTTAAAACAAAAGAAAAAATAGACTTGTTACCTAATAGGACCCGTTTAGTTGTGGCTTAAGTCATCCGCAGAGCGGAGCACGATCCAGGGGACCAATATGAGTCATGAAATGAACTGCTCTGTAAGTTTTTCCATTGATAACTCATCCCCCTCATTGTTAGACACTTGTTTTGAAAACCCAATGTGCTCACATGGAAAACACAAAGGTTAGAATGAAAGGTTACAATTTGAAACATTAAAAATACATTTATTTGGGCCTTTATTACTGGAGCTACTACTACTCCTCTTAATGCTGCCAGAGTGAGAATTGTTTGCTCACACTAATTGACAAGATCAGTCACAGCCCACAGCCAGTGCTGCGTGATGCGATCCTGCAACACATACAGCCTAATATACCAAATTCCTCTTAACTTATTTGCAATTACACATGCCATTAAAAGCAGTGGAGTGGAGTAATTGACGTGGAAAATTGCGAATATAGCTAGCCTAGGGGTGCGAGTTAATTTGGCAACCAAACTACCAAAAGCAAATTGGATAACGTTCTGTTATCACAGATCTGCAGTGAGGTGCAAATGTGGACAAACAATGTGGTCTTTGCAATCAATTCGCTTTACCTAGAAAAGGGGAAATGTGTGGGTAAACTGCAAGCAGCAGTAGCAGCAGCAGCAGTGGCGGCGGTGGTGGTGGTGGTGGTGGGAAGAGACAGAGAGCTGTAGAAAAAGAAACGAAGATGGCGAGGAACGATGGTGTTAACTCTGGACAGAGAACGCTTTGGGAGATGGAGTTGTGTTGGCTTCATAGCTGAACAGAGCAAGCACCGAGGCCAAAAGCTTGTAAATGTTTATGCCACCACACAATGCACTAGCCTAATGGTCCCACCCTCTTCTAACACTGACTTCAGAGTTAAATGACCTACATGAGTATTGTGGTCGAAAAACCACCCTGCATGTAATCAACTCAGTTTTAACACTGCATCTGAAATATTTAGAACAAGAACAGTTAATGTAATTGCTCACTGTTAATTCTGTGGTGATGAAATCGTCTTCTGAAAAGATGAAGCTCGTTGTGAAGTATGAAGATAACCACAATGCTTTGCTGCTGGTTTCTTTTACCAAGCCCTTGCATGTGTGCCAAACCTGTGTGGTATTACACAGTCTGTCAAGGTCTCCCATGGGGTGGTAGAGCTGAGTCAAGGTCATGAGTTATGAGTGACGTCAATGTACACCCCGAACAGGTCACCGCTCCATCATGGAGCAAACACGGAGACAGAGAATCTCATACTTTCACACCTATGGGGAATTTAAACAGACTTTGGCTCTGAGGTCTGTTGGTTCAAATCCCACTGCTGACCTGTGGGTCCTAGAACAAGGCCTTTGCCGCCCCACCGGCCCCCTATGTGATACAGTAATTTAACCAAAAGGGATCAGAAATGTTTTAACAGTTGTCACCCAAGAAAGTCAATGTACTGTTTATATATCCCTGATTTGATCTTTTCGCCATCCTTGTATATTCTGCATTTAACTCGCATATCATCAGAAATGCACCGTGCACTTGTGAGCTCAACGACCAGAATTTTTCAGAGCTGCCATACTACCCTCAATATAGCCTCATCATCCACCACATCGAATCTGCAAGATATGTCATTATGAAGTAGCTTATAGTGTCCTCTGACCTGCATTGAATCCAGGTGCTGTAGTTTACTTGTAGCTGTGTTATGACAACAACAAGTTTCCATATCTTCCTCTGCCTGAAATCCTAGTTATCTTAAACAATAGCACAGTATGCCATTGTATATTTCTTGTGTGGATTAAAAGTACTGCTGCGTTACCGAAGCTGCTGTTTTACTGCAATCTGTGACTGAATATTGTAATGATAGATCATTGGTTGATCCATTAGTCCGTCTTGTTCAATGTGTGTGATATCAATGATCTTGTAAATCTTTATCCAGTTTATAATCTGCAACTGTTACACTGATAGTTTTCTGTTCATGGGTTGCCTTCCCTTCATTTATTCCCATTATGATTTTTCTCTAAACTCAAAGAAAATCTCATGCCGGGGATAGCCTCCCCTTAACCCCCCAGATTATTCCTGTGGCTGCATGCTCCATGAAGCATTCTAGCACCTCCTAGGGGTGCCCACTACTTGAATCCACTGTTAATATTTTAATTAACACGATACCAGACAAACCGACAGACTCAAGAATTCAGGTGTGTCACCAAACGATTAGACCGGATTAAATGCTATTGTGTCTCTGCTTGCTGCTCGTTATGTCTTAATACAACATATTTTATTGTTGCTGATAATTCCTGTTTTGCTTCACCTAGAGATTTATTACACAATATTATTGTTGCACAGCATTCCTGTTGGAATAGTTGTTCAGAAGTTGGGATGGGAGTCGGTCATACTTTCTAGCTGAAAAGCACTCAAAAGTCTTTCTTTCAAGCTTTCTAAGCCAAACACATATGTCCAATGTGACCGAAAAGAAAGAAGGTTAGCTTGTGTGGTTGCTGGTTAATATTCTGTTTAGCTCAGAGTTATCTCATGACTCACTCGGGGAATGATGTCTCTTTTCACAGAACAGGAGTTTCCCTTTATAGACGTGTTTTCAGTCATCGCTCCACTGTGTTGTTTGCTTAGACTCGTGTGAAGATGGCTCAAACCCTCTGAAGCTATGTTTTGGGTTGGGTGGTTGTTGTTTTTTTCTTTCCCCTCCTTCCTGTGTTACTGTTCACTCTCTCTCATCTTCACATTGCACACAGACTGAACACAGATGACCAAATGCAATCTCGCTGAGCTGCTATGGATCCGATTGGCTGTTTTGTTCAAATAGATTTGCATTATAGATCGCCTTGGTTTGTGCGCTCTGTTAGCCACAGTTGACCAGGCCATCTGTTTCCATGCAACCCGGCACACAGAGCAGCTTCATCACCACACTGATATTTGCTCCTGATTATTGACCTGTGACGGGTGGGCCTGCTTTGCTAGTCATCGACACGCTGAGGGCCACGTTTGAGTAAGTTATTGTTACAAAATATTGGATGAGATGAATTTCATAGAAAGGAGAGAGCAGCAAATCCAAAAACTTACTTATTTCTGCTTGGATGAAAAATATAACCAATTGCATTGATGTGTAGTGGTTAGTGCTCTTGCCTCACAGTGAGAAAATCCCCAGTTCGAGTCCAAGCTTGGTGGCTTTTCTGTGTTTCTGAACTGATAACCTCTTCGAGATTTATTCTGCCTGACTCTGTGGCTCTGAGCTTCATAAAGTGGCAGAGAAGTTAAATGGACTGAATAGTGTAACTCTCCACTGGACAACAAAAAACATTCTGCAAACATTTTGGGGATGTTGTGTGCACAATTTCTATAATTGCTAGGTTTAATTAAGTGAGCCACAAGTGTATCACTTCAGTGTTACACTTATTCAAATATAAATAAACTTCACGTCTGTTAGAATTCAATTTTCTTTTTATTTCTTTATTTTTTTATGTCTAATTCATCAAAAATCATGTTTATTGCCATTTTCTGGAGTCGTCAAGAAGTGATTGGTTGTAGAAATCACGGACTTGGACTTGCCGTTCTGTTGATGATTGTACAGTCCATGTGGAAACCATCTCCTGTGTCTCATTTAGTCATTTGTTAAGTGAAATACAATACATTGGAAGTGCGTGGAGCACTTAGCGTCCATTGTATCTCATTTACTTACTCGGTAAGTGGACCTGATGCGCTTGGTGTCCCTGTGGCTCATTGATGAACGACACACTCGAACAGCACAGCTTGAAAACTATAAAGACCACAGTTGGACCTCTTTTTCTATTGCTCCTCAACCCAGCTGTTAACCAGGATCAGGGCTCGATCCTCCACCAGGGCTTCCTCTCCTCGCTGCTATGCTTTGGATTGCAGCTTGGCCTGCGGCACTGTGAGATGGAGAGCCTGGTGTATCCTACAGCGATGCATGAGTGCAGCACATTGATAACAAAGGACATAAAGAGGATTCATATTGAACACTGAACACAGCCAGCAGGAATAAACCACTACAATGGAGAGAATAAATAATTCACTAAGCACTTAACTGTTTCCTGTTGAGTTTTTTTCTCTTTCCTCGCCATATTTCTTGCTGCTGTTCATCCCACATGCCTCAGGCCTGCATTTCCCCCTCTTGCTTTCACAACAGGTCTTCCCTGTGGAGATGGGATGTTTGGCACAGCTCCTCCACGTTATGTGTTCCACAGTATAGCAGCCAGTTTGATTCTTTCACATTGCTGTAATGTTCAATGACAGATACGGCCTCGATGTACGTTGCTTACGAAGCACTAATTTCAAGTTTGCCCAAATTAACAGGTGAATAATTTCTCAGTCGACTAAACGGAGATTTGAAATTAAGACTACTTGACCAATGTCAAGGAAAAACTTCAGTAAACTTTGTGTTCTATAAATTCAGATGGAAGCATATCATGAGCTGTGTAATCTTGTCCGACTGGTTTGTATCCCATTGTCTCCTGGTAGATTATATCAAATTGGAGTGTGGTCAGCATGCAGTCGTTCGGCCAGCTTTATATCCAAATGCTTGAATCAGTTGTAGTTATGCATTGCTCTAATAGAGTAGTTCTCCAATTTATATTGTTGACGGTATAGGTTTCAGGGAGGTTTTGTTTTTATCATGTAAAGCACTTCGTGTTACATTATTTTTCGATGAAAAGTGCTATAGGCACAAAGAATGAATGAATAAGATATGTTGAGTTTGAATATACTTTCATATACTTGTTGAAAACTGGAATTGGAGGCATCAATAAGACTCCTTAACAATATATTTTAGGGACAATATTTCAAATACTCGACTATACTTTGTGCTAAAATCTGAGTGTTATCCTTTTTGTAGACTAGATTAATTCAGTCAGTTCTCGACGCAACAAAAAAATGTCAAAAGTTACTAATCTGCATCCCCATCCTAGTGTGTCGTAGTAAAAACTCCCAGTAATATATTTATGCATTGGTTTGTTATTAATTGATTCCATGGCTACAAAATGATGTATCATTTTCCACTGTGTTGTGCTGCACTAGAAAAAGTTTTCAAATTGTTTTGTTAACTGTCTGAATAACTCCAAAATCGTATTTTCTTCAGCTTTTCACACCACAAATGAACTCATTGAACAATCGAGTTGCTCAGAACATCATGAGTCACGTAATGATAACAATAGTCAACCTGTTGATTGTGCTTCTGCTTCCCTAAATATAACTGTAACAACCTCAGGAAGGTACTAGAAAATCTGTGGGGCGCAGGCGCTAATGCACTCGTGTAAAAATACAGTAAGATAAATATTATGGTGGCGCTCGTGCTAAAAGCAGTGAAACTCCTTTTCTGTTTCTCTGCCATGTAAAGTATATACGCAAATATCATGAACACTCAATAATGTTGAATACATCCTTTTTTTTCTCAGAGGAAGTCAAAGAGTTGCATCATTGCAAGTATGAGTAGTTTTTATTTGAAGTAATCTCAAGTTCCAAGTATTCAAGTATTATTCATCAAGTCCTCTGTATGTAAACACTTTTAGTTTTATTTCCCCCACAGTTGCATTGGCAATGTTGGCTAAAGGTGCATGAAATACATAATGAGGTCTTGGGAAATTGTTTCCACATCTGCATAATGAAGGAAGTGAGATACTTTTCATGTGTGCAGCACGCATCATCTGCTCTGCTGCTCATTCCACAAATGCACGTTCCTTACAAAATGGTGTGAGATGCATTGCCAAGAAGCATCGTTTACAACAAAGGAATAATCTACCAAACACAAATTTCCTCCTTTTGTAGATAAGAACACAGAATGTGTCGACATGCATGCAGATGTTGTTTATGAAACGAACAAAAAAAAAAAGTCTCTCATCCTCATTCTCTTTGTTTACAGTCCAGTGCAGCTTTGAAACTGATTTTTTCAGTATGTCTTGCACACATGCTTTTAGACCATGCTCCTCCTCTTTTTCCCTCCTCAACAGCTGGCACAGTGACCTTTGTGACTCTTGTTTCAGTCTGGGAGCGGGCTAAACAGGTCCATAAACGCAGCTCCTGCACACACTTTCACTGTGGATCCCTCACTGTTGGAGTTCAGCAGGAGGTGACAGCTGTGTGCGTAACCTTAAGCACAGCCTCCGCCGTATCTTTTTCCACCCTGTTCCCATCTCTTTCCGAGGGTATAGGAGGCAACGAGGGGGCTGACCAGCTGTCCTGTGCAGATCACACCTGTACTGAATGAGAAGCACATCAATCCAGTCAGTCCCTCAGTCAGACCTGGACAGGCGCGTATGCTGCCCGTCATCAGCTGTGTTCTTCAACAACAGCACAGTTCCTGTCTGGTCTTTTCGTTGTTTGAGCCTCTCATGACTAAGGACGCTTGGATTTATTGTGATTTTATGGTTGTAGATGTGTTAGAGAATTAATGTGCAATAGGTGAGTGCTTCTGCCCCTTTTACCCAGACACCTTTTAATGTTGGGAATACAATTACGAAACACCATTTAAAGCAAATCGCACCAGTGTTCACGTCACTGAACACAGTCTGTCAGGCACACATCCAATTTGTTGGCAGTTTGTGTCCCCAGAGAAATCGGTCGAATCCTGCTCCTAGAAACTGCTATAAATAAAGAAAAAGCACATTAAAAGGCAGAGTTTCAAAGACCTTCAGGTGTATTTGTCTGACAGCCTGTTTTGGGAATGGAGGAGCTTTATTTATTTATTTGAGCTTTGTGTGAACATGATTAAGCTGCATTTTGACTGTTTTGCATTACCAGTAGCAAAACATTTATACCCTGGCTGAATGAGCTGTTGATGTAAATTCATGTTTATGTTTACTTTATGTTTGACATATTTTGCACACTGATCGACAATCTTGTTAACATAGCGAGTTAATGAATGTGTCTACCGTAGCAGCTCTGTGGCGTTGATGGGGAAACAGTAGACTGGTTGTATTCCTCAGAGGATACCAGCGGAAATTGGGAATCTATACATTGCCTTAAGGCCACTGTATTGAATTTTGTGGTTTGTTAAGATACACATTTGACTTGGCAAATGTGATGTGAAATCGACACAAAATCCATTTCAAGGTGTATTGCATATATTTAACACTTAAGCGTTTTCCTTTTTGCCAGGAGCACCCATAAATTTACACCCTCTATGTGTGTGGGTTTCTGCTTGCTTGTAGAGTAACAAAGCCTTCAGACAAACCAGCAGCTGGAACGCTCCTGGGGACTCAACAGTGTTGTGAGAACTCTCCCAGGCTTTGTTCAAGAGTCGTTCAGGCTGGAGTGTTTGTTTTAAATGTCCCCATGGCCTTTCACAGCAGCCAAGTGTCTGAGCAATTTAAATGCCTCCAAAAGATGTTTACTTGGTAAATCTTTGACTATTGACTTTTGACAATGTCATTCTAGCTGTTTAACAATTCTTTCTTTTTTGCATATCCAGCAGATTTGTTTTTGTTGCTTCAGTCTAAATTAGGGGTGTCAAACGGGCCCACAAGAAGCTCCAATCTGGCCCGCCAAACCACGAAGGAAATTTCAAAGAAAACATTTTTTATTTCTTTTTTAACTACTTTCTTAAGAGTAGTAGAGACGACGCTGCCTTGAAAGCGAGCTACTTCTTTGTTCGTAAATCAGCATTTGCCTAAAAGCCATGCTGTCAAGGTGATTTTGTATAGACATGCATAATGCAACAGCTATAGGAGACAGGGTTTTTTGGGACATTTCACTGTACTATTGCACCAGAGGGTTATCATTAACATCGGCTTTATGTTGAGGTTGTAGTCATTTTCTGTAGTAAATGCTTGGTTTTGCCAAAATAAAGACATTTTCATTTCATATTCTCTGTGCCACAACAAAGAAAAAGTATAAATATAACGGTTATTATGGCAGACAAAGGTGTACATATACCCAACGTAAGTAAAAGACACTTATTAAAGAGGATAGATATACCTAATGTATAGATGTCTCAACAGAAAACACATAACTGTTTAAATGTTTAAATATGGTTCAGCAAAATAGAGGTGAACATGTCATCAACACAATGGCGCTCACCACTGTATGGCTTTAGTCGCACTCTTGTGGTCCTTGTATAGTGTAAAAGCCACCATTCTCGGGTGCCACACCACCTACCGTAAATCCTGGAGCACGCATTACTAAGTGCTATCAAATAAGTGCTGTGGGAAAACCCAGAGTGAATGCCTGTTAACTATAAACACAGAACCGCCCACAGACAATGGTGTTAACACTTTTTGAAAGGTGTTTCAGTTAATTTGTCACCGTGCTGCATTCAACCCCCCCAAAAGTTTACATTTTCTCCAAAAATGTGACTTAAGTCTGGGCTAAACATAAAGCATTATCAAAAAGTCCAAATGTTTTTCAGTTATTCATGCTTCATTATTAGTACTTCATCATTTCCCACCTCTGACCATCAGACTATGGCTCAGAAATGCTGTAACAAGTGTGAACTCGTCACATTGTTCTGTAAATGCTGGTGCGTTTACAGCATAATGCAGCTTATGAAGATAAACCTAACCTTTTATGGAAGTCTAGCCACACTTTGCTGCTTGTTGGCCACACTCCTCTGCTCAGTTTTTCCTGAGCCTCAAATTAAATGTCAAATCTTCTGTTCACTTCTTCCTGCTTCTGCAGCCGCTTTGAAAAGTTATAAAAAAAACATGGCTGTGAGTACTCCTCATGAAAAGTACAAATGTTGTCACAGGTGTACCAGTGCGCTAGAGTTCTCTGAGGCGCACCAATATTAAGTGTGTGTTGTGGCCCAGACAGCTGAAAAACATTAGGGGGAAAAATATTTTCAGTGTGAGGTTTTTCTCTTTCTCTCTCTGCTCTGTCCATGACTAGTCAGATTCAGTGCGAGAGACATTACAACCAATGACATCACCAGCTCATAACTCTTAGCAGCAGCAGGCAGGAAGCCGGGGAGCAGGAGGGATGGCTGGAGGAGGGTGGACACCGAGAAGGCCTGCATGACTATAACAGAGCACTTCACTGTATTCTCTCTCTCTTTCTCTCTCTTGGTTTCCTCCTCTTCATTGCTGACTTTTTCTTTCACACTTGTTCATTTCTTTCGGGTTAGTGATGTCATTCTTTTTCTGTGGCCAGACTTCCACTGAAGTGGAAGTCTGGTTTTCTTACAGGGGGTTGGCTCTGTTCTCAGAAGTGAGAATTTCTAAGAGGTGGTGGAGAAGTGAGAATTGTGCAGTGGATAGCGGGAACCAGTCCCGCACTTGTGAAAAAAAAAAACCCAAACCAAAAAAACAGCTGAGCTGCAGGGACTGCGATGAGGAACCGTCTGTATCGATCATGCGTGGCGGTGACTCACTGCACTCAGGTCAGTGTTGCGGGATTGGCCGCCAAGTCGCAGCTGTAAAAACGCGCATAGTCCTTCTGGGCCTGTTCAATCTGGGATTGAGTTGAGAGGGTTCAGCATATTGTGATGTCAGCTACAGTCTCTGCACTTGTGCCAAGAATAAAACGGGCAACCGGGTCAAACTGATATCCGAGATTATCTGAGCCAAAATTCATGCCACGAGGCTGCTGTGCAATCAAAAGCATACGGATGCTCTGTGCGACTTTGCCAGGCTCCCATCCTGGCTTGAGGCGAAACTGGCCAGCACAGGTATGCACAGCCTCAGGATAGGAAGGCATAAAAACACACTTTCAGCCTTAGCCATGTTATTCAGGCTCCAATCGGATGAACTGAAGAAGCACAGCGTCCCCTGTGGCTGAGCTACAGCATATCGATCGAGGCAGCTCTCGAGAGGAGAAGGTTGTCCATTTCTGCCAGGGTCTTCAGTGTGCAGAGTCACTGCTCCCCCTCAGATAAACTCGAGCACCTTCCTCTGCCTGGCTGCCCACACCGGCTTTTATTTCTCAACTCCACTGTGTTTTAGCAGTCAGAGACATTGTGAAATGAAGAAGCACAACACACCATGAGGAGGTGACTGTCTCTGTCACATGGTGTTGTTCCACTGGCTTTACTTGAGCACAATTTACAATCGTAGAAAACACACATTTCTAAAATAGAAATTTGGGGCTGTTGCTTGGTTGGTGAAGTGAGCCATCCTCCAATCCTATTGTTGGCAGTTTGATCCCCCACTTCAGCAGGATGCTGAACCCCAAGTTGCTCTTAATGGTGCACAAGCACCTTGTATGGCAGCTGTTGATATTTCAGTGCATGAGCAAAGGGCTAAATGTGAGGATGAATCACATAAAGCACCTTCAGACTGCTCAAGCTGTGCATTACTTATTTGATAGGTATTTGCCAAAGTCCATTTAGAGTGATAAAGTAGAGAATATTCTAATTAGTGTACCCTCCTCACACTGTGTCAGCTAATGATTTTAAGTTCACAGTGTACCGAATGTGGCCCAATGTCACGTATGTACAATTGATTTGACCTATTTGGGTGTTAAGAACTAGGTCAGATACAGATTATAGGTGGTGAACTGCCGTGAGACACGTTTCCAGCAACGCTTTAGTTTATTGAATCAGCTAAAGGACTTGATTCAGTAGTGCTCACGGAACGGCCTGTGTCGGTTTATTTTTACACAACACTGATAAGATTCTCCACAAAAATGCGGCGTAAAACACGAGCCAGAAGGGTCACGCATACCTCAACTCGCAGCTTCCTAATGGGAGTGAACTTAACTGTGGCTGCGTTCTCATCAACATTTTTAATGAGACACACAGAGTCTTCCTTGGCTGCCTCAGTGAACTTTGGCTTTTGCAGGGAGTGAGGGATGATGAGGATTAAGGGTGGGTAGAGTGAACAGTAGGGTGGGTATGTGCGTGGCATGTTGATCGATGGAACAGATGAAAGCGCAGCCCTGCTGGAAGTCTGGTTTGTGTTGTTTTCCTGCTCTTGATTACCATTTGGAATCCTTTTCTTTCTTTCTCTATTTCTTTCTTTTTCTTTCTTTTTTTTACGTCGATGCCCATGGAATGCCAGATCCCGCTGTCATCGAGCAGAGGGGAGATTACAGCAGATAGAGGCGCAATTTTGTCACTGACAAAAACCCACATTTCCTGCCTTCTCCCACTGCTGTTATTAGGCATTATCTACTGATTCAGCTTGGTGTGGAGATAGTGAAAGAGGGACAAAGACGTGAAGGAACGCCATGCGCGAGCAGTCAATTATCGAGGGATTAACAGAGTAGGGGGCTCTCTCCTCTTTCTGGATTCAACCAGCACTCACCACAGTGAACACACTGCGATTATGAAGCTGCTCGCAATATTGTGCCATGAAGCAAATTTCAGCACTCGCCAGAGTGTTTTATTTTAACCACATTTCATCTGCTCTGTCACATGTGTATATCTGTGCACATGTTGGGCATCTAGATGAGCCTGTCCTTGAGAATTAGGTTGCAACCAGAATGATTAAACTGCAGATATTTGAAAAGTTATTGCAAATAAGACGGGCATGACATTTTCTCAAAAATGCATGTACGTAATAATTGTGGGTTCATGACTATCTAGGAAGTTGCCAATGTGCCACTTCTAAGTGGAAAGAAGTATATCGAAAAGTGTTATTTTCTCAGCATGAAAGTGGAACGTTTTAGAGCCTTCAAAGAAGCTAATGCCACTGAACATGACAGCATTTGTACAGCTACATGATCCATCCATCTTCTATACCACTTTATTCCTCTGAGTCACAGAGCACTGGAGCAGATCCCAGATAACTGAGAAATGGTAGGATACCGTTGGCCATGCACAAAAACGTATTTTTTACTCATTCATTTCAGGCATGTGACATTCAAACATTTTGTGCAATCAACATCGTCTATCAACATACATACTTTGTGTATCTGATTAACATGCCTGAAAAGGAGTAGGAAGAAGTAAACATACTAAAACCTAATCCTTCTCCAATATTTAATAATTATTTTTCTGTATTAGGAATAGTTAATATTATATATGTAAATATAACAGTAAGAATGTTATCTAATATAGACTTATATATATACACACACAAGATCTCATCTTGTGTGTGTATATTCAGACAGTGCTCCTGTTCTCAATAGGCCTGTTCACACCCAAACCCTATATACAAATATACCTTCAATTACTCGTGATGTGTGACCTTTAGATGTGTTATTTGGAGTTGCCAGTTTGCCCCAAGTGCCTCCTCCTGAAATGTAGGAGGGATTGTTGTTATGAGGCGACATTGCTAATCACTACAACACTGTGCGACCCATCCACATGACGAATTGCGTATTTTGATATTGTACCAAGTATTAAACATGAAAGCTCGCCGCAACAAACATTAGTATTTCCTTGTGTGTGTAAATGAGGTGTGTTTGTCCGCACTAATGTGTGTTTGAAGTGTTTCTTGTTTATCCGCACATTTATATGGGGCTGATGTCTTAGCCTTGTTGCGAATGCTACAAACGGGTAATATTTCAAGCTCACAGTTGCATTAGCGCAAACTTCGCCAGTGTACTTTATGCCATATAATTTAGTCCATAGGCGAGTACTTCTGCTTCAACATGTTTGTACCAAGTGTCTATGCTTCCGCAAGACCAAACAATTACTGCAGAAAATTATACAATCACAACATAAAGCCGATTTTAATGAAACCTTCTAGTGCAACATACAGTGAAATCACCAGAAAGCTGTTGCATTAACCATGTTTTTACAAAGTCACCTTGACAGCAGGATTTTGAAGCTAATTTGATAGCAACGAGGTAGTTGGCTACAAACAGAATGTTTGACACCCCTGATCTAGACTGTTCTCAGTTCATGAAGACAAGCAAAGGCAGCAGTTCCTGACGTTTAGAAGCAAAAAAGGAAAATGCAAAGATTCAGAAGAGTCTTAATCATTACACCTTTTTATTCGAATTAAATAAGAAGTTGATATGTTTCAATCTTCAGCTCTTCATTTGGGTTTAATTTCAGCAGAGTCAGATGCTGTGAAAGTAATATCAGCACTATAACGATCTTGTGCCATCTGTTCACATCTAATTTTTGGTGCCCCCTTCCTGTGATTCCTTCCTCCTCGACTGACCACCCCATCTCCTCTGTTTTCCTTCCGTCCACAGACTCGCAACGGTCCCATCTGTCCACCTTCACCATGATACTGAAGGACAAGTTCCATTCTCCCAAGATCAAGAGGACTCCATCCAAGAAGGGCAAGCAGCTGCAGCCCGAGCCGGCAGCCAAGAACACTGAGAAACCTACCAACAAGGTGTGTTTGCGGCCACGTGACTGAAAATGTGTGTGCATGTGAAATCTCTTTCCCACCTACTCCTTGTGTTTGTTTGCCTATCGGTGAGACTATTGTTTTCCTGTCTGATGCTTTGTGCTCCCTCACTCCATTGTGTCTGTGTGTGTGCGTGCAAATTTCCCCTGCTGGTTCCCACAGCCTCCCAGTCGCTGGGCTGGCTGGCTGCGCTACAGCAGGTGTCTAAACCTATAAAGACATGAATGAGACTGGGCCACTTCCTGAATGAACTCCTCCGCTGCCTCTTAAGGGTTTTGGTGTAATGAGTATACTCCCCCAGCAGCCCCGCTGGGGCAGACTGGAGAAGCGGAAAGAGCGCTTCGCAGGAGTACTAAGATCGCTCCAAGCCAAAGTGCTTTGGAACTGTGAGCAAATCATAGAAACAGTCGGGTTTATGCAAAGAATCAAGTTTCTCCTACTACTCAATATTAGGAAATGATAACTACGTACAATAAACGCATAAATACATTGAAGAGCTCAATGAAAGCCTATTTATTTGACTTGTGGGACACTTTTTGGTGTCTTGGCTATCGCTGACTGGCCCAGGCGAGGTCAGTGAAACTCCACAATGCATGCGGTACAGCTGCTTTGCTGCCATTGGTTGTTGCACCTTTGCCCATCTTCACTGTCGGCTAGCAGAACTGACAATCATCAACCCACATGAAGGTCAGTCAGGTTCTAGTTTAGGGGAAGGGGGGGGGGGATGTTGAATGCAGTGTATTTCACCTGACACAGACATCAAATAGTTGCATTGCTGCCCTCAGCCTTGAGGTCAGAGGATCAAGCTTGTAACTGGAACATCAAGTCATGACCCAGCGTGAGATTTAGGAGGGGAAAGTGATAGCCACTGCTTGTCCCCATCATGAACCGGGGGACCCCCCACCGCCTCCTGGGGAAAGGAAATCCTCACTAAGTACGCAAGACTTAAGCCTTTCTTAAACTAAAAGATAAGGACATTTGCTTAGTTTGAGCATGACAAATTTCAGTTTTTATGGATTCGAATTTCAATTCAAGCTTTTGACTGATTCTAAATGTAAACATGAGCTTGTCAGAACCATGTAACCTGTAGCTTGGCCTTGCACAATAATTTGTTTTTATTTATTTTTTATTAATGTGACTATATGAAAATTAATTGTCCATCCACGATTTACAGTATACTGTATCTTGGGAGTCATCCAGTAATCCAGGAGCACTGTAATCCTAAATTTTCAATGCCATTGCCTGTATGTTGGAGCTGCAGGGTTACGAGTTAAGAATAATATCCCTGATTTAAGTTTGGGCTTGAGGGCTTTTCTGTGTGGAGTTTGCATAATCACCCCTGTGACAAAGTAAATGGAATGAGGAATAAACAAAGCAAATAACTGGACTGATTTGGGTTAAAAAAGCAGATAATTTGTAACATGGTGTGTTTGTGTGTGTGTTTTCCAGAAGGTGAGTCGGCTGGAAGAGCACGAGAAGGAGGTGGTCAGTGCCCTGCGATACTTCAAGACAATCGTGGACAAAATGGTTGTTGAAAAGAAGGTGTTGGAGATGCTCCCGGGCTCTGCCAGTAAGGTGCTGGAAGCTATCCTACCTCTGGTCCATGTGGAGGCACGGATACAGCACAGGTGAGTCACGAGTTCTTCTCAAACACTTATAAATCAGTAAAGGACAAATTTAATTGGTTAAAGTCTAGGTGATTCCATTTTTTTTAATATTGTTTTTTACATGTACATCGACTTACGAAAATTAATCTTAACATGTCATTACGATAAACCAGGTTTGTTAGTTGCCGCTGTTGATGTGAAAGTTCACAAGGTACTATTTGTCAATAGGTTCTTGCTCATGTGCCCTGAGGCTGTTAATAGCAGAGCTGGTGCTCACATTCTCTACTTAAGTAGAAGTAGAGCGACCTTCACTTAGAGGTAAATAAAAAGACTGTTAAAAGTACTGATTGAACTTAGTGGGGTGGTTTTGAAGTACAAAAATAGAAATGAATTCTTGACTTTCTTGTGTCCTTTTGTAAAGCATTTTGTGTGCCTACACATGTATACACATGCACCTCGCTCACATTATAAATGTTGTTATTGTCAGACTTTGTTTGTCAGTATGGATACACCAGCTGAAAAATTTGCAGTGACACATGATTCAACTTGTATCATAGTTTTCGAGTCAGAAACGAAATAATTTTATCAAGCTGGCTATGGACCTGACTGGACTTCATATGAAACCGTAATATTTCCATTGAAAAACTTACAAGAGGAACTTCAAAGAGGTCAAAACAAGGTTTGCGCTAGTTTGAGGAACGTCAGGAGGAGAAAGTAGAAATATTTGTGTTAATTTGTATGGAGTAAAATTTAAGCAAATTTAACAATAGAAAGGGGGGGGATAAAAAGCAAAACACTCAGACACCGGAAAAACTGTAACAAAGTGCAAATTCCTCTTTACTTACTGGTGTTGGTAGTTACATGTTGGGACCAGCACTCGCATCGAAAACACGGTGGGACAAATGACACCACCTTCCTGGACTCGATACAGGAAATGTTACGAATTCCATTCATGTTTTGCACTTTGTTGACGTGTCACATTATCAGTTTTTTTGGCTTTCAGGCACTGAGATAAATTCACTCTCTGAGACGTGTCACCTGATGTTATGTGTCAGCTTGTTTTACTTCCTCTGTGGCATAAATGAAGTATTTTTGTCGGAGTAACCTAAGCTGTGTTCAGATTACTGGAACATGTTAAAACTCCTCTCTGGGTCTTTGTGTTTCTTCCCCCCATCCATCAGTAAGAGGTGAAACTACGGAGGTCGGAGGTGACAGATTTTGTATCTTGCGGCGTCGTGTCTAGAAGCAGTTGATGGATTGTTGCTGTAATGTTGCCATGTCAAATCCCAGCAGATGAAAATTGGAGCATTTTGCTCTAACCTTTTGAAATCGAACCTATTTTCGACCTCTACTCAATAATTACTTACCCCTTCTCTATTCAAGTAACCTGTGGAGTCTCTGCTGTTTCTTTTATTGTACAGGTTGTGACACTTTGTGCAATGTTTTACACGGTCTATTGCAGAACGTTCTGTTTTTACCTCAGGGTACATGCAGCAAGGTAAACATTGCCGTACTCGACTTATCACCCAACTTCAGCCCAGACGTTTTTTGGGCCAATAGGCTATGTAACTATTGCATAACAAATTCATTGCGTCAATATTGTTGTTGCTTTTACAGGTAAAACTCTTTCCTCATTGGCTGAAGAAACTTCTCTGATTGTTTGCTGTGATTTGAATCAATATTCGCCCAATAACTGGGTCACCAGTGGGTGTGACGCCTACACACTGCAGTTAGCTTTGATTTATTTGCCGGAAGATTAGTGGATCAGTCCCTACAAGTTCAAGTGACTGAGCAATCAAAGCTGCCCACTTTGTGCAATCCGCACTATTTCTACCCATGTCCACTGTAACCTATAGCTCAAAGCCACCCATACATCAAATGCCTTCGTCAAGCCTTCCAGCTTCAGTTGTCCCCTACTCAGTTCAGGGCTAAGCTGTGCAGAGGCAGTGGAAGGATATTCCAGCACTGTGAATCAGCTGCAGCATGTTGGTACAGGCCTTTGCCACACCTTAGTGTTAGGTCTAGCTGCATGGTTTGCAGGAGAGAGAAAAAAACCCCACTCCGCTCCCCCCCGTGTGGTTATACATTCCTCTGTCAGCAGCAGCACTATCCAGCTTATTCCAGCTTCCAGGCTTGTTGTCAGACATTTCTGCAGTCCCTCAAGGAATGCCAATCCGAGAAATATAGTTCCACAGATGAAATGCATGGAAGGAAATGAGTCATGTGTACATATGTCTGTGATATTTCACACTTCCTGTCTAACATTTGCTTGTCTGGTTCTTTTAGTCTTCACACCCCACTGTTATCTTCAATCATCCTCCTTCTGCACCTCTGGTTTCTTCTCTCATCTCCATTTTTATTTTGCTATTTTTTTCGACTCCACACATCACTCAAATTTTTTCCTGCCCCTTCTTAAATTTCTCTCCTTCGTTCTTTACTCCACCCTTACCCACCTCCCGCTCCCAACAGTTCGGCGCTGTCTTCGTGCCACAGCCGCGTGTACCAGAGTCTGGCAAACCTCATTCGTTGGGCAGACCAGGTGATGCTGGACGGCATCGACTTGGAGGACAAGGAGAACGTGGCGTCCGTCACCACTGTAATCAAAGCAGTGCTGGATGGAGTAAAGGTACGCCCTCCAATCATCAAGGAAATGTGGCGTTGGGACCGTCTTTCTGTTGTGTGTGACCACAGTTACAATCTTTAATCAGAGAGACTGCAGTATAACGTTTTCCACCCTGATTAGGATGACGATGACCAGTTTTTACCACCACGGTAAACCCCATTCACATGACAACATTTCAAGTGAAAAACACATTGTTTTTGTGTTTTCCTTTCAGAAAAGTTTTGCTTGTACAAAGCAGCCTTTTAAAAACAATGGCAAAAAGCTCAATAGCCCTAAAAAAGGATACGCTGGCAAGTTTAGCCCTCATTTGAGATATATTCCCACATTAGTATACAGTTGTCTACATTTGTCTGTAGGAAGCAAACAACAAACAAAGCAGTAGTTATTATTTTAAATGAATATATCCTGCAGCCTAAAAGCCATAAAAGAGGCAACCATGAAAAATGTTGTCAGTCTTTTCACGTTAAATTAAACTCCACATTTTCCTCTGAGACGCTTCCACTTACTGAGTGCTGGAGGTCATAAACTCAACATTATTGATTTATCATGAAAGACATCAGACAGGTGACATTGTCACATGTGACGATTAGATTAGGTGACAAAATACTTCACATTCTTTACCTCAATCTGTGAGGAAAGTCTAAAGAATGGAAAACAAAAAAAAAAGGAATTAAAACAATTGCTTACTTCAATTTAACTTATGGAAAAAAACGCCAGAGAGGCTGAAGAGCTGCAGACGCCGGGCACAGGTTGTGAGTGGGTGCAATAACACATCATTAATGATTAAAGTATCTATTATGTTTTATAAAATCGGAACATAGTTAAAATGCCATTTTATTTTGAGGCATCAATTAGCAAAAGGAACTTGTCATTTTGCCAATCTGTCTTGTGTTTTGTCTTAAGTAGACAATACAATGAAGAGTTTTTTTTGGGGGGGGTTGTTTGTTTTTTTCCAAAGTTTGTTAAGTGTCGAAATAATTTTGTAAGGGATGTAACTACAATACATGCGCTCAGCTTATGCTGATCACATTGAGGCTGGTGAACAACAGTTTTCCCTCCCCCTGCGATGCTCACGGAAAGGCCTGCTAAAAGATGCGACTTCTGCTGGAGCCAATGTGCAGCTCACCCCACTCAAAGTAGCTCGGTGCTTCGCTCCAGTCTAATGTTGACGGAAGCCGCGAAGAGATCGAGTCGGACAGGAAGTTCCCACACATGGGGCATAGAAAAGCAGGAAACATTCCAGATAAAACATATAATGTTGACAGATTGTATTTGACTGAATTTATTGAACATTATCTCATACGTGGGGACAGCAGGCCAGAAGTCAACTTGACAGTCTGGTTGCTATTGAAGTGTGCAATGATGTCATGTTTGAGAGAAACTCAGCATCTCTAGTTAATCATGAAAACATGGTAAGGTGACTTGTTGTGGATCTCTAAATTGAAAAATCAGATGAAAGCTTTTTTTTTTTCTGTCTGAACAGGAATTGGTGAAGTTGACCATAGAGAAGCAAGAGCAGCCGTCACCCACCACCCCTAACAAGCCCACGCCACCTGCAACCACAACGGAGAGGTGAGTACAAAGCATGCAGACGATTCACACATGCAAAGCAGCTCATTCACTCAACCGCCTTTTTTTCCCCCCACCCCCGTCTGTGCAGCAACGCGTCTTCGGAGGTGCCCTCGATAGATCGGGAGCAGGAGGTCTCGAACAAGACGCCTCCACCAGCTGCTCCTGCAGAACCTGCTCCCGAGGTCCCAGACGAGGACGTCGCCCCTCCCAAGCCGCCGCTTCCCGAAGCCAAGATGGCCGAGCTCAGGTGAGGACGTCACACACTAATGCAGAAATCCTCTGGATAGAGAAAACTTTTGACAGTTCACGAGATGAAAGTGTTTGAGAAGTTGTTGAAGTTCGGCGTGGTTGCATTGTGATCGGCAATTTTTTTTTCCCTCACTTAAAATAAAAATACAAAAAGCAGAAGTCCCAGTTCTCTATATATCTATCTGAATTCTTTCATTTTTAAGTTTCAAGCTTTGTCACACAAAACAGGATTTTCCCCAGATTTCTTTCGTTTTCATACTGAACTTAGTTTTCACGTTTTAATCGACCTTGCAGTTTTTGATATGCAGTTTTGGTTTGATTATAAAACAGGCTTATTTCCTGGGATTCACTCATCAAATCATCTCAAGGCTTTAAAAGGCCTAAATGCTTTGGAGGGCAGCGAGGATGAGGCACTGTGGGATGAGCAGGTGGAACCGGAGAATTAGAATGATAGTAGCTGGAGTGAAACCAGTGAAATAGCAAATCTGTGATAGGAGCACTATAGACTGAACTCAAAACTGCATGTACCAAAGAAACATCCTGAGAGATTCTGCAGAGTGGTGCCGTTTTAAGGCAAGCGCTGTTAATGATAATACAAAATGTTCACAACAGCTGTTTAACTCTACATATTTTCGTCTTGTTCAAGAAAATGAAATTAACGTCTTCATGAAAATTGGATTTTTGTCTTCAAACCGTTTTCCAAATATGTGCTTTGTAAAAGCAGAGGTCCTATAATCAAAGGCCCTCTTATATTAGTATCAATACAGTAGTTTTGAATTTTCCAGGGGCTTGCATAGCTTTCACACTCTTTCACATTGGTATGTTTGTTGCTCTGCCTTTTCCTTCCTTACTCTTTCTGCTGTGTCTCTCAAAATGCCCCCTCCCAATCTTTGATTTTCCTTTTGACTCTGGGAACAGAGCGCAGTTGAGTGCTGACGCTGGCCCAAGGAGACCCTCTCAGAAGGAGAAGTATGTTAGCCCATAGGATCATTCGTCTCCATAATAACATCCCACCCTAGCCTCCCCTCCTCCCCCTTCTCATAAAGCTTCTGGATTGGATGAAAGTGTTTCTTTTTGAGGTTTTTTTATTTTGGTTTTTAAACTGCATGGCTGCATTGTCCTAAAGTATGTCATCCTGGATATTTCCCCGAAGACCTCCTCATCCAATCAGAAGACCGCCCGATGCATGAGAGTGTATGACTGACCTATGAAGTGTCTTCATTCGCTGGCCTTCATATATCACAGTCGCTTCTGTTGGCTCGTCGCCCCCCATTTTGACCTGATATGAAATCACAGAGAGACGTGTGACAAGCAGGTTGCCTTCATGTCTAAGCTGAGAGAAGCTTACATGAAACACCCTCACACTCCACAGGAGGGATGACGATGTGTGTGTTCATGTATCCATACATGGATTTTTTTTTTTTGTGTGTGTTGCATACGTGTCAGACAGTGTGTTCCGCCATGCTTGCCTGATTGTCCCTGATTGACTTATAATCTGCCTGACAAAGAGAATTAGCCTTTTCTGTTGATTTGCTGTTTTTTGTTTTTGCACTTATTATTTTTTAATTGAGTGTTTTCAATCATTTGCCAACAGCCCTCCGCCAGCCCTTCCCCCGAAGAAGCGTCAGTCAGCGCCTTCGCCCACTCCGGTGGCAGTGGTCGCACCAATGAGCCGTGGCTCCAGCCTGCCATGCAGCGACCACAGACAGGTGAGCGATTTGCTTAACATTGCTTTACGGCATACCCTCAGTTTTATTGTAAGACCACATCAACACAATATAATAAAAGCCAACTATTGAGCAGGAGTGCAAGTTTAGATCTGTGTCTCTGCGTGCGTCCGTGTGTTTGTGCAGGATTACGAGCAGGAGTTCCCTCATAGGCGTTTCTCTGGAGGGAGCCAGTCTTATGGCGGTGACTCCCCACGCCTGTCTCCGTGCAGCAGCATGGGGAAACTCAGCAAGTCCGATGAGCAGCTGTCTTCCATGGAGCAGGATAGCGGTCAGTGTTCCCGAAACACCAGCTGTGAGACACTCGGTAAGAAAACTAAGACATAACCAGACAGCTAAGGCGGTCCTAACGAATCATCATAACCTTTTTTTTTTTGTACGTTTAAATGTGAGATAAGCAATATACAACGATGATTTTAACCTATCTAAACATTGATCCATCTTGATTTAGGTGTTAAAGTTAAAAGCTAAAATACTCACTTCAGATTAATAAGCAGAAAGTTTCATCAGCTTTGTTATGAATTGCAAATAAAAGACTTGATGAGCCATTCATTTCACATGATTAGCGGTGCTATTTCTCCAGAGGAACACTATTGTTGAGCTCCAGTTACACACAGTGTATTTGTGACAGTCTGGCTTGAAAAGGGCACATTTACAGGATAATAAAGCACAATTTACCCTGAGGTGTCAAACTATCCTCACATTCTTGAATTAAATATAAATACAGATACAAATCTGTGCAGAAATACTCTAGTAAATGCAAAAATGTGAAACTACACATTCTGAAAAGGTTTTAACTGGAAATGGAAACATTCAATCTTGGCATTCAAACATTAATGATTTGACTTGATTCCTCCCAAACCAAATTCCTCAATTTCCGTTTCTATAACTGTTATCATCAGCTGCTTTCATCCTTGAACTGCAGCCCTCAATCGTCTTCAAAGGGTTTAAAACAATTAATCTGCTGGTTTGAAGAATGGAATGCGGAGAAAGTACAGACATTTGTGGTCAAATGTAGGTTGTAAAATTAAAAGGTACAGCACCTAAAAAAAAAATCTACTTAAGTACAGTTGCAATATTCCAATATCTTCCCACTGCTGTATTTAAAGATGATACTCAACTCCATAAAGTTTTGTTTTGGTTTACAAAGTTTAAAGTTAAAATACATTTCTTCTTGTTCAGTTTGTGTGTGTCATGACTGTGCTGTTGTTAAAATCTGTGCTGCGACCTTGAGTGTATCATCATTATATTTAGATAGATATTTCCCTTTTCTTTTCCTTTTCAGACAACACCGAGAATTACGACCCCGACTACGACTTCCTCCACCAGGACTTGTCAGTCGGGGAGCACCTGCCCCCGATCCCGGTGGGAGGGTGTCTGAGCCCCCTGCCCGAGTCCCACAGCGAGTCCTCCTCCCCCGTTCCTGGACAGCAGCCCACACACCCCCGCTTCAGCGCTCCACCGCAGCAGCATGAATACTGGACGCCACAGCCCAATCAGCCCAACCCCTTATCGTCCCGCATCAGCGCGCCGCCGGCGCTGCCGCTGAAGAAGCGGCGCAGCACCCAAACGCCGGCCTTCCCCGACGCGGGGTCCCGGGTGCTGTACGAGCGCTACCCCTCCCAGTACGACAACCTGTCGGAAGAGGAGCTTCACCCAACCCCGCCGTTCCCTCTTTTCACGCCCATCTCGCCCATGCCCCAGACAAACGGGGGCGTGTTCGTCGCGCAGTACATCGCCAGCGAGAGTGCGGACGTCCCCGCCAGCCCACCGCCGCTGCCGGAGAAGAAAAGCAGACACAGTAAGTGAGGGGGCCGGCGGTATAATGAGGGAGTAGTTCAGCCTTTAAATGAGATGACAAAGGCATCTGGAGGTGAAGAAAAGGACAAAGAGTCTAACAAAGAGAAGGGGGGGGGGGGATGAAGGGACAGGGTTCATTTAGGAAAGGAGTGCAGGATGTTGCCTGCATTTCGTCACGGAGATTCATTGAAGCATAGTTGATGTCAAGGAAATATTCTTCTGTGAAAAGAGGCAGGAAGTGAATATCAGGAAGTGCTACAATGGGGTCTGGCTGCGGAGGCACCGAGGCCAACATTTGGTCATTTCCTCCCTCATCTGCTGCATCACTTCCTGCTCTGCTACTGTATTATGTCATCGAGTGCAGTCAGCCCTTCCTGTCTGCTCACCAGTTTGCAATGTGTCAAGATGCAAGCATTCAAGGTTTTTAATGGCCGCCTATTCATTATATTCTTCTGACATTGAAGTGGTAGTATTTATATTGACAGATTTATTGATTAAGTTCCTTTCATAGGGAGAGAGAGAAAATAACTTAGTAGTAACCTTCTGATTACAATGTTTCTTCACTGACCTGTAGGTACGGTTGGCAATTGACTCACACTCTTTACTTGAGTTGAAGCACAGACTTTGGTAAAAGCACAAATTCATAAGTTAAAGTGAAAAAGTACAGGTTTGAAAATGCACGTAGACCCTTTTATGGTGGATTTAATGATTCTCGAAGTCTAGGGGCCCCAGACATATTGGCAATATAGCAATTTTTTGGTTGAACAATTTAACATACAGGAGGGTCTTCCTCGTGGTGATCACCATCAAATGAATCTGTGAAGCATCACAACCCACATACTCAACTTTGCTGCACATCCCACAAATGCATTCTACTTAGAAAGCCTGGTTTTAAATGATGCCACGTTTTGATCTTATAAAGTTTATTGGTTTTAGACAACTTCCCTACCTTTTACAATATAAATAGCTGTAGAAAAGTAAGAGACTGGTAATAAAGAAGGTTTTCAGCTCTTTTCAAAACTTTACAAAAGATGCTTGATGACTCATTTTTTTTGTTTTAACAAAACTAATCATTGAGTACCAGAAAGCTGCTTTGATTTCCCATTTTGTGCTTCGTCATAAGAGAATTTAATAGAGCAGCAGTCATTGATCCTGAAACACTGTGTTGCAGCACTTAAGAGAGGAATGATGGTGCTTATCAGTCCTGAATGAGACGCCAACTAATGTAATTAAGCTAAAAACCGACAGTCTGTGGGGGTTTTTATGTAATAACTTGCAGAATGACAGACTTATCATATGCATGGAATCAATCACCGCAACAGGGTGTATTTAAAAAGTTCATTTGGGGAAATAGAGGAATCTGGGTTTCTGGGGCTCAGCCCACAAGTACAGTAACTGTCAGACTGAGAAAATGTCATTTGTAAGGTTATTACAAGAAACTGAATCACTGGACCTCTTGGAATTATGAAGAAATTGTTGGAGAAAAACAGTTTACCTCATGGAATGAGTCCATTTGTGGCTTGGTTGAGCTTAGTGATGCAACTTTTAGGCAGTAAATATTTGATAATTGAATCCATCTCCCTTCCCCAGTCCTCCAGTACATGCAGTTTGTGGAAGACTACTCGGAGCCGCAGCCGTCGGTTTTCTACCAGATGCCACAGAGCGAAAGCATCTATGAGCAGCGCAACAAGCGTTTCCAGGAGGTCTACGGCTTCAACGACTCCTTCAGTAGCACAGACTCCGTCCACGAGCCTCTGCAGCCCCCCGCATTGCCACCCAAACAGAGACAACTGGTAAGAGAAGCCCTGCTTGTGTGCCGACAGTCAAGCGACTTCGAAAATTGCGCCCATGTTTCATCAACAGAAGAAGATGAAAAGCTTGGCTTGTGTTTTATTTTAAATTCCTGATGTTGATGAGGTCAGTTTGGACCAAATATTTGAGGCGTGAAATCCTTCATTGATAAAATTGGGAATTTCTCTGTAGAATCACATGACAAAAAGTGTTGCGCAATAGCACAAGCATCTCCACTATCTTCATGCTGTTTACTGACTGGATCTGGCGTGACAGAACGCATCCTGCATCCTGGGCTTGAAGTACATTCCCGTGGTAACTCTCATCAATTGTCTGTCAATCTCCCCCCCCCCCCCCGCCCGGGGTTATCTGTGTTATCTCCCGCCACCTATTCAGCTCTCTGGCCCCGATACCTCTATCTTTCTCCTTTTTGTGTAACCGCAGCAGATGCTTGTGCCAACCCGGAGGTGTTTGGTCATTAGCAGTGGATAAGACTCGCCGTTATCAGCTCCCCGCATCAGATGCAGTCCGCTCCTCTTAATCTGGGTCGTCGTCTGGGTTAATTGAGACGCCTGTCTGACAGTGAGTCAGTGGGGAGAGAGAGCGGAAGAGACGCGACGGGATAGGTCGTCGCAGGGGGAGGCAACGCTGTGAGGTTGAAGTGAAACCTTTAAAGGTCCTGAAAAATTACTCGTACGGGCAGCTTTTCACTGTGAGTGATGGGAGTCAAACCTCCACGCCGATTTTCCACCACCGTTCAAACTAATTTGTCCGCTACTTTTCAGGCTTATTTTTAGACTCCTCTTGAATGCGCTCTCTCTGCTTTAAAGAGAGGATTTAGTACAAAATGAGTCTTTATTTTTCTATTCACCAATCACAACTTAGAGCATTGGTGTCAAACATAAGACCCGTGGGCCAAAACCGGCCCGCAAGAAGCTCCAATCTGGCCCACCAAGAAAACTTTTTTTTGACACCCTGACACCCAAGCTGAGATATCAGTGATGCTGCCATGAAAGCCAGTTGCCTCCTTGCTCGTAACCTCGCCGTAAGGCCATGTGAGTTTGTAAAAACACCCATAATGCAACAGCTATAAGAGAAGCTTGTTGGACATTTCACTGCATTTTGCACCCAAAGGTGTCATTAAAATTGGCTTTATGTTGAGATTGTAGTCATTTTCCATAGTTCCAACGTAAATGATATAATTGAGGGACTCCTTATTCCCAAGCTTATCATTAGATTTAAGTATGTTGACACAGGAGGACAGCTCAGACAACCAGGACCAGGGATGGAGACGAGGTGAAGTTCTAATCCAGGCGTCCACCCATCACAATGTGGTGATATCTCCCAGATGCCATAATCACCTCAGTGGTCATAGAATTATGGCTGATGGGTTTGTAATTATAAAAAGTATTCTCAACGTGAACTTCAAAGTTGAGCAACAATTATGACATGTGTAGGGGTCACAGGAGAGAGCTGCAAGGGCAATGTGTTTAGTGTTAAACATGATTTTTGACTCTAGTTTTTAAATGGTTGCAAAATGTAGAATTTAGGACATGCTGTTATGATATAATTGTTTTCATTGTTCAGTTAAAGGCCTTGACAGTCTCTACAGTCCTCTAATTTATTGCTTGTTATCAACTTTCTATGATATAGGTAAAAACCTGATATGTAGTTTTATATAATTATATATATATATCCTGCATATATTGATACCATTCCAAAAAAGTGTTTATTTAATTCCCCATTCCTGCAACAGTCTTATTACCTAATGCAAAAAGTAGCTTTGACATAATAACTACATCTCCTCTTTCAAAATGTGAAAACCTCCTGAGCCTGTGTTAACCGCAGATCTTAGTTCAGGCGCCGAACCAGAAAAGACAGTGATATTGTGGAGAGGGAACTGCAACAATTTTCATTTGTTTGACCTATTTCCAGGTTCAAGGACTCATTCCCGCAGCATTTCTTGCAGACTACCTGTTGTCGGCTGGATTTTAAAACGTCAAAACACAACGTTCTCACACAGCAACAGTCTTGCAGAGTTTTCCTTCACTAGAGCCGGTCAAATTATACTTGAGAGTGACAAACTGTGGGGGGGCCCGAAGCAATCAATGAGACATTTGTGGACAATAAGCAGATGACACTGCCCCAATTGTGGGCATTTTCATTAGTCCAGGGAAGAAAATAGACTTTGTGGCTGTGTGGCAGTCTGTCCTGGACACCTTCCCTCCCGCTGTCCATTGTCCCCTTTCTGCCACCGCGGCCGTGTATTTTGAGCCGCACGCAGGGCCTTTTTATTTTTATCATTCTTTTGTCTGAGCGTACAGTCGAAACCGCGCTCATCTCTGCTCCCGCCGCGAGGCCTAATCTGGCCCTCATGTTTTGGACTTGATGAGCTCGTGGCCCAGTGGAATAAGCCTGTTTGCCTCCTCCATAAACCCGTGTTCCAGGCTTACACGCTTTGGCGACTTTACACGGCTTTACGGGAAGGGGAAAAAAAAAAAAGTCATTTCAGCTGCTGTGTGGATAAGGAAATAGATGAAAAAAAAAAAAATGAACGGATCATATTGGCTCTGTTTAGAGTGTGCTGTAGTTGGCCTGGTTTCTGTAAAGCCCTTAAAGCTAAGGACGTTAAAAGGTTTGTTGGTCTGTCACAGTAGATATGAATGTGAGTAACCTGTACACGCCACGTCCCTGGTCATTGGAGCTTTCGAGGAAGACCCCTTGGCTTAAACTGAACGACTATAGATTCACGCTCTTATAACGTTCTGCTCATTTCCTCCTCGGTTGTTTATAATTGCAGCCAGCGAGACGATGCTCCTGATGACCTCCTCGGCTTTCTCCATTTTGATTCCACTTCTCCGCTGCGCAACTTTGATTAAACCTGCTCTAATTCAGCCTTGCTTACTCGTATAATCAACTGTACTTTCTTCATTTTTTTTTCTTTTTCTAACACCCCGTTTTCCTTCCTTGCCTCCCCTGAACTTCCGTTTTCTCTCATTCCCTCTCTTTCTCTTCTTCCCATCTTCTCTTTCTTTGTCTTTGTTTCCCTCCCAGGCCTCCCACTCTTCTTCCCCTTCTTCCTCCTCCTCCTCTTCTCTCTCCTGCCACCTCCAGCCGTCTGTAGCGGCCATGGAGGAGGCGGGCTCTGGGCTGGGCCTCAGCATGTCCGTCTCTAACTCCTACCTGATTGGCCAGGCCTCTCTGACCACACCCACGGTGAGTGGCCCCCGCCCCTCCTTCTCGTCCCTCCCATTTCTCCACTCTGGCGTGGGTGCTGTGTGGTCCTGGACCGGTCCGGGGTGGCTTGACCTGTGTGTGTGTGTGTTTGAGGTTTACAACAGATCCATCCCTCAAGGGTCAGCCATTCGGTTGCTGTGTGGTCCTGACTGTTAGTCATCCCTCCATCCATGTGTGTGTTTTGACTGCGTGGCTCTTTTTGTTTTGCCGTGTGCTGTTCCTTTTTCTTTTTTTTTTAGACGCTAGATGCTGTGTGATTAATGCGTGCTCGGCGTGGCTATTGAGTCTTTTTGTGGTGGGTTTTGTGCAGCTTCTGGCTTCCCCCGGTTTGTGTGTTTGTGTGCTGTGCTGAAAGCATTCCTCCACATGACAGGTAATTATTTGACCCCTTTTACAGTTTGCCTCACACAAACAGTCAGCGGGCCTCATACAGAAGCAATAACGCCACAACAGACTTTCGCTTATTTTTAGGTTCCTTTCCACAATCTGTTGCCACCTGGTTACTTTTTGATGTCCTCCAGTGTATTTGATTTGTGCTTTTCCCACTCATCCGAAAAATAGATTTTTAAGGAATTTAATTTCCCGTTTTACTGTTATTATAATGATTTCGAAGCAACATTTTTTTTTTTTTATCATTCATATTCATCTTCTATACTATTATAAGATAAGAGACGTACAATAACAGATATTAGGGTGAACAGGAATAAGTCCAGTAATGCAAAGTAATATGAAATATTGCACATGGGATTAATATACTGTACACATGGGAATAGGAGTTTTATTCATGATTTTGGACTGTGGTAGAGGACTGAAGTACCATACAACTTCTACACAGAATGACCCGTAACTTCAGGCTCAAACTGGGGCTCGCCTGTCAAGAGTGCTCACCACTAAACCACCGTGGCCCTTTTTGCAAATCGCTCAGTTCTTTTTGAACGTGCAATTTTTTTTTGCTTCCGTCTGTTCTCATTCTTTACAACAACAAAAGTTATCTGCGCGTTGGTTTATCTTGACGCCTCAGTTGTACAACTGCAGGTTATTTTTATTGTACTTTTTTCATTCAGACTTAGGGGTTCATGAACCTGAAAATGCTTTCAAACATCATACTTTAAAAAAGAATATGTTTGGAAATTGAAGCAGCAACACATTAAACTAAATAAAATTCCCACAGCTGTATTATTTTACTGAAAGCTGTATTGATATATTCCAGGGCTCATGTGTTTGGTATTTATGTGTCAGTAATAGTTCATTTCAGTTTGCCATCCTTTCTCAATACCTTTGGTACAGTAGCTACTCTCCTGGTCTGCTTTTATTCTTAAGAAAGCCATAAAGGTTTAAAAATGTTGCATATCTGTAGATACACTCATGTCTGTTCTCGGGTCCTTGTGCAGCGTTTGAGGGGCGTTGTCTGAGATAATAAACTATTGGCTGCTGTCATTGTTTTAGCACAGCAGGGTAGAAGAAACTTGTACAGTTAAGCATGGATGGACGTGCATGAAGTTTGCTTATCTTGTTTGTTTTATCTTTAATTGAAAATTAAAAGAAAATATTGGAAACGGTTCAAAGGCCGGCCACTGCATAAGGCTCATTGACTCTCGTGTCCAAACCAGCTCATCACAACGTCTGCAGAGATTTTCAGGCCTTTGGTTGAGGATTATATAGAACAAAATCACTTTTTAGTGGGGGAGATTGGGACACTTGTCAGTGGTTTCAGCTGGTGGTCGCGCCCCTGCGCGACCCGGCTGTACACTCCCGTCTCCTGGTCAGTATTTGGGGGGGGTTGGGGGTTTGACCCGTGATGACCCCGAAGTGCATGAGACACGACGTGGATCTCCCTCAGGATAACTCCGCTGGAATGCAGCACCAGATGGACCTGATGGAAAACACATTTCCTCGCTTTCCACTGCCATTCCCTCCGCCCTTCTCTTTTCTCCTCGCTGGTTTTGTGTCACCGTCGCTGTCCTCGCTCCTTCTCCATCCTCTCACTCCGTGCTCCTTGTGGCCCTGCCATATCGACTCCTTCCCTCCTGAAACCCGCAAACACTCCCACACCTCCCGTCTTTTTCTCTTAGGATTGTTTGCATTCTTCAACTCCTTGGGGCACGATTGTTTTTTTTTTTTTTTTTTTTTTGGGGAGGGGGGGGGTCTTGTCAATGGGGGAAGACAGCCATCGCAGCAAAGCTACTTTGCATATGCTGAGAGGAAATCACTGTTTATTAATAATCTGGACTTCCTCATTTTAAGTTTGAGACTGCAGAAGGGGTTTTATTTACCATCCCATTTGTCCTCGCATGAACATGTGCATTCTTGTGTGTGTGCACGTGTGCATGCGTGATTTGGTGATTTGTGTATGCACAAATCTACATCGGTGTGCTGAAACAGGACTGGTATGTGCAACGTGTTAAAACAGGTTACCGCTGCCTCCCTGTTGGCAGGCGTCTCATGAGCTGGCCATACACACACACACACACACACACACACACACACACACACACACACACACACACACACACACACACACACACACACACACACACACACACACACACACACACACACACACACACACACACACACACACACACACACACACCCACACACGCACACACACACTGTTAGGGCATCTCTTGTCCAAACACATACGCGCCCTCGGTTGATGTGAGCTTATCTGTTGCCCTTGTTCAACATTTCTGTCTCATTATCTTCCGTGTCATCTCAGTGGAGATGTTCCTGTCGTCACTGGTTCCGCTTTAGCGTTTTTTTTTACTCTTTTTTTTTTTTTCTCAGAAGTATGTGTGAGTGCATTTCATGTTCAGGCACATCACTCCTCTAGTCCTATAGGCTTCTAACAGAAGTCCTGCAAAATGAGGTGAACTCTTATTCTCCCTCCTTTGCTTCCTTATTGTTCAAGCTTCTTTTGCTACCTGCTCTACTTTTCTCCTCTCTGACCTCTTAGTCCTGTCTTCTTCTGTCTCCCCCCCCACTTTCGTTCTTTCCACCAATCGCAGAGCTTGGACCAGGTTGCCTTGACCAATGCCACCATTCTGGATGGCAGCGGGGGCGGGCCCAACGGTTCCCTGGCTGGCTCAATGGGTTCTGTGGCCGTCTGTCTTCCTTCTGAGTCTTCTCTCACTGACTCCCTCCACACCTCGGCGGTGAGCTTCACTCAGGATAGATGATGGAAGCAGGATAAACTGATTCTGGACCACCTTCCCTGGTGCAGATTGGCGATAGATTACAGCTGTTTGGTGTTCAGTATTGTTGTTCATATGACAATATAGTGACTCATCCACTCAGTGGCATCTTGTTGTCATTATCACTGCCCACAAACTGTCTGCTGTCTGATTATTGGTCTAAAAAAGAATCCCAGTGGAGCATGTTGCACTGCATGTTCTTCTTGCAAGTAAATACTGTTCCCTTTAGAAACCATGCACTCCAGTGCCACCTGGTGGGCAAGAGGACATTGAGCTGGAGGGAGAGAAAAAAACAAAAACAAAACACAGGCTATAGCTGCTGCCTCTCCTTCTGAGCCACATCGTCACTCTCCATGTCTGCTGCACCCTGAGCAAACATTCTGCGACCCTCTCTCCGCCGCCTTACGCCTCGGTTTGTGTCCCTCCTCTTTTCCCGTAGAGCGAGAGCGCGAATGACGAGGGCGGGGAGGGGGAGTATGTCAACTTGTACTCTTCCAGCCAGGCCAATGGGGAGCTGCCTCTCTCCCTCAGAGTAAGTAGCTTGACCACCACGGGTGAAAGGCCAATTCCATTTACACGTCCCATCTCTTCGGGGTATGAATCAATCCAGATGCGGCGGTGGTGTTCTGAAGAGTCGAGGGGCCTGTTGTCTGGCTGGCAGATGTCACTCTCACACGCGTCGCACTGAGTATTGATTCATCTCCTGGACGGATGGTGCTGGAATGGAATGCGAATGTACTGTAGACGAACCTGACTGAGCATGACTTCAGGTTCACGAGGTTTGCCTGCTGAGGGACCCATGTGCTTCGGCTGGTGTTTGTGGGAAATAAAAAAAAAAAAAAGATGTGTGTGTGTGTTGTTTTGACTGCCTGGTGATTGCTGTCTCTCTGGCTGCGCTTCAACTCTTAACGAGCATTTAACCTTGTTTCCCGATCTAACACCCGACATGTCGCTGCTCCGAGAAGGGATTCTCAATGGTTCACCAGTTTTCAATTTTCCAATAACATTCCTCCATAACAGTATAAGTGCATTGGTCGCATGTGTGGCAAATTACGTGTGTGTGTGTGTGTGTGTGTGCGTGTGGTTGTGTTTGTACTCCCTTGGGTCAGCTTCTGCATTTGAAGTGTATTTCTGGCTTCTGTAAATGTGTGACAACGACTGAGTGAAGGACGTGTGATTGTATTTGTAGTTCTACATTTGTGTGCAGCATCGGGTGCGCTGGTGTCATTCTGTTTAGGTACTCATCTGTTGGGGTTTTTTTCTTTTTTTCTTTCCTCATGTTGGGTAAAAGCTGCATTTTACCCATCGACCCTTTCAAACCTGATCAACGTCTGTGATAATAGGCATAACATTCATACGAAGCGTTCATTCTCTTCTCCACCACACATGTTGCATGAGATCCTGGTGGTTCATATGATCTCATCAGTAGTCCGCCTCCTGTCTTTCACTGCATGGAATCGCTCACCGGTGATGGTCAATGTATCCCACAGCGCCGACGTTCATTATTATTATTGCTTATTTTCCTCCATCGATTAGGAAACGATTGCAGCCGATGATGTGCTGCAGGACCAGACCCCTCAGATACCATCCACCAATAGCAAAGAGGCTTTAGAAAAAGAAAGGTAAGTGTTGCATTCATATTTAATTAGGAACAACAATCATCAAATGATCAATATAGAAAATAAAGGATATTTTATAATAAGTCATATTGATAAAAGGAGTTGTCTGTGTATGTATATATATATATATATATATATAACAGTATATACTGTAAGCTCGTCTTGATATCGCAGTGTATTTGTAGTGAGTAAAGAAAAAAAAAAAAAAGTATTTGTAGTGAGTATATACTCTATCTATCATATATTAGCTTTTAATCTTTTTCAATTCTGTTTCACAGATTTCCAATAAAAAAAACTATCACATTTAAATCACATTTTCATTCTGAAAGTTTTAAATAACCACATATTGACACATGGATAAATTATGTATGATTTGTTGTTGGGCGAATTGAAATGATAAGTCATTCATTATTAGACTGTTTGACAAACAATTAATTGTTTCACCACCTAAAGCTCTTACGGCTCTTCACATTGTGGCATTGGCCTTCTGAGACGGAAAAAAAAACCTGGCAGTTATTATATAGAATGGTTTGTTCATGCTCCTGCGATGTGACAGCTGCTAACAACCAATAGAAAAGCAGCAGAAAAAAATGCACCGAAACGATAATTAACTTTTTGTAAAGGAGTCAAAATGCAGGACTATGTCCACATTCTCCCGCTACTTTTATACAAGCTACTGCTACTTCAACTTTATTCACTTGACTTTATTTATAAACAATATTAATTCCCACCATTAATATTAATAGTGGCTATAATGTTATTCTTTTACATCATACATGTTTCAATAGAGAGCAACATGTTGAATATTATAGCAAATAATAACACTGAGTTGTTCAAAGTACACAGTCTGTGGGAGTTTTAATGCCGAGCATGGATTCAGGTCATGTTTCTAATCATTGGTGCCTGAAACGACGGCGTCGGTGTCTTTCAGGAGGCAGAAATCCACGGACTCGGCCGGGAGTGACGAGGAAGACGTGGACGAACTCTCCCTCATCGACCACAAGGAGATCATGAGCAGGATAACACTAAAACAAGAAGTAAGACGGCAACCGCTGCTGGTGTTGTGTGCCGCTTTTTTCGGAATCTGCGGTGCAGAAGCAGCGGCGGCATACAAAGCACATTTTATCCCGTCAGTCCACATCAGGCTAAAGGTCACAGTCTCTCCCAGATGCACCACTGATAGCCGCTGCTGCCCTCTGGAGTCAAAACTCTAAAATTGCAGAGCTAAAACTGACAAACCACCCTCCTCCTTTTCCTCCTCCTCCTCCTCCTCCTCCTCCTCCTTTGTCCTGTGTGGTGCAGTCTGATGTGCAGATGTGTGAAAATGCTGCTTGCTAATCTGCAAGGTGAGGAGCAGCGTGACAGGGATCTGCAGGAGGAGATGGAGGGGAGATCAGATTTGCAGGGGAGGGGAGATTTACGGCCTGGGCTGACATTCAGGGCTTTGCTGAGGGGGAGACGTTGCAGTGCTTGTGATTTTTCTTTTTTCTTTTTTCTTTTTTTTTAATCACTCTGTAGTCTGACTTTTTCTCCGTCATCAGAGGATCTGGTGCAGGACAGGGAGGGCTGAGGGAGGAAAATGTGCCGGCGACAGTTTGGGCAGGAACCGCATCGCCTCACGTCAACTCTAACGTCATCTTTCCCTTTCTCTCTGTCCTTCATCTTCCTTTCCAAATCCTCCGCACCCCACCGACTCTTCCCCAGAATGACGATGGCCCTGACGTTCGTGCCGGATCAGGAGACATTCTATTAGTCCACGCCACAGAGACGGACCGCAAAGGTACAGTACAGCTGCTGTTCTCACTGTGTTTCTGGGTCACTGGCACAGCCTCGTCTTGACAACTTGATGCATCTGCTCTCATTTTCTACATCCAAAGGCGTATTGTTTATATTTGTTGAGTGTGATTCTCTGGTTTGACTGCTGTTGTTATTACTGCTCTGTGAGGAGCATGTTAAATAGCCCCAGTCTGTCTGTGGCCCGGGATGTTTGCAGTGTGCACCCGTCAGACTTGAAGGATGTGTTGTCAGCTTTAATTAGTCAGCTCCGAACATGTCGACTGAAATGCATTTTCTCTTCCTCCCGACAGATCTTGTTTTGTACTGTGAAGCCTTTCTGACTACATATAGGACTTTTATAACCCCAGAAGACCTCATTAAGAAGCTACACTACAGATATCCTTTTTAAATCACTCAACTTGTCACTCCAAGCTTTTCTTTTTTTTTTTTTTTTTTTTGTTGCCAGAAGTCTGTATTTCTGGCTTTAATCCTTCTTTAATTTGGAAAGATTTGTTTATCTTGTTTGGGTTTAAAGCCTTCCTGGCCTCTAAGTCAACTAAAATCCTTCACCACAGGAAACTGATGCTTAAACTACCTGAAAATATTAGATCTTTACTAGAGCCTGAACTCTGAGCTAAGTTTGAACAACTTAAAATTTCCTCAAATTCAGGTCACCAATATTCCTAAATAAAGCCGCTGCTACACTACTCCGGCTGTGGCTCGCTTGGCAGAGTTAAACCTCTCACAATTGCAATGTCGCAGGTTCGATTCCGAGTCTGAACCTGTAGACGTGTTCTTGAGCAAGGCACTGAATCCCAAACTCCTCCCATCGGATAGTTAGAAATCCTTGCAGCCACATCTACAGAGCAGAAAGAACATCTCTGGGTTTAGTGAAGTGTTTGTATACTCCTCTAACTTAATGTGATTTTTGCATTTGATCCCAACGAGGTCGGTTAAAACAAACCTCCTGTTTTATGAAGCTGGAAACTTCTTCCAGTTTTTCTGCACATTTTGTCAGAGAGAGAGAAGAAGTCCGAATTCCATTCATTCTGTTTCTGCAACAAAATCATTAGAATATTACAAAACAGTAACGGTTTAGACCAGAGAATTGGTAAAAAGCTGAAAGGAAATCTGAAAAGGATGAAGAATAGTATGGACAAACATGTTCTGAACTGTAAATCAACAGTCAATAGGAGTATGATCACTAGATTACTTTATCACATACTGACAGTTATTAAACAACCATGGGGGGGGATTATGTTTATTAATCTTCAAAAGTAATTTGCAGAATTAAAAGAAAATGGCCTCTGTTGAAGCTTTATCAATGTGCAAAAGGCTGGAAATCCCGTTTGTGAACGGACCTTAACCACGTGGCACATTTACAACATTCTGCCACAGTCCGGACACGTTCAAGAAGCGCGTCAGCAAGAACACCTTCTTTGTGCTGGTTCGTGTGGTGGACGAGCTCTGGTGAGTGTGAGCGCATTGCATGACGGTCCAACGAGTGTGTAAACCATTCTGTCGGCTCCTGGTTGAATGTGATGCGACGATGCAAAGCCAGTTGAATAAAAAATGTCGCTCTACATTACCTCATTGATTCAATTCAGAAAAAAAGAAACTTGGATAAACTGTCGCTTTATGAAAACCAACAGCTTTTTTTTGTCTATTCACTTTCCTCGTCTCGTCTATTCTCCTTATTCCCACCATCATTCCTCCTCCTCCTCCTCCTCCTTCATCCTGCAGCCTGGTGGAGCTGACGGAGGACATCTTGAAGCAGCTCATGGACCTGGTGTTCACGCTGGTGTGCAATGGCGAGCTCAGCCTCGCCCGCGTCCTCCGCAAGAACATCCTGGATAAGGTGGAGCAGAAGAAGCTGCTGCGCTACACTAACTCCCTCAAACCCCTGGCCGCCCGCGGCGTCTCTGCAAGGTAAGGTGGCGGCAGACGCACAAGAAGTCAGCCGACGTAATGCTTCCGTTAAGCAATTAGTATGAAACCTGTAACCTTGAAGATGGCAGGATCTTTTTCTCTTTTTTTTTTTTTTTTAACCACTTGGCAGAAATGGCAACACGATGAATGAATTTAAATTGTTGAAGTTGTTCCTGGGTGAAGTCCTCTAGTGGAGCGCCGAGGGGCTTTAATGTCCCTTGAAATACAAACTCATATAAGTAAACTAAACATCCAACTAAATGACATCAATTTTGTGCCTGGAATTATTTTATCTAACTTTTATCCAACGATCGATTATGACTAAACCAAATTTAAAAAAAATGTGTCCGTCATTACACACTTTTTAATTTAACCCGTTAAACAGACACGTTTCTAAATTATATTCTTTCTAAATGACTAGTGCCTTGCTTTTGGTGTGATATGAATAATAAGCGGCTTCAAAAAGCCTTAATACTGTCCAGCTTTTGCTTTTAATCATCAGTTTGAGAACAAGAAGTAGGAAAACTCATGAGTGAGAATCAAACCAGATGCAATCGGGATTACTGAAAATCCAGGAAAATGGATTTCATCAGACAGGAGGTCAAAGACAGCTGGGAAACATTGACATGTGGCTGCGACAGGTGGAGGTGAGCCTGTGAGTATTAACTGATAGACTGTTGTCAGAGGGGGGAGGAAAGTGTGAGGACATCTAGTGGACAGAAGAGGAACAACAGACCAGAGGAATTCAGTATCCGCAAACTGAGTTAAAAGTTGTCTCTTTCTATTAAATACAGTAAATTAATTAATTACAGATTTTAAAACTTTTCTTATCAGTGATTTAAAGCAATAAATGCTAATGCATCTAAAAGAAAGTTTTTCGCAAATCATTTCTATTAATTGTTGTTTTTAATTCACAAACTGTCACAGACTCTCAGGTTTTCTGGTTCCTGACTTTAAAATGTTCCGATGCTGCTTTTAGCTGAAACGGTCCTGCAGAGAGTCTGAGACATTTAATATTTTTAAAAATGAGTCTAGATTCTCTGGAGCATGCACTGTAATCTCTGTCTCGTCCAGCCTGAGGTTTCTCTCTCATATTATTCTCTGTTGATCTTTTAATTATAATCAAGCCCCATTTCATTTGTTAATTACTTATAAACAAATTCAATCAATAATTGTATGTCGGCTAAATTTATTCAGCCATTCAAGTTGGTCGATGTTTTTCCGTCTTTATATTAATTTGGATTTTAGTATTGATAAATGTGATGCATCTATTAAGGCTAAATTCATTAAAATCCTATTTTTGTCAAGATATTTGTTCCTCGGTGTGTCTCTGTGAAATGCTGAATCAAATAAATGACTGTTATTATTGGATTTATTACATCTAGTAGTGTTACATTCTCCCGTCATTCGCTTTCATATTATTATTTAATATTTTAAATTCAATTTTTTTCTGTGTTCTGTTCTGCGTGGAGCAACACTCCAGAGACTTCCCCTCTTTAAGAACTGTCCTCCTTTGTCCTCGACAGGCCCGGGACGCTCCACGACTTCCGCAGCCACGAGATCGCCGATCAGCTCACGCTCCTCGACGCTGAACTTTTCTACAAAATCGAGGTGACGGCAGCTTCCGTCGCGGGAATCCATCTCACCGTCGACTTCCAGCTTCTCGCCCGGTCGTGATGGTAAAATTCTTTTTGGCTCCCGGCAGATTCCCGAGGTCCTGCTGTGGGCGAAGGAGCAGAACGAGGAGAAGAGCCCGAACCTGACTCAGTTCACAGAGCACTTTAACAACATGAGCTACTGGTGAGACGACAGAAACACAAACTGCAGCTCTGGAATGACACTTTTAACTGAAATTCTTAGAAGTGAAGCTTCAACTTGATTTTTGACGCCTTGTCATGATGTGATTCTCACACGTTTATAAGACTGGAAGGATTTACTGTTTGTTAATATTCATATTGGATCAAACTGTGTCGTTTATTCTGTCTGCTCTTCTGGATTTGTTATTTTTAACTAGTCTAGTTTTGAGTTAAAACGATGCATTTCTTTTTTCTTTTTATTACTGTCGATTGTCAAAAGACTTGATTTGACTTTTAAAGAATCGGTCAATTTTAACGTCTTCGCAGCCTCTGAATGTCTGACTGTGTCTTGAACTGGAGTCAAACTCTCGGTTGTGATCAGTAACGTTTCCCTGAATAGTGGGAAGCCTCTAACATCTGTGCACGTTTTGTGTTGGAGCCCTTGGTTTCGCTCTTTAAACGGTTGGAGTTAAATGTGGAGGCGTGTTTTGAGTTGGTGGTGACGCAGCAGTGTTGGTGCTCCTGCAGGGTTCGCTCTCTGATCATTCAGCAGGAGAAAGCTCAAGACAGAGAGAAGCTGCTTCTCAAGTTCATTAAGATAATGAAGGTTGGTTAATGAAAAGCACACACACACACACACACACAGACACACACACACACACACACACACACACACACACACACACACACACACACACACACACACACACACACACACACACACACACACTCGCCACTGAACTATTGTTGTTTTTTTTCTTCCTCAGCACTTAAGAAAGTTGAATAATTTCAACTCGTACTTGGCAATACTGTCGGCTCTGGACTCGGCTCCCATCAGGAGGCTGGAGTGGCAGAAGCAGACGTCGGAGGTTTGAGGATCGATGTCTTTCATTCTGCACGTCGCCTCCCAGCGTTCTAACAGCCGGAGTGTGTAAGACGTCTTCTTTCTTTCTTTCTCAGGGCTTAGAGGAATATTGCACCCTGATCGACAGCTCCTCGTCCTTCAGAGCGTACAGAGCAGCGCTGGCGGAGGTGGAGCCCCCCTGCATCCCCTACCTGTGAGTAAAACCCGCTGGGATAGTACCGATCTCACCCAACACAGTAAAGGTCAGCGTTAACCAATAGCCAGAAACTCGACCGTCGAGCAACTTGGGATGTTTTTGTATCAAAAGAAAACTTGAATTTTACTTGTTTCAGGCCCAAAGTTTCACCTTTACTAAGTTATGAAGCATCAAATTTCTCTGGTTTTTGTCCCCAGAATCAGAATGAAACATCATTTTTAGTTTCAAGTACCTAATATTTAAATTAAGCTCTGAGAAAACTTCTTCTTCTTCTTCTTTTCTTTAACAAGGCTGAAACAGCCCTCGTCTTTAACACTTACGTTGTATATTATTTTGATGATTTTCTCTTTTTCTGTCGTCCCGACGATACAAACACAGGATTGAATTATTGTTGAAATCGTGTCGCCTCTGTACGTGGCATTATGCGCTCTTGTCATATGTCAGTATTGGACTATTTATTTTTTTCTAAGCTGTTTTCAATCTTGAAGAAAATCTGAACGTGTTGACTCATCCTCGTTTGTCTCCTTCCTCCTCCTCCTCCTCCTCCTCCTCACAGGGGTCTCATCCTCCAGGACTTGACCTTCGTCCATCTGGGGAACCCCGACCTCATTGAAGGGAAGGTCAACTTCTCCAAACGCTGGCAGCAGTTCAACATCCTGGACAGCATGCGGCGGTTCCAGCAAGTGTAAGTCCATACCCCCCCCCCCCCCCCCTACCCCCCCCGCCATCCATTTCTAAATGAGACATCCTGTCTGGCGCGCGGCGTCTCCACACATCAATAAATTGTCATCGTCTGTTTGGAGCCTCAATGTGCTCCACGTTTGTGTCTCAAGATTTTTAATCTGGTTTTATTTATTTATTTATTTATTCTCCCCCCCCCCCCCCCCTGATAAATGGCTGCATTGATGAAACGCCGTCTGGCCGCAGGCACTACGAGCTGAAGCGCAACGAAGACATCGTCTGCTTCTTCAACGACTTCAGCGACCACCTGGCGGAGGAGGCCCTGTGGGAGCTGTCGCTGAAGATCAAGCCTCGAAACATCACCCGGCGCAAGACGGACCGCGAGGAGAAGACCTAGGGGGGGGGGGGGCGCTCCACTCCACCCCGCTCCGCCGCCCCCCCCAACCCCACCCCCGACTCTGACCTCCAACTGTGCTTCATGACACTAACTCCACTTTAACTACGAGACAAAGAGAGAGACGGACGGAAAAGCGATCCGCTGAAGCTCAACGGGAGAATCCAGAACAAACGTAGAAACAAGTGACGCGTCGCCGAGGTTTACAAAGAGCGCCGCCGCTCCGGGAGATTATTATTATTATTATTATTATTATTGGGATTACGAGGCGCGTTGCTGGAACCAGAGGAAGCCACACAGAGTGGACAGGGAGACACGACGGGAACTACCAGCGTCCACTCCCTTGCGCTCTCTGTTCTGAGCGGCGCTGATGCGCGAGATCGGGCTGGACGGTCCGGACGGCCCGTTTACCCTCCCCACCCCACCGCACCCCACCCCACCCCCACCCCCCTTCAGTCACTCCTTCCTCTCCCTCATCTACGTGCCATTCGTCAAGTCATCTTCTGCAGCCCGCCGCGGACTGCCGCGCCGAAGAGAGGATGGCCTTTACAGACTGGAACCTACGAGTTTGTTTTGAAACTTTTTATTATTATTTTTTTTTTTTTGTGTAAGAATCATGTATGGTTATGAATTGTATTATATACAGTGCTCCTTTTGTTCTCGAAAAGGATGTTTAAGCTTATGAGAAGAGCTTAGCTTCTCCCAAAGTGCCATACGAATGTGCACTAAAAAAAAAAAAAAAAAAAAAAGCGAAGCAAAAACACACACACACACAAAAAAGAGATGAAATTACTAAAGATGCTGTGATCTATGTACGTCATACTGAATCATCGAGTGCCGTGTTCAAGTGTAGAGAACCATCGGGCAATCACAATCAACGTCCTCCCCGTCACGCGTGTGTGTGTGAAAGTGTGTGTGTGTGTGTGCGACTGAAGTCCTCCGCGACCTGTGTGTGTGTCTGCGTCATTCCAAAAATGTGCTGTAGTAAATCATTGCAATTCTTTTTATTTTATTTTTTTTTGTTGTTGTGGGCGGATTAATGGTCAAAACCAACACATCACACTGTGCTCTCAAAAAACTCCAATAAAACAAAAAAAACAGCTGTTTCTATACACACCGTGTCGCTCACGCGCTTCTTATCACAACTCAAGAAGAAGAGATTTCAAAACTTCACAAAAAGAACTTTTTATTCACTGTGCAAAGGGAAGAGATGAAGGTGAACTCAAATAGTTTTACTCTCGAGTTCCATGAGGAGAGCAGAACCACTTTCTCAATCGAGTAATATTTAATATTAAAGATGTTGTTTAAAGCTGTAGGGATCCGTCAACACTTCGTGCTGCTCACATGCCAAACCTCGACAGATTTAAAAAAAAATAAATAAATAAAATGGAGACCTCGTCCAGAATGCAGAACCTTTAAAGCAGAGGCGTGAACCACATTTTACAGACCAGAAACCAAATGATTATTACCAAAAAAAATGACAACAATCTCAACATAAATCCAGTCTTAATTATATTTTCTGGTGCAAAATACAGTGGAATGTCTGAAACAAAAAAAAAAAATTCTAAATTTTTTAATTGTTTCACTATTTCCATTGATGAGCCGGTTTGTTGTTCGACGCCCCTGCTTTCAGTTCAGCGTGTCATATAAGCAGTGCTACTTTTGTACACTAGATGGCAGCAGTGAGTCTTAAGATGGACTTACATGCTATATTCAGCTCGTTAGTTTGCTAACCTACAAAACAGTTTCATCAACTCTTCTGAATTCAAAGTGGTACATACATCTTTTCTTAAAAAAAACAATAGCCAAAAACTTAAGGCATTGACTCAGTGTTGAATGGAGGAAGTCCTCGATGCCACATAAATGCTTTGAAAAGGCTTTTTATAACAAGAACAGGGAAAGCAATGAGACATTAGATTATTACTATAGTTTTAAATATATTAATCTCACTTAGAGCAACAAAACAACATTCTTTTAGTGGTCAGGTCCAAGTGTGAAAGCGTGCATCAAATTCTACCGTCGACTCCGAAGACCTTCCAGCTCAGCAATGTGTCGCGTGACCCATTTTGACATAGAACAGTATCAAGGAAGACTGTACACTTAAAAGTAGAAAGTACACTGAAACCAGGCCGCGGCACTGACCGAGTACAGCGAGGGATGTTTTTCAAAAAATAAAAAGGATGAGAACCTTCTCATCCGCTGTGCACAAGTCGATAGCAGCGGCTCAGGACTTCACAGTTTGCACGTGGGCGGGGCTTAGTGAGGCCGACTGCTGGGCTCCAGCAGGACTCTCTTCCCCAGGAGGCCGGCGGCGGTGCCGCCGGTGGCGCCGGCGTTCTGCAGGTCGCTCTGCTCGCTGATGGCTCGCTTCAGGCTCCGGCTCTGGCCGTTCGTGGAGCCGCGCTGCCACTTGCAGAGGTCGCCGTTCAGGATGTCCTGGATGTGCTGCACGATGAGGTTGATGGCCACTGACCGCAGGTGAATAAAGGATTTTGTTTGTTTTTATTAAAAGGTGCCGCTGAAGTATTGAGAGAACTTGGATGGAAAAGTTAAAAACAAAGCTCTCACCCATATTATCGACTCCCCTCGGAATGATGACATCGGCGTATTTCTTGGTCTGGAAAGAAGAAAACAACCTTTAAAATTAAAAAAAAAAAAAAGATTCTGCTGTATGAAATCAGGTAATTTTGTGTGATATTGGAATTTGCGGTCTCCACCGCTGAAATGACCCGCGTGTGCAAAAGATAAGAAGTAAATCTGGATGCAACAACGATAAAAGAAAAGACGTTTAAGAAGTAGGAGTGCACAGGTTTTCACGGAGCCTGAGGTTTTGTCCACTTTCAACGCTCCGTTAAAACGCAAAACTTCCCGTTACATTCTTGGGGATCCGTTTTACGTGACATCGGTGCTCGGAGCCACTGAAATCGCAACTTTTTGAAAACACTCGAGACTTTTCTGAAAAGCTGCTACTGATCATGTGCACCCCGGCCGTCATTAGTATAGAGTTAGTAATAGTTCTTCTGCACATGCTCAGTAGAAGGACAAGAAGAACCATGTTTTCCTCCATCGTGTCATGACTCCCAGTCCATATTCTCCTGGGACTTGGTACTTTTATTTTGATAGTCACCATATTGACAATCCAACTTGGTCGTCTGTCCACTAGAATGTTGGCGTTCTCCCATTGTTAATGTTTAGAGCAGATTGTCCTCTGCTGTGTGTGTGTGTGTGTGGTTTCATTACAAAAACAACCAACAGCGCCCACTAGTGGCCCCACATGGCGAAACCTCGTGTAAACGGGGTCTAGAATGTGATCTTTCCGTGACGCTCGACTAATTCAGTGAGGTAACGGAAACAAGAAGCACAAAACATGCAAACGGCCGTCGTACTTACAGGTAAACAAAACTCCTCAAAAGCAGGTTTGACAAACGTCGTGTACTGACCGAGGATCTGCTCCAGGTCTCTCCCTCTGCTCATGTCTCGCAGAACTACAGGGGGGGGGGGGGGGGGGGGGGGATAAAATGGCAGATTACAAACGGGACCGCAGCCGGGGCGGAGGGTCCGAGAGAGAGAGACCTTCGGTACCTCTGCGAGACAGCCGTACGTCTGAATCCGTGTCCACGAAGAGCTTCATGTGAAACATGTCGCGCACCTTCTGCGGGTAAAAAACGAGGATTCCTTCGAACAGGACGACGTCCGCCGGGTAAACCGTGATCCTGTCCTCTAACCTGGAGACACGCACGAGGGATTTCAGAGAGAGATGCACTGAGAAAGGGAGAACGAAGGATTCTGAGTCTTTCTCTACCTGGAATGGGTGACGAAGTCGTACGTTGGCACTTCTACGGCGTGCCCCTCCACGATATCCTTCAACGTCTGGTACATGAACTCCGTATCGAACGCCTCTGAGACAGAATCAGAAACATCTGTGACCCGTTTTCTTAAATTAAAACAACAAGGCTCACTTGAGCTCTTTCAGATCCAAAGGACACGTTTGTTTTTCTGTGCTTCTCCCTTTCAAGCTGGAGCGTGACGGGTCGCTCCCTCCCACCCATACGTCTGTTATAACGGATCCTAACGTTCTTCTTAAGGAACCGGGTGCTTAAAAACACAGATCATGTTGCTCCAGGTCTGACGAGGATGTGTTATTTGCAGCTTCAAACTCGGGGCTCAATTTAAATGATCATACGTGAGCGGGGTAATTATGTGTCCACACTTAGAATTTGAGGTGGATTATGTTCAAATGAAAATGAATCCAAGACTTGAAGAGCAGACAGAACCCCATACATACATTAAGGGATTAGCAGATCCACCTGAGAACGATGCCGAATTTATCAGTATTCGGTACCGCGTATAAGAGCCACCTCATGGAACACTTGTCCATCTCGTGTTGACGTGCTTTGAGTGCGATGTGACTGTCGATATTAATTTTTAATAACACCGATGGCAGATAAGCGAGCCATCGAAGTGTCACTGAATAACTCATCGGTCATCTGCTTGAATAGAAACTAGGGTCGTTGGTTCTATTGGGAGGCTCTCCACCTTTCGTGGCCCAATGGAATAGAGGCAGAGCATTGTTTTGTTGGCTCACCCGGATGGTCGAAGTTGTACTGGCCTTTCAGGGCTTTGGCCTTCTGATCTGGAGTCAGGACCTTGTAGAAGCAGTCCTGGCTCACGATAGCGACCTTCCTCTGGCGGTGCTCCACCATGTGCTGGCCCAGCAGCTCCATGATCTTGGCGCAAACTGTGGACTGCGAATAAAAACGAGTCACGTTTATTACGCTGGCATGCGCGATAAGACTGTTGATGAGTAGTTTAAACACACAATGTGAATTTGTTGCATCATAAGTCTTGTTTGTTTTTTTTACGTTTATTATGTTTAATATTTACGATCAGCTGATTTCTTGCAGCAGCTGCACGGAGCCTTGGTATGTAATATAGAAACGTGCTAATATATACACATAGCAATTGGAATGGTTTTAATAATAATGAAAAATGCGTTTAATCTCTAAAACGCTGCAGACAGTTTAGATATCTGGTTAATGTTTTGTTTTAATTGTCACACATTGCTAAGCTACCGGAAGATGCTAATTTGTCGCCCCGAAGCTAAAAACACGTCCCGACCTTCCCGCTGGCGGTTCCCCCGCTGACTCCGATCAAAAAGGGGTGATGCCGCGGCCTCTCGGCCTCTCCCGGGGCTACCGAACCGTCCATGGCGGCCTCACTCGGGGGAGGAAGACGGGAGGAAAAGTGGAGGTTAGCTCGGCTCGGAGCTAACAGTGCTAACTGGGGGAATAGCGACACTGCGGGTGATCTCGCGAGAACTGTCAAAACAACGCGCTTCAGAAGTGACGTCACGCATGAAAACAAATGGCAAAAAGTTTATTTTTCTCCAATTTCCACGGAATTATTACAACGCCAAAAAAAAACTTTTCTAGAGGTGGAAGTCATGTAAACACATTACTGCAATTTAGAAATGCTGGTATACTTCTATAACAAATTAAATAAATTAATATTTTTTCATTATGTATGTCTTCTCATTCATTGCATGTAATTCACTCTTAAAAACCGTAGTTGCTACTCAGTACACCGACAATTTACCTTTGCTTATCTTTAGGCAAGTTTCTTTTTTTAATCATACTTTATTAATCCCCTTTTTTTTTAACTTGTTAAAACAGAGAAGGGAGTCACGAGTAAAGATAAAGTGAATGCAAGCAAAAAAAACGATTTTGAAAACTATGTTGACTCAGTCTTTGCTCGGAATGACGACAAAATGCAAAAACAGAAAGCTGACCATTTATTATAAAATAAATATAAATATATTACACTTTACAGAGAGGTGAAAAATGAAAGAAACTTCTTTTAACATGTTTCCTCTAAAAGACATTTCCCCAATCCTGTTTTTTTTATGCCTGCTTTATACACAACAATGTCTCATATCGGAGAGAATTTGAGTTCGGGTGACTGTGACGGCCAGGAAATGTGTGTCCTGCTGATAGAATAAACCTCTTCCACCAGGAGAGGTTTCATCCCGGGATAATAAACCTCTTAGTAGAGATCCAGCACACAGATTCCTCCTTTGCTTTTGTCATGTACAGTATCAACACGTGACAGACTTTATTGCTTTTCCGGCTCATTGTCAGTCTTTTCAATGTCTTTTCCATGTTGTGAATGATTCTTTCTGGATTCGTCCAACACGATCTCCACAGCGTCACTCCCCTCCACCCTCCTCACCGTCTCTCCTTTGGCAGCGAGGATTTCCTCGATGTTTCTGAAGCACAAAGCAACACAAGTCAATCCAAAGCGACTCGACTTCCTTGCACAAGTTCGAAAGGCTTCAGGAGATGTAGTTTGTCCGCCTTGAACCAAAGCGCCACCCACCTCTTCCCCTCCAGATCGGAGAACCAGGCGAGATTATCAGCGATGATGTGATGGTTCCTGCACCCCGAACACGTGACTATCACAACACCTTTGTGGTAAGCCAGCTTGGAGACCTTCTGCGTGGACCTCGTGGAGCAGACCTGCAGACGGAAACAAAGAGATGACGAGTCGATGAAAAGACAGGCAAGGTCACATAAATTTTTTTATTTTAGGACGAACCACAATCACACACATTTCACCCTTTCTAGAATGAAAAATGGCTCAAGCCCAGTTTAAAAATTGCTTTTACTTTCTGAGATATTACTAATGTTGTTATACTCGAAACCGGCTTTGGACTCTTTGGTCCAGTGTCAGTCTTGGCCTCTTAAAAGTCTTGGTCTTGACTCGGTCTCGGGCTAGTTGGTCTTGATTACAACACTATCACTGTCTTTTATTTATATATATATATATATATATATATATATATATATATCAAATACCACAAAAACACACAAAGTATGACTTCATTTATTGGGGACATGTTTAAAAACAGATACTGTCTTTCAGGTAGTTTTTGATGTACAGTGCATGTAAAGTTGAAAGACTTAAAATATATATATATTTTTTAGATAACTGCGTTAATCAAAGGGGCAAAATCTGGTGTTTAATCAACACAATAAAAAATATTAGCACAATATTTCTTTATATTCTAGCATTTTCCTCAATTTAACATGGCTAGTTTCTAAGAAAAACAAAAATAATACATTTCCATGTTTTGAACAAATCTGTGGGCTCTTAGAGAGAAAACATTAACGATTAATTTGGTGTCCTCTTGTGATCCGGATGTGACACTAGTGTAACACTGGAGACACAGAAGCACACGTGTTACCTTGCACGTGTAAACGAGTTGATAATGAGTCGACTCGATCTTTCCTACAGCGTCACTTCTTCTCCTGATGCAGGTTGAGGTTTGAAATCCTCCGTGAGAGCAGAGAGCAGCTCCACGTGTCCGAGGGGGCGAGGACTGGTGGAGCCTCCTCCGGTGCTCGCAGCAGAGCAGCTCCGTCCCGAAGCTCCAGGTTCCCCCCGGGCGAAGGGACGAAGTGTAGCCGGGTCCAGACGCTCCTGCCCGGCCGTAGAAGGACCGGAACAGCGGCCCGGCTGCGCCATGGATCCTGGAGGAAGAAGCGAGGACACGATACGTTTGTAAAAGCGACATGACAGGTTCTCTTGAGGGTTGTGTTGTTTTGTTTCCGTGAAGGGTTCACGCGGAAGTGACGTCGAGATGTATTTCTGTTTTGTTTTTCAGAATAAAATCATTTATGATCTTCACTAAATAAAAAATATTTTAAATTTTGGACATAAACTTTGTTACATCACTAATATATTTACCCAACATACAAGCATGTTAATAAAACACCACTCCTTATTCGATTAGTAATTCAGTTTCCATCAGCTTTTAATATATATATATATATATATATATATATGTGTGTGTTTTTGTATTGATTGATTAACAAAATGCGATTGCATTCTCTCTGGGATGTCATTATAAAAGCCTTCCTGTATTATATTATTATCGCTCATGGAGGTGGATAATCTCCACAGTTAACATCTTTCTTCACATTCCCTGAGAAGAACATTTTGAACAGATGAAGGATCTATTTTTTAACGATGTTCCTGCTGTCAGTAGAGCTGAAGTGAATCACAAACTCAGTAGTAAGTTAAATGAATGAAGCTGAATCTTAAGAAAGAATGTGTTTGTTTTAGAGAGGATGGGCTCCTCTGACTCCATGTCCCTTTGGTCGCATGAAGCTTTTCTGAATTCCTTTACTTAAAACGAAAGGTTACGACTTGAGTAAATAAGAACGAAGAAATGTTGATTTTACTTTATAAGATCAAACATAAAAGGAAAAAAAAATGTATATATTCATGTTGAAAGACCACGTGTTGTTTCAAACTTTGCATTTTTACAGGAAACATCCATGTCTTATTCATGAAACTTCAATTTAGAACAGCATTATTTATTCAGCAGGAACAATCCTGTGTAAAAGTTTAATTTCAGCCGCGATGCATCTGTTCGGGAGTTAAATGACGTTAAGTACATTTGCCACAATGCTTGATAATGACTGTGTCTAATCTCTGCAATATTGAGTAAAGCCGACGGTACAAGCCTGAGCCAGTCGGCATCGACAAATGAACTGTGACAAGCTCTCCCAAACTGCTGCACACAACCGGCCTGCCTTACATCTTAAATTGTGCGAGTGTACACAGGAGAAGAGGTGACGTGGTGTGCGTTTTAAATGCATTATGTGCGTCCGAACTTTGTTTAGCAAAGCGGATTCCTAACTTGGTTTAGACAAGGCACGGCAAAATGATTTGGATAGCACCATTCAGAGACAGGGTATTTCACACACGGGGCTTTACAAGGGAATAAAGGAAATACATTGAAACAGACAATAAAGAACCAAATATTCAGAGGTTAAGATTATGAAATTATGAATTTGTTGTTTTGACTGACTTGGAGTCGAGGAGTACTGACGTTTAACATTTTCGCTTTAAGGCCTAAAACAATTACCTTCATTTTTTCCAAATTAATTTGTAGATATTTCTGACACGTCCACTTAATTTCATTTATGCTCTCACTCCGCAGGTATAAGACGCTGTGGTCATTCACTGGCACCGATACTGTTTATAGAGCTGCGTGTCATCTGCATTATTATGATAGGAAATGTCGTAATGTTCCATTTCATGAGCCAGAGGGACCATGCAGATGTTTAATCAAAGAGGCCAAAGGATGGAGCTTTGTGGAACCGCACACTTTAGAAGATAAGATTTTATACACCGAACACGGGGGAACCCTTGTTATTGCACAGAGACCAGCAGGTAAGAAAAACAAAAGCCTTATTTTAACCTTTAAAATATTCCTAATATTAAAAAAATGAAGGCAATAAGAATGAATATATACCCATGGTCATATTTTCAAAATTTTTATTGACATTATTTCTGCTTTTGTCTTTTCGCTCTTGATAGCGTGAAGCCATTTTGTGATCTTAATCTGTGAAAGGTGCTATTTAAATAAAATGCACTTATCACTCGAATTCAAAGGTCAAAGAAAAGTTTCACTGATTGGGAGCCGGTTTGAAAAAGTGACGGTAGCACCGTTGCCGTGTAAATGAACACCCAAGATGTGAGCAATTTTTTCCGGTTTCACTTGTTTTCATTGTTGTGTAAACGGGACTGGCTGCAATTCGGGACCAATAGCGATAAAATGACGTTGGACCTCTGACACCTGTAAGAAATTGTTGAAGAAATGTATAATATGGGACCTTTACTTTGTGATATATATATATATATATATATATATCACATATATATATATATATTGTTTTATTCTGACGGCGCCTCGGTGAACCACTTCCGCCCGAGCGCGCCGCCGCGTCTGTGTGCTCCTCGTGCGCGCGCTGACGGACCTTCCTCCGAGCGGTGTTGTTGTTCCTCCTCCGGGCGCAGCGCGAGACGAGCGACTCTCCGGCCCGGCGTCCCTCCCTCCCTCCCGCTCTCCCACTCCCGGCTGGAGCCCCCCCCCCCCCCCTCCTCCTCCCTGCCTGGAGCCACCCGGAGACCCGGTCCGAGAGAAATGTGTCCCCCGTGTGCGGGGGAGGCGAGAGACGGCAGCTCGGATAAAACAGGTGGGTCCTCCGGCGGCGGCGGGTCGTAGCTCCCCGGCTAGCCGCGGCCGCTGCACGCCGCAGAGAGCGACGCGGGCAGCCGGGTGGGACGCGCCTCACCCCCGCAGAGCGAAAGGTCGCAGTCCGGGTTCGATTACATGTAATTTTATCTGACTGCATCACTGACACTCTCTTAATCCGCGTTTAAATCAGATGATGTCATAATCTTTGATTGTTTTTTCTTTATTTGAAGGCCGGTAAGGTGTTTTTATATTTTGACAATATTTCTGCCAAAAAAAAGTGAGATTTCATACAAACTGGGTTGATTCGAGGTTCTTATTATCATAAACTTATTATCAGGTGTTTCTTCTTTTATCTTGAATTTATAATACGTTTATCTTTCATAGATTAAAAAAAAAAAAAAGTAAACTTTTTTAACAACAAAGTTAACATTTGTTAAGAAGGAACCTGATTATATTATTGTAGTTGTATTATTAAAACTTACCTGTAATACTCACACTTCTGCTTGTTTCTTTGATTTTTGATTTTTTTTTTTTTACTTGAATGTTTATTGAGTTTCTCCATAAACAAAACATGAATTGATAAACATTGCAAAACTATTTTCAAACGAAAAGCACATCCACAAACGCATTTTTTTTTTTTTAGCACTCGCCATATCCTCATCAAATTGCCTGAACCTCTTCTAGAATATCTTTTCTCTTAGCCCTATGTTATTGGTCATTTTTTTATATTCTTAAGTGTGTGTCTTCTCTCATGACTGTCTTTAATTTCTCTGAGGTACATTACGGGAATGTATTTGGAATTTCATATCCTAATTTATTTTAAAATAACATCTGCAGGTCCACACATCCCTTAGCTTTTTCTTTCTTTTTTAACGTCCTACCATGTTCAGAGATGTGTTTTCTTCACGTATTCTGCTGCATTTTAATTTAATTCAGTGGTTCTCTGATCAGGGGTGAATCTGAGTATCTGAATAATACATTTTATTTATCAGGACACTCGAGGTACGTCATGAACTGGTTAAGATAAAAATGGCAACGACATAAAAAAAAAAAATCAACATGAGTATATTTGGTGCGACATTTAAAGATTTAGCAGATTTAGGCAGTGTTCACACTCTCAAGTGAAAATGCATTATCGATTTGTGTTTTCATTACAGAAAGTTTTCACCTTTACACGGTGAAGCTTTGAAAACGACGCCCGTTCAAACGTTATCACGGTTGACTGTCAAAATAAAAGTCCCGGGAGAATCTGGTCTGGGAGTCGTGACACTGTGGAGGAAACTTTGTCCGTCTAATCGCACATGTCAGATGCTGAATTCGCAAATAAATGCGCCCTTTTATTTCCCCAACTCAGGCAGTTTGTAATCGAGTACAAATATTTAGTACTCTCTGTTTAAGACGCAGTACCACAGAGCAAAGTGTCACTACACTGCTTTCTTCTCCTAACAGTAACAAAAGCTGATAATATTCATGTTTTAATTACTCCGAGTTCCTGTGGACGTTGACGCCGTCATCGCTACGGCGGCATCATTAAACAGAACGCATTAAAAAAAAAAAAATTCTTTATTTATTTAATTAGACAACATGTGGTTTTAGTAGTTGGAGGATTAGTTCAGTCCAGTTTTCACAGGTTCTCCTTTTCCCCGTCAAGACGTCATTGAATTGGTGACGTTTGGACTTTGGACGCCACTCCAGGGCGTGTTCACACTCGGTTCAAACAAACTCTGTGTCCATTAAGGGAAGTCAGAATGCTGGCGTAAATAAAATACCGGAGGAGGTATCTTTGTAGTTTATGTTGATTGTTTTGTGTGTTGAAGGAATGTTTGTTTGTTTTTTGTTTTTTTTGACTCGTTCACATTTTTCATAGTCTGTTCACGAGTTCTCTGTCGGTACTAATATCTTAACATGGACATTTACTGCAGCATCCTCTGCATAATCGTGTTTCATAAAAGTTCCACGTGTTTTGTAAAGTGCTGCATCTTAGGCCCTGTTTCCATGACGACGGAAAACTTTCTCTGCGTTTTGGTTAGGGCTGGGCAAAAAAATCTATTTAAATGATTCATGGAATTTAAAAACTATTTTTATTTTGTAAATTCAAGGGTTTTTTTCCCCCCACAGTTTCCCCCAAAAATTTCCCGTTCGGTTCTACCGTTCCTTGTGGCTTTCCGTAGTTGCTGTTACACTTTTGCTTAAACCTGGTTAAAGCTTTTTTTTTTTTTTTATTTAATTGAACTTTTTTATTTTGGGATTTTTTGTTTTTGCATTTTAACACCGAGGACTATCACGGCGATAAAGTTGCACTTTTGACAATATATATCTGACGTCTGCAGCTATTTTAAAGTGCATTGAGAAAAAAAGAATTTAATCGAAACTCAAATTTTTCATTTAAAAAAAAAATAATAAAATCATAGATTTTTTATTTATTTTAAGCCAAAGCGCCCGGCCCTAGTTTTGGGTTTCCCTTTACATGACGACGGCGCTCGGAGCCACTGAAAACCGAACTATTTTAAAACGGTTCCCAACTCTCTCGAAAACGCGCCGCGGAAACGGCTAAATAGTAAATAGCTCCTCTGTGCGTGCGCGAGTAGAGGGACAATAACAACAATGGCGGCCTCCAGGCCGCCATCTCTCCCGGGACTTGGTGGTTTTATAGTTGGGAGTAACAATCCAGTCGTCTGTCCACTAGAATGTCTCGCCGTTGTTGGTATTTTTCGAGTGTTGTTCTCATCGCCATGGCAAACAACAGCGCCCACCCATGGTCCGGCATGCTAACTACCTCGTTTTCAGCGTTTCCGTGGAAACGTCCGACATTTGCAAAAACGCCTTTTCTGAAAATGCCAAAAACAAAACGTCGTGGGTTAGGGTTATACCTGAGTGCCAACTGATGTGTATTTTTTCCATTTAGCTCTTTTATCTTGTAGTTTGTTTTGTTTTTTTTCGGTTTTGAAGGGTAAAATCTGACATTGTTCTCAGATTTCTGTCTGGATCCTATGGGGGATTTTTTTTCTGGTGTTCTTTCAGTGGGAGGCGTGGCGCGGCGCTGTAATCAGGTATGTTGGTGGACCTCTGTGTCCTTGAGGGGAATTCGTTGGCTCGGTAACATATTGGCCCGGTTCACCCGCTTCACCGACAGAAGCACAAAAGCAGCTCTGTTCGAGACACAGACTCCGTAGATAAAGTACCAGGACACAACAGTACACCAAGCCCAGACCTTTTCCTGTCCAGGTTTTCATCTTTCGTCACGCCGTGTCCCTCTGGTCTGGACTTGTGGCGGTGAGGCAGGGTGTTTCAGTTCCTCCTTGAGATTTGTGGGAGGCCATTTTAGGAAGATGGAGACTGTGATTTCTTGGACAAGATAAGCTGCTTCCTGTGTCACGACTCCCGGATGTTCTCTTGAACTGATTTCTGTGACTGATTCTGATGAGGTGGCGCCGTTGAGCCGACCGGATTGTCATAGTTTAATTGTCCTGGATGGCGGCTTCGCCTTTCTTTAAGAGCACTTCGGTGTTGTGTCGTCTTTGTAGTTCATACAATTCAGTTGCTCTCTTATCTGTCAAGTCACATGATCGTGGATTATCTGTAGTCTGAATGAACGGACACGCCTTTGTTAAAAGTGTTTGATGTGTACTCTAGAAATGTGTACCGTCAATCTGGCTTTTTAAATACCTCGTGTACCCAGTGGGTACTTTGAAAATATAACTCAATACTCTCCTATACAGTGTATTTACCTGAGAGCTGTAAAGGAAAGTTAAGTTGATTCTTAACAATTACTAATGTATAAGAACTGTAGAATATTCCAGATTAAGTTTAACGCCCATACTTACAGAAACGATGTCTCCAGTTTCCACAAAGTTCTTGAGCCAAACGCCAAATTTAAAGTATAATTTCACTTATATATTATAAGTGAAACCTGAAATCAGGATTTAAATGTGAATAAAAATAAGATCCTAATCTGAAAACATTAAACCTGCAAATGAAATAAAATAAAAAAAAAGATATTTAAGAGTGAAAAATGAAAAGAAATAGTTTTATCAAAAAGAGTTCCAGAACTGAATCAAAATTATATTTAAGTTGAAAAATTAACTAAACTGTTGGAAACACAACGTTTCTGAACACTGCACAAGCGCACCACGGCCGTAGTTAATACTTCTTCTGCACATGCTCAGTAGCTGGACAACGACAACAATGGCGGCCTCCAGAGTGTCATGCCTCCCAGTCCGTACTCTCCGGTGATTTGTTGGTTTTTATAGTTGAATCACCGGTAATAGCAACTGAGCTTTGTATGTGTCCTCATTGCGAAAACAACCAACAGCGCCAACTTGTGGCCTGGCATGGTAACTACATCGTTTTCAGCATTTCTGCCATTTCTGGGTTGTTGTTTTTTTTTTGGTTTCCCTGGACTTCATAATGCTTTTTCACCTTTTGCTTTAGTCTAAATGCTTGACGGGAGCTGTTTCTACATTCATAACTGCGTGTTTGTTAAAGCACTTTGAATTGGATTGTTGCTGAGATGTGTCACCCGACTGGATCCGCGTCAGTCGGTTTCCTTTTGGCTGCTGCGAGTTCTGAGCTGGAGAAAAGCCCAACAGAGGAGCGACACACAGCCTGCCGTTCTGGTTTGCGCTGGATAAAACACTGCGTTTTTGTTTTTGTGGCCACTTCCCTTTCTACCAGCTATCCTCTTTCTTCCTCCTGCTGGGAGGTCCGGCAGACAGAGACTTACAGGATTTTCCTTTTTTTCACCTCCTTCTATCAACTCATCCAAACTTTAGAACTTTGCCACAGAATTTAATTAATATTTATATAAAAGCTTAGTCTACTGCAGACATGGACATTTTGTGGCCTGGGGGTTCATAACCTTCCTTCAACCGATGGTTAAGTCATTGTGACGTCACGTTATAAAGAATGTACATGATGCGTGCAACACGGCTGCTTTGCTTGGATTCTTCCTTCTTCTGGTGGCCATGTTTCATATTTAATTTGACTGTGTTGAAAGATTATCAGAGAAAAATCCTCAAGATATACAGGACTGATGCTGGGTGGACCGTATGCCTCCCTGTTAACAGTAACATTTAAAACAAACTGATCATGCTGCTGTACGTCCTGCAGTGAGGAGGCGGAGGAGCTTTTGACACACAAGGAGAGTTTTGTATTTTCCGCGTTGTCACACTTGTCTCTTTCACTTCCATTTTTTATGTTTGTTTTTTTTAAAGTGTGTACTAAGTTAGTTTCTCTTGATTTTACTAAAGAGACATGTCCGTTTTTAAGATTTTGAAGTCGGACTTCTCACCGTAATGAGAAACTTGCCGCACATCGGGGCAGGTAGAGAAAAAGAAACTTGTACGGACGTGCACGCTATTTCAATATCGCGGCCCTTTTCCGATCTGGCTCGGTTTGCAGTTTTGTCGGCACATGCAAGAATGTCTGCCATTTCCCCGACGCTCAGCACTTTGCACAGCAGATATAATGACCGCGGCAGTTCTTGTGCTTCTAATTCTGCAGCCCCAAAATTTAAATTTGCTGATTGGGCGGCAAGTAATATGATGACGACGGCTCTTGTGCTCGCTTTTGTGCAGGTTGTGTTAATATGTTGAGACGGTCTGTGTTCCATTTTATAGTTGAATGTCTAATCCGACTTTTGTCATTTCGTTTTTTTTTAGTTTTTTTAACATCAAGCAGATTGTCTGTGCTGAGAAGTGCTTTTGATTTAGGCTCTGCTTACACAATATTTCCTTAGTGCTTCTGGGGATTCTTGCTCGGAGCCGCCGAAGCGTTTTGAAAACGGCTCCCAAAGAAACGCATTTAAAAACACGCCCTCTCCATGGAAACGAGGGAGGAAAAAAATGCAAACGTTTTTAGAAAGACGGTTACTGCGCATGAAAATAGTTCGTATGGTCACCGTGATAAAGATCCCACCGTTATCAGCCGTCCGCGTACTCGCCATTGTTAATGTTTACACGTGTGTTGGTCTCTGCGTACGTGTGTGTGGTTTCATTCCCAAAAAACCCAAAACAACAGCACCCACTAGTGGCCATACGTAAAAAGTTCTGAGTTAACGGACAAAAACAAAGTTTCCTGAAGCGAAAACACGATCGCACTGTATTGTAACAAAACAAACCTTCTATAATATATTGTGTGTAATTTATTCCTTATATAAATTATATCTATTCTCTTGTGATTGCCTTCTTTTTCTTTCAGATAAACCATCATGATTCCCATCACAGAGCTCCGGTACTTTGCTGACACTCAGCCAGCGTACCGCATCCTGAAGCCATGGTGGGACGTTTTCACCGACTACATCTCCGTCGTCATGCTGATGATCGCCGTGTTCGGCGGGACGCTGCAGGTCACGCAGGACAAGATGATCTGCCTGCCGTGCAAGTGGGTCGTCAACATGTCGTGCGAGCCCATGCCCGCCGCGAATCTGACCGCGGCCTTCGCGCCGGAGCCCAAGGGCATCCAGTACGACCTCGACCGCCACCAGTACAACTACGTGGACGCGGTGTGCTACGAGAACAAGCTCCACTGGTTCGCTAAGTATTTCCCCTACCTGGTGCTTCTTCACACCCTCATCTTCCTGGCCTGCAGCAACTTCTGGTTCAAGTTTCCCCGCACGAGCTCCAAACTGGAGCACTTCGTCTCCATCCTCCTCAAGTGCTTCGACTCGCCGTGGACGACCCGGGCTCTGTCCGAGACCGTGGTGGAGGAGAGCGACCCCAAGCCCGTGGGCAAAATGAACGGCTCGATGGACAAGAAGGCCTCCAGCGTGAGCGAGGACGTGGAGGCCAGCGTGCCCATGCTCCAGCGGACCAAGTCCAGGATTGAGCAGGGGATCGTGGATCGCTCCGAGACTGGCGTCCTGGACAAGAAGGAAGGGGAGCAGGCCAAAGCGCTTTTTGAGAAGGTGAAGAAATTCAGGATTCACGTGGAGGAGGGCGACATAGTGTATCGTCTTTACATACGTCAGACCATCATCAAGGTCATCAAGTTCATTCTGATAATCAGCTACACGGCCTACTACGTAAGATACATCCGATTCAGCGTGGTGTGTGCCGTGAACATTGAGAAACTGACGGGGTACAACATGTACCACTGTGCCCACCCACTGGCGACTCTCTTCAAGATCCTGGCCTGTTTCTACATCAGTCTGGTGGGGGTTTACGGGATAATCTGCATGTACACGCTCTGCTGGATGCTCAGCCGCTCCCTCAAGCGCTACTCCTTTGAATCGATCCGCGAGGAGAGCAGCTACAGCGACATCCCCGACTTGAAGAACGACTTTGCCTTCATGCTGCACATGATAGATCAGTACGACCCGCTCTACTCCAAGCGCTTCGCCGTGTTCCTGTCGGAGGTGAGCGAAAACAAGCTGAGGCAGCTGAACCTGAACAACGAGTGGACATTGGAGAAGCTGAGGCAGCGCATCACCAAGAACTCCCAGGAGAAGCTGGAGCTGCATCTGTTCATGCTCAGCGGGATCCCGGACACTGTGTTCGACCTGGTGGAGCTGGAAGTGCTCAAGCTGGAGCTCATCCCGGACGTGACGATCCCGCCCATCATCGCCCAGCTGTCCAGCCTGCGGGAGATGTGGCTCTATCACACCCCGGCTAAAATTGAAGCTCCGGCCTTGGCTTTCCTGAGGGAAAACCTAAAGTCTCTCCACATCAAGTTCACAGACATCAAGGAGATCCCACTCTGGATCTACAGCCTCAAGAACCTCGGTGAGCTGCACCTGACCGGGAACTTGAGTGCTGAAAACAACCGATACATCGTCATCGACGGGCTCAGGGAGCTGAAGAGCCTCAAGGTGCTGCGTCTGAAGAGCAACCTGACCAAGCTGCCGCAGGTGGTGACCGACGTGGGCGTGCACCTCCAGAAGCTCTCCATCAACAACGAGGGCACCAAGCTCATGGTGCTCAACAGCCTGAAGAAAATGGTCAACCTGACGGAGCTGGAGCTCGTCCGCTGCGACCTGGAGCGCATCCCGCACTCCATCTTCAGCCTGCACAACCTGCAGGAGATCGACCTGAAGGACAACAACCTGAAGACCATCGAGGAGATCATCAGCTTCCAGCACCTGCACCGCCTGGTGTGCCTGAAGCTGTGGTACAACCAGATCGCCTACATCCCCATTCAGATCGGGACGCTCACCAACCTGGAGCGGCTGTATCTGAACCGGAACAAGATCGAGAAGATCCCCAGCCAGCTCTTCTTCTGCCGCAAGCTGCGCTTCTTAGACCTGAGCCACAACAACCTGACCAGCATCCACGCCGACGTGGGCTTCCTCCAGAACCTGCAGTACTTCGCCGTGACGGCCAACAGGGTAAGCGGCACAATCGGCTTGAAATCATGCAGCGAGCGCGTAGTTTCATCTTAATTCCTGGAGACGTTCTTTGAGCGCATGCGTGGATTTGCTGTGGTTGTGTTGAGCCTGTTTACACTGTTTACAACCTTTTTAAATGAAAACAGAAAACTTCCGTTGCATTTTGGGGGCTCGTCTACGTGTGTGTGTGTGTATGTGTGTGAGCACGGCCTGTTAACCCATGACATCACATGTCCACGTGTTTTTATTGTGAAGTACCAGAAGTAATGGAAAAGTATTATTAAAGGAGCAGTGCGTGTTGCCGGGCAGATTTGGTGCAGCTATTTCTGTTGCCACGGAGACGGAGCACCTGACACTGACGCAGCAGCGGGTGTGAAAGGTGTTTTTGAGACGGTTTCAGCCCTGTGTTGGACGGATGAATTGTCTGTTGTTAACTCATTATCAGCGGCTGCGTTCCGGCTCAAGAATAAGATAAAAAAAAAATATTAAATGTTTTTTTAATCTGTAAGTGAAGAAAATCAAGTACGAACTTCAAGGGACATTCTTAAGTTCTTAAGTTCTTAAGTTCTTTCATGTCGTTCATCTGAAATCGCCGGGCAGGTCGTGCAGATGTTGGATAAAACGCCTCCTATGTAAGAGTGAATCGCTGGCTGTACGGCCAGGGTCTCCTTTTCTTTAAGGCCAGACTGTCAAATCTAATTACACGAGACGTCACGGGGGATTATGTCATGTACTTTTTGCTCCACGTATCGAGGAGGAATGCTCCTGCAGATTATCCCGAGACGCGCAACTAATGCATTTTGTTGAGGAGATGTGTTCCACAAAGGGAAATTACAATAAATGATGACGTATTCCTCAAAATATCTATATATTCAGCAAGTAATTACATTTTTTGTTATAATGAAGGAGTTGACTGAGGACAGGAGTCAGAAACATGCATGTGTTTTTAAGTAAAGATTACTGCTGTTTTACTGTTTGCCTGTTGTGTTACTCTGAAAATGGCTTCCAGCAGGTTTGTGTGGAGCCGCATAAAACCCCATTAAACACAAACTTTTTATTTTTTTCTTGTAAAGCATCCGTATGAACCATCTTTGCATAATCGGCACGTTATCAGGAGAGGTCAGAGGTCACTATTGTTTGATCCAGGGTGTTTATTTTAATTAAGAGGGTGTTTTAAAGGCAGCAGCTGAAGTTTAAACCTTTTTTTTTTTTTTTTCTTCTCAGATCGAGACTTTGCCCCCGGAGTTGTTCCAGTGCAGGAAGCTTCGCACTCTCAACCTGGGGAACAACTGCCTGCAGACGCTGCCCTCGCGCTTCGGCGAGCTCACCGGCCTCACCCAGCTGGAGCTGCGGGGAAACCGCCTGGAGTGCCTCCCCGTGGAGCTCGGCGAGTGCCGCCTGCTGAAGAGGGGCGGCCTGGTGGTGGAGGAGGACCTGTTCAACACGCTGCCGCCGGAGGTCAAGGAGCAGCTGTGGAGGGCCGACAAGGAGCAAGTCTGAGGGGGACGAGAGGAACCAAGAAGCCGGGGGCGGTAAACTTTTTTCTTTTTCTTTTTTTTTTTTAATGGAAAACATCACGACGGGATAAAGCAGGGTGACGTCATCGTATGAAGGGGCCGTCCACACGAGAACGCCGGTTCACGCACCGTTTTTGGCCGATCATCCACAACGAGGCGGCGTTTTTAGAAGCCCGCGATGTCATCTAATAACCACAACAATGGCGGGACTACATGCTCCAGGTGGCGCTGCAGAAGCTACTGACGCTAGCCGGAGGAGGAGCTATACTAGACCTATACAACTCAGAGTTATAAAGAAGTCTATGAGCAGGAGTCCACTTCTATGTGCTCCGTGTCTTCCTCTGCGTTTTTGGTGTGTTTGGTGAGTCACAGCGCCCCCCAAAGGCCTGGAATATGTACTACATGCCTTTAAGCCTCGTGTTGAGCTGCGTTCATCGTGACTGTAAAGACTGTAAAGTGTAAAAGCCATGCAATGAAGTGACGTCGAGTATGCGTGGCCACAGTCGGGATTCTACCTGTTTCATCCAGGAGCCCCCCCCCCCCCCCCCCCCCCAACAGAAACTTTTTTTAAACTCTGCATGAACGGTCTTGCGATCGCTACTCTGCTGGTCGTCGGTTAAATCGCACAAAATAATCCCGCTGGGAGTTGCACCTGCCTTCCTCTGGCCTTCAGACTCAAAAGACTTTCTTTGGGGGACTTTTTTTTTTTTTTTTTTTTTTTTTTTTTTTTTTACAGTGTGGCTCAAGATATGAGTGGACATTGTTGAAATGTGTAACTGAAACCATTTGGTTTGTTTTGAAGCATGAAGGTGTGGCTGGGTCGCTTTCTCTCAGGCTCGACCTACACGAGACACAAAAAAAACAAAAACAAAAAAGACTGCGAGGAAATGTAAGGTGATTCTCACAGCTTGGCCCTTATGAACTCAGAAGACTGATGGACGGTGGTTAATTTATAACGCCAGGCTGTTAGTTAACTACACAGGGTGCCATGGTGGAGAAACAATCCACACTTTCCTATCGGACTCTTTGTTTTTTTTTGTTTTTCTTTTGCTTCACCAAAACACGATCATCTTGTATTTTTATATTTGCATCGTTTTCACGGCTTCTACACATCCACCGAGCTGTTGTTTTCTTTGAGCTTTTATTTTGAAGGCGCCGTAGTCGGATGTCTTAAGTGACCTTTGTCCGATTCTAGTCTTAATGTTTGGCTCTCCCAGCAACAATATGATTTCCTTTTATTAATTTATATGCAAGTTTGTTCGCCCCTTCGACAAGGTACACTTTATTCCGTGAGACGTAACCAACGCCGGTGTGACCGTCTGCGTCGACTCTTGTGGTTGTGCATTCGTCACGCTCGGTTTGCTCAGTGACACTTTCTGTCCTTTCATCGAGGACAAACGGGAGAGTGAGCGAGGGGGGGGGGGGATACATACGATTTCCGACGCTACAGAAGTTTATCTGGCGAGAGGAATGCAAGGAAATGTAATTTCCACCTTTTCAACAAGGAAAAGAACGTTAATCGCTGAGTCGGATTAATGCATGTTTCTGGCGCCGAGTTAAATAAAGCAACGGTTGATCTGTTTGACGCAGACGAACGTGTGATTTAGGATCCCGATGATAAATAATAAAGTAGTAAGATCACTATTTCAGGAGTATTAATGGATAGTAATCAATCCAGGATTCGTGGCCAAAACATCCGTAACCACAGTGAGTAGTATGAATTTAAGTTTCAGAGACGCGTTTTAAAATCGTGTCTGTTAAATCCACGCGGAGCGACGTCGACTTCAGATGTGATTTAAATGAGAAGAAGACACACACACACACACACACACACACACACAGTGATTGTTTTAATGATTGTCTTTAGCTTTAACATGCTGGTTCATGTCCATTGATTCACACACGACAAAATATTTATTTTCACTGCTTTTTAGGGAGAAAGTCCGACCTGCATGAGTTAAAAACTGATCCCTTGAGGGAGTATTAATAGTTCGGAGATGACGAGTGCCATAGAAAAGTTTCTTGGGGGTCTTATTGGGAACTCCTTGATATTTCAATTTGCCAAAATTGTTGGGATATCTGTAGGAATTTTGGTTTCCAATAACGGGAGCCGCTCCCCCACCCCCACCCCCCCCCCCCCCCCCCTCCACACCCCAATGCATCATTAAAGGAAGTGTAAAGTTCTAAAGTATATTTAAGTAAATCTGTAGTGTTGCGCGCACAAAAAGAGAAAAAGATGATTGACTGGATTTTACTGGTCCCACCGATCCATGGCGAAGCTGTTGTGAAGGGAAACGCAACTTTTTTTTAAGCGCTCCTACTTTGTTTCAAGGGAAATTGGGTGAAATGCAACTTTTCGACAACTCCTCCCCCGGGGAGACGGGATGTAACTTTTCAAAAAGGCTCCAACTTCGTTTTCACAGAAATCGGTGGAACGCAACTTTTTGAAAATGCTCCATCTCCATCGAAATCAGGGGGGAAGTGCAACTTTTTGAAAAGGCTCCAACTTCGTCGCCATAAAAATCGGCAAAAAGAAATCTTTTTGGAAATGCTTAAATTTTGTTTTTACGGAACTGAGGGGAAAGCAACTTTTCAAAAATGCTCTAACTCCATCTCAGTCAAAATCGGGGGGGGGGGGGGGGGGACAACCTTTTAAAAACATTCCCAACTCTCCATGAAAATTGAGGGGAAACGCAACTTTTTGAAAATGCTCCAACTGTTTCAACGGAAATGGGGTGAAATGCAACATTTTGAAAATGCTCTGTCTCCATCAAAATGGGGGAGAAATGCAACTTTTCAAGAACACTCCCAACTCCATCTCCGTTGAAATCGGGGGGAAAGACGCAACTTTTTGACAAGCCTCCATCTCCCGTCGGTTTTGGCATTAACAAGCTGGTTTCATGTGAATCACACACAACAAAATATTTGTTTTCATTACTTTTTTAGGGAGAAAGGCCGACCTGGGTGAGTTGAACATTGATCCCTTGAGGAGTATTAATAGTTTGAAGATGACGAGTGCCATAGAAAAGTTTCTCCGGGGTCTTACTGGAAACTCTGATATTTGAAACAGTGTTTTTCTGGGCCCACCGATCCATGACGAAGCTGTTGTGGAGGGATTACGTGACACCAGTGACTCGCGGCCAGGAAATGCCTCCGTTGTTTTTCCTCTGACCTCCGCAGTCGTGACTCAGCGTTGCAGCTCCTCCGTCGCTTCCGCTGAGTCGTGAGTTTCACTCTCGGCCGCCCCTTCCTTTCCTTCGGAGGATTACCGAAAAGAGGGAAGTTTGGATGGTTTGTTTGTGCTTCGTAGCTACAACTCCAGCAGTTGGTTTATCAAACCACAGTATGAGTCTGCATCTCAGAGCCCCCCCACCCAACCCCCACCCCCCCACACACACCCACACACACAAACACTCACACTTCAATTGAATTCTGCCAAAAAAAAAAGTGCTACTCCGGTTCTTTGCTTTAAACTTTTGCATTTTTTTTGTTAAAATGCAATTTATCTGAATGTGTTTATTGTGTTTTCCTTAAAGGGGTCATTTTATGCAAAATTCACTTCCTAAAGGTTTTCCAACGGTACTAATCGTCCCCATACAAGGAACAACGCCCCAGAAGTGAAGACAGTCTGTCCTCTCTCTCCCTGGCTTGTTTCAGGTTTTAAAAAGTGTGTTGCTCCAACCAGCCAATCAGAAATCAAACCCTATATAGTGTCATCGGGGGTTTAGCCAATCACAATCAAGGTAGGCCCTCCCTTTGACTCCTCCCACAATTAGGCAGCTCTGCTCTGGCACATGGCACCACGAGAGGAAGAACTTCCTCCTCTTCCCAAGATGGGCATGTGTGGACGGAGCCAATCCAGTTCACACAGACACAGCAGATTCTGAATGTAGCTCCTATGATCCAATATTCAAATGCAGGAAAATCAATCAACTTTGAATTAAAAGTTTTTGTGGCCAACGAGATCCGTGTGGAAGTTTTGAAAAACTGAATAATATGACTCCTTTAAGGGACTTTTTTTTTTTTTTTCCTGTGTGATTTGTTTGCTCTGTGGCGTCGTGGTTCAAACTCCTGCTGCACAGCGAGAAGGTTCCCGGTTTGAGTCTCCATCTTCCCCCGGTGTTCTCCCACAGTCAGAAAACACAAGGCCCCGTTCACACCACCACGTTTTCAAGTGAAAACACAACCTTTTGAAAACACTCCAACTTCGTCTCCTTGAAAAAAGGAGTCAAATGCAACTTTTTGAAAATGCCCCAAATGTGTTTTTTTCAGGGAAATTTGGAAAAATGCAACTTTCTGAAAATGTTCCAACTCCCATCTCCATCGAAATCAAAGGGGGGGTGGTGCAAGTTTTTGATAACACTCCAACGCTGTCTCAGTGGAAAGGGGGGGGGGTGCGCAACTTTTTGAAAATGTTCCAACTCCCATCTCCATCGAAATCAGATCGGGGGGAATGCATGTTTTTGAAAACACTCCACTGAGAAACGCACCCCCGTTTCCACTGAGAAACGGGGGTGCTTGCAACTTTTTGAAAATGCTCCAACTTCATCTCTGTAGAAACAGGTGGAGATGCAACTTTGTCTCCGTGGAAACAGGAGGGACGGGACACATCTTTTCGACGAAGCCCCGACAGAAAAACGTGTTTTTCAGTGTTTCTGTGACCGTCGTTTTCAAAGCGTTGGAAAAGAAACGCTGTGAAAATGAAAAATAAAAATGATGTGCTTTCACTTGACACACTGTGATGTGAACGGGGCCTGATCAACAGGTGAGACTGTTTGTTACTGTGACTCCGCCCACAGTGACGTAGCATCAGAACCGGTCCGCCGGGACTCTGAACCTGAAGAAAAGCAGTTTGGAAGAGGAATGAACCGACTCTGACAGAACTCCTGTAACTCCGACAATCCTTCTGTAAACGGAGGGGAGCTGTGCACCTTTGGGTCGGACGAACATGAGAGAATTCACGTGACTCACAAATCGCATTATTCTTAAACTGCCATATTTGCATTGCATCGACGTATGTATGAAATATATATATATTTTTTTCTTTTATAAATACACGATTGTATTTGCTCTATTCAATGAGTTCATCTCTGTATTCTGATGCCTGTAGATCAGGGATATTAGGTTTGTTTCTTGTCATTTTGGAGCATGACACCGACTGCCTCCCACTAAAACCCGACTGGCAGCCATGTTGAATATTAACTTGCACGCCGGTTTCAGTCGGCACCGTCTGCATCACACCTGATTTAAAAAAAAAAAGTAAAAAAATAAATGAAGGCCTTTACGATTTGATTGTTGCCCAGCGGACGGACCGCTGGCTTTTTGAGCTGTAACGTCTGTAATTATGGACGACTGAAGTTTGATTTCCTGATGTTCTAACGCTACTTTTTGTACCATTATGACACAATAATAAAATGACACTTAACACTGATGGCTGTTTTTACTTTCGTAAGACCTTACATTAAAGATAACTTTTTTTGGGGGGGGGGTAAAGCTGGTTATTTAGACTTTGAGCTGCATTTCAGCAGAGGTTAGTGCTTCTCTGAAAGAACCAGATTAATTAAACTAATTGTTGATGTCATAATGCTGCTGCGTACATGTTTAGAAGAATGTACGGAAGTAAATCAAACTGTTTATGTAGGTTAAATTATGCTTAAGTTAGATTAAAAAAAGATGTTTTTACAATACTTCTACTAAACTACAGAAATGAGAGAAAATTACTAAAGCAAGGTAAAACAATTTAAAGCACAAGTATGATATGAGATCTAGAAATAAATGAGAAAAGATCAATTTTAATTGTATATTGGATTTATTTTTTAGCATAACCGGGGTCCAGTCCTCGGCGGTGAGGCTTTTTCCGACTCAAAATTGCCGAAATAAAATAAAAATACCTCCACAGCAGATTGTGAAAACTGTTTATTTCTTTTTTGTATATCTGCTCATAATTGGCCCCACTGAAATGTTTTAGCAAATTAGAAATACTAAAAGAATAGAAGGAGGCTCAATGAGGGAAAACAAAAGGTTTATAACCACGGCTTTACTTTATTAAAAACTAAACAAATCCATGTTTTCAAGCTGGATTGCCACTTTGCTTCCTGATTCGTGCAGTAGTAGCCCAGAGCGGCCGACAGAGGGCGCCGTGCTTTCACTTCGTTTGTCCACATCACCGCCACACGCGCGACGCCTACAGGCCGTTCTGTGTAACTACATCAACTCTAAGCTCCGCCACAGGTCTGCGAGGAAAGAGTTAAAGTCCAAAATCCTCTTAAGAGCCGCTGCTCCTCGTCGGTTCCGCCGTAATTGGTTCGGACTCGTCGTCACATGGTCGGAAATCGGCGGTTTGTGAGGCGCACGAGACGCTCGACTCACCGTGTGGCTCCCGTGAACTGATGAAGAGGAGTCTCCTCTGCACGACAACATGGACTTCATGACAGACCGAGATGTGGAGAAGGTGAGGATTACTACAAAGTAACGAAGTAACGAAGGATCGCATGCAGGCTGCAGCCATGCGTTCATCTCACACTGTAAATCTGCATAATATGTTTTTATTTATTTATTTAAAATCCTCTGTGTTCCATCTAAAGTTGCCTTTTCTGGGTTGTTTTTCTTTCCTGCACGAGCAGTTCGCTTCGACCTGATTACATAACATGCTGCAGACTGGAGTGTCCCACTGAGGACAAACACAGACCCTCTTCACCCTGCAGTGCAAACTAATGTCATGAAAAAGTCAAGGTTCTCATGAAAAGAGGAGTCAGTGTTTAAGTTATTTCGAGGTAAAAGTACACAAGAAACGTTAACTTTTAATTGCAGCAGATTGTGCAACGCAACCAAGAATGTTTAATGTTTAAAAAAAGCAATGTTGCAATCCTGCAACTTTTTTTTTTAAAGCAAATGAGTGCATATATTCTATTTTGCTGTAAAACATGAAAAAAATGCAAACTTCACGACTAAAATTGGAATTAAAACTGCTTAATTTAAAGCTAATGTTTATAATAAAACACCAAACAATCACATATCGAGTCCATATTCGCTGGAAAATTCACCCAAAACTATTTAAGTACAGAAGCCTGTCCAGAAGTCAGAATATAATTGCAAAGTTGATTGATCCGTCTGTGTTTATACTATTATAAACTAAAAAGTTCAAAACGTTTGTAAATATTTAACCATTTAGTGAACAAGTGACCACGTTCTTCCTGTAGTAAATGAATGACGGCCACTGAATACAGGATTTAAAAGGTTCAGCTCAACCTTTTAATAAACTGTTTTAAATGTTGATTAAACAAGACAATTCATCTTTGCATTTAAAATTCCACAGATTCTGGTGTTGTGGCCTTTAGTTAATATTCAGGTATAGATGCTTTAAAGATGAATCATTACCCTGCTCGGTCATTGACCCTACAAATATAAACTTGTTGAAAGTGACAGCAGGTCACTTTTTATTCTTCTTCTGAAAACATGTTTCTTTAGTTCTTCTGTAGTGGATCGCTTCAGCTTTCATAAAGTTACATGTAAATCTCATTTAATCTCATAAAAAATATTCTGCAAACATCTAAAATAATTTTTAAAAAGGCTTAAAAAAAAAAAAAAAAGAACCCAGGATAGTTGAAACCGGAAAGAATGTTAAATGGATTTAAAAAAAAAATAAATAAAAAATGTTTGAAACTGCCATGAATGGCTGAAGCTGCTAAAACATATAATCTAATAATATAAATAATAATCAGCTAAAAAAAAAAAAAACTCACTAATATCAACTAAAATGGCCAAATGCCAAAAACTGCTAAAACAGCTTAAGCCACTGAAAAAGGGAAGTTAAAACTAAGAACAGCTTCAAATGTTAAAACAACAAAGATTCTCTATAGATTATATTTAGGAAACTTCATAAGACAAGATACACAACTTCCTACGCCGTCTTATCGGTGCTCTTTTTATTGTTAACCATGTTTTTGAACCTCGAGTCGGCCACTTTTAATTTAACGCCACGATCGATGTTGTTTTAATCGAAGGTCTCAAGATCACAGAAGCTTTATTATAATTTATTAGATTCAAAGTCATGAATTGTGAAATTTTAATGTGGTTTTGTTATGTTTTGTCTTTTTTTTTTAAACCTATATATATATATATATATATATATATATATACTTATGACACATGTCTGTTTTCTAGTGTTTTAAATTAATCACATTTTTTTTTTTTTTTTACGTCTTTAAATAGCTTTCTATAGAATCCGGACATTCATTGAAATACTGAAATATTTTAGCTTCAAAATTCATCCCAGTTTCTAATAAAAAAAAAAAAAAAAAGGCTTATATGAGACATATTTCACTATTTGTAATCCAAAACGTTTCACTGTTATTTGGACGCGTTCGCCACCGGTCAAACGTGGCGTCTCGTCTGGGTGACGCTGCTTTGCGTCCTCAGTACAGGGAGGACGGCTACGTGGTGATGGACGGGCTGCTGACCCCCCGGGAGTGCGACGAGCTGCGGCAGCGGATGGTGGAGATCGTGGACGAGATGGACGTCCCCGATCACTGCCGCATCACCTTCTCCACCGACCACGACGAGCAGCTGAAGGAGCAGGTGGCCCGCTGCGCACGCACGCACACACACACACACACACACACACACACACACACACACACACACACACACACACACACACACACACACACACACACACACACACACACACACACACACACATTGTTTCCGTGACACCGTCAGACGCTCATCCAGCCACGTTTCTCCCACATGCTTTCCACAACTCCAAAAAAAAAAAAAAAGATGCAGGTAAGATACTCTGATGATCAGCCAGAACATTATGACCTTATTTATCCGTCATCGTGTGGGACGTATCAGGGCAGGATATACTTGATGATTTTATTTATTTGGGGGGGGGGGGGGGGGCGCATGCGCAGAAGACACGCCGTTTACAGACGGAAATATGGCTGCCACGCCGGTCAGCGACCGGGGTTGCCAGACGTGACTCACTGCTTTTCAGCCCAAACGACGTAAAAACTCACACACCTCGATAAATTCAGCCTAAATCTCAGCCTGTGTAGGAATCATGTTAAAACCGTGAAACTATTATATGTGTATTTAAAGAACACGTCATAAAGACGCAAATACACGAAACAAACGAAATTAAAAAGTAAAGAGAGTTTGGCTCCCCAGTTGGGGGATACGCGCCATATCTGGCAACGCTGGTCAGCATGGAGATTCATTGTCAAGTGGTTGTTAAATATTAGACGACAAACTCTCGACAACATGACGAGGAAAAGAAGAAGAAGGAGGATGGGGGGGGGGAGCAGAGCTTTTATTCTGGCGGAGCCGCTTCCTCTGTTGAGCTGGTACCACATATGAGCGAGGCCCGGGTCTGGTGTGAAAAAACATCAGAATTGGATTTTCACACGGCCACAGAACATTTCAGATGTGAGTCACTGCGAGTGAAAATAATCTGAATTGCGTCGCTTTTCCCTGCAGTGTGAACGAGGCCCCGAAACACAAAGCAATGATACGGTCACAGTGTTCTGGCTGGTCTGCTCTGCCTCGGAGTTACTTTGACCCTGAGAGTCCCTGTGTGTGTGTGTGTGTGTGTGTGTGTGTGTGTGTGTGTGTGTGTGTGTGTGTGTGTGTGTGTGTGTGTGTGTGTGTGTGTGTGTGTGTGTGTGTGTGTGTGTGTGTGTGTGTGTGTGTGTGTGTGTGTGTGTGTGTGTGTGTGTGTGTGTGTGTGTGTGTGTGTGTGTGTGTGTGTGTGTGTGTGTGTGTGTGTGTGTGTGTGTGTGTGTGTGTGTGTGTGTGTGTGTGTGTGTGTGTGTGTGTGTGTGTGTGTGTGTGTGTGTGCGTGTGTGCGCGTGCGTGTGTGCGCGTGCGTGCGTGCGTGCGCTTCCTCTTAACTAAAGTGAAACTCTGACCTGCAGGGAAACGCCGACTATTTCATCACCAGCGGTGATAAGATCTGCTTCTTCTTTGAAAAGGGAGTTTTTGATGACAAAGGTGAGCTGCAGTGAAAGTACAGTGTGTGTGTGTGTGTGTGTGTGTGTGTGTGTGTGTGTGTATTAAAACTTGTGTGAACACCTTCTTTTCTTCCAGGGGAATTCATCGTACCAAAACAGCGATCTGTTAATAAAGTTGGACACGGTGAGCTGCATTTCATTTCCCCAACACGTCTGTACAAAGAACTCTTCAAAAAATAAATCTTCCAATTCGTTTGTGTTTTTTTTTTTTTACTTCCTTAGCGCTACACGCCTACGAGCCTTTGTACAAAAAAGTCGCTCATTCATCCAAAGTTCAGGTGAGTTCACCGGCAGGATGAAGTACTTTTCTCACAGAGTAACTAACACCGTTTCTCTCAAAGGGAATCGCTAAAAAACTGGGTTTGGTGAGTCCCGTCATACTGCAGGGCATGTACATCTTTAAGGTAAGGCGTACATCTGTAATACTTTATTATCACTTGAGCTTGATGAGGAAACTTTAATCGATTTAAAAAAAAAAAAAAAAAACTATTTTCCAGCAACCAGGAATTGGTGGCGAAGGTAAGAAATGTCTTTATTAACATTTTTAATTCAATATAAAGACAAATTTTTAATCTGGATTAAATGAAACATCTTCCTGCCTTTGATTCATTTTCATTCAGTGACACAACAAAATTGCTGAGTTGTGTTTCTGAGTCTGAAAGGAGTTTTTCCTGACAGTCCTCATAACGTACACATTAAGTTTTAATGTTAGTTTAAATAGACGACAATGTTAGAAAGAAGAAGAGTTACTCGGCTCGTGACCGCAGATTAAAGAAAAGGTAAGTACTAACTTTGTGAAGGGACAGTTATACACATAATAATGATAAATTTAACTTTCATTATAAGGAAAAGTTGCTTACAAGATGATTTTGCGCTGCAATGATTACCCACAGATTTGTTCATAAGATATTAACATATGTTTATGTTCACATTGTGTTAATTCACAGTGATTAAAGTTTGACGCAGTAAATCCTTCATGTGATTCACAAGATATATCTACAGTATATATTTACACAAACTAATTCACTGATAGATTCTGGTGAATCTTTATTATATATATTTAATGTTCTCAGGTTGTTTGAATACTAATTATTTCCTTAATTGGTTTCAAAAATCATTGGAATGTTTTGAATTAGGGATTGACAGTTTGTTTTTTAATCTAGATAAATGATTATTATATAATGGGGAGGGAGGGATAAGCATTTTGTTTCCTCCTCCTCCTTTTGGGACAGCAAATATTTTATTATTATTTTAATATTTTTCTCATTATTAGAAGTAATAGAATTATTGTTTTATTGTCTTTATATTTGTAAAATGTCTGAAATAAAGAGATATAATAATATATTGAGGACAACAGCTACTCAGATGTTTGAGGTCATATTATCAAAAGATATCGTATTATACATTTAAAACGGGTTAGGGTTAGGTAGGGTTAGGTAGGGTTAGGTAGGGTTAAGGTTAGGTAGGGTTAAGGTTAGGTAGGGTTAAGGTTAGGTAGGGTTAGGTAGGGTTAAGGTTAGGTAGGGTTAGGTAGGGTTAAGGTTAGGTAGGGTTAGGGTTAAGGTGAGGTAGGGTTAGGGTTAAGTAGGGTTAGGTAGGGTTAGGGTTAAGTAGGGTTACGGTTAGGTAGGGTTAAGGTTAGGTAGGGTTAGGTAGGATTAGGTAGGGTTATGGTTAGGTAGGGTTATGGTTAGGTAGGGTTAAGGTTAGGTAGAGTTAGGGTTAGGTAGGGTTAGGGTTAAGGTTAGGTAGGGTTAGGGTTAGGGCTAACTAACCTTAACCCTACAGACCTCTACAACTGTTTTGTTTTGTGATATTCCCAATAGAAATTTTGATTTATTGATGATTTAGCCGATTTATATTTTCTATTATTTAGTGTGTACTTTGATACTGCGTGATTATTTTTATTAAATGTTTTTCAGTGACTCCCCACCAAGACGCCACCTTCCTGTACACGGAGCCTCTGGGCAGAGTCATGGGCCTGTGGATCGCTCTGGAAGACGCCACCGTCAACAACGGCTGCCTGTGGTTCATCCCGGGGTCGCACAATAGTACGAGCGGCACATGTGGGGTTCAGCCCGGCGACGCGATTATAAAGTAGTGAACAAAATGCAGGTCTCTCTCTCTCTCTCTCTCTCTCTCTCTCTCTCTCTCTCTCTCTCTCTCTCTCTCTCTCTCTCTCTCAGGTGGAATCACTCGACGTATGGTTCGAACCCACAAAGGTACTTTTCCGCTCACGGACTTCGTGGGCCGAGAGCAGCAGTACGACCAGGACAAGTTTGTGGCGACGCCGGTTAAAAAAGGTAATTTACTGGATGTTCAGTGTTTGAGAAAAATTCATAATAAATTTTTTTTTAAATGAATGTAAGTTTTAAACTGATATTAACTATTTAAAAAAAACTAAAGACGAATTACAAAGAATAAAAATGTGTTCAGGCGGCGTCGTTCTCATCCACGGCGAGGTGGTGCATCGAAGCGCCGTCAACACGTCTCACGACTCTCGCCACGTCTACACCTTCCACCTGATGGAGGCCCAGGACACCCGCTGGAGCGCCGACAACTGGTGAGAGAGAGACACCAGAGTCGTCCATCTTCAGTCATTTCAAAATAAGAGAATCGAAACTAGCGGGAGAACAACGTCGATGCTTTCTCGAATATTTACTTTGTTTGAGGGACAATACTGCAAAAAAAAGAGAGAACATGGTATTAACACAGACATACAGGAAGCACTCTATATCAAATTTAGTTATTAATTGGAAACTTACACATTAACTGTAACTCTGTAAAGCTAAAGTGGACGTCATAAACATACATCGCCTGGATAGTTATTAGAAAGTTGTTTGTGTTAATTACTTGATCTTGAATTGTCGAGAAATGATGCTGCTATAATTAACTATACCCGACTAGTACACTGGTAGAAAATTGGTCTACTAGTCGGGGTTCTAGCTTGTTGTAGTCGACTATTATGACTCGTCGTCCCAACCCAAGAATTAATAAATATTTTTGAATAAATTTAAACACTTAAATTAAGTAGTTTTTTGATATAAATGAAAAAAAGCGGCTTTTTTTAAAACAGTAAAAAAAAAAATTTATCTTAATTTTGAAAACCCGCGTGTGAGATCAAATTTGCAAAAAAAAATTCACTGTTTTGTTATTCTGTGTGCCTGTCTCTTTAAGAGGCGGGGCCCAAAGGTTACTATAGGAAGCTCCTGTTTATTTTTTTTTCCTCATCATCTTTTTCTTCCTCCGCATTTTGGAGGGTAACTAGTCCCACACTGTTGGGCGTAACCGAAACATCAAAATGTGTGGAAAATATGAGAATATTATGCTGTGACTTTAGTTAATGATTCGCCAAACCGTTTCCGCTAACCGTTTCCTAAAATCTGCAAAAAAAATGTGCAAATCAAAACGGATGGCATTTTAGGAAAAATGGAAGCGCATACTCAAAAAGCACATTGAAACTTGAGAAAAATTCTGGAATAATGTACGATGACTTTTGTTTACAATTCTCCAAGCAGTTTGCACACAAAAAAACAAAAAATGCAAAAAATTGGCCAGTCAAAGCGGATGGGATCAAGAAAATACCTCATATTGTCATTTTAAATTGTAAATGACTACATTTACTCTGCTTATATCTTTTTAATCATGATTTCTTCTCAAAACTAAAAAGGTAAAAGTACTTCTCGCTGCGGCGCTACACTTTTAAAAACCCTCGCTGACTGTATTTTATCGTCTTTTTCATCTTTAAAGGTTGCAGCCGTCTGAGGAGCTCCCCTTCCAGCCACTCTACACTAAATGAAGGACGTCTCTGGCAACGTAAAATAATTAATTATCCCCCGAAAGAAGGACCAGAACTCATGTCAACTGTGAAAAAAGTTTTTAAAGTAGTTTACATTCCTCTGATCTCCAGTTTGCAGTCTGATGCGCTACAATCATGTATTAACTGTGAGGAACTTTTAAAAAAAATGTTTCAGTGTTTTTAAACGGGACCAAAAACTTTTAATTCGAATAAACACTTTTCAAATTATTAATTGACTCCTCATTGACGCCAAACTGACATTTAAATCCACTTTTATTTAGCACGTTCCCATCAACAGTTACACCAAGTGTTTTTTAATTTTTTATTTGTGTTCAAATGAGATGATTTTGTTTTTTTATAAATATTTTATCTTTCCAGTCAAAGTTGAGCATTTCTCTTTTCAAGTATGTTCATATTAAGACAAAACTTCCAACTTTCTGCGATACATTATTAAACCCAAACTTTTTAAAATCAATCAGAGAAAACAAGGGGCTGATTGTTATATTGTCGGTTCTAATTGAAGCTTCAGGAAACTTGAGAAAAAAAACTAAAACTGCGACGTGAGTGGGAAAACGTCACAGCACGAATAGAATCTAAATTCAGTAAAAGGACAGACGTTTTGTTAAATATAAACAGAACCCAGCGATTTTATCTTCCGATTGAACACGGAGAAGAAATTCGATGCTGATCGTCGCAGTTTTTTTTGTATATCTTAATGTGTGGTACACATAGCAGGTTTTTTCCCGGAAAATGTCCATTTCCCTTGTTCCAACTTCTCTGACGCGTCTTCTTTCCCTCAAATTCAAAATGTATTTAAATATTTCAGACGAAAAGTAAAAAAAAAAAAAAAAAAAAAAAACTCCACATCTTCTGTTTATTTGCCATGTGGGTTCCTGCATTTTTTGCAAATCATTGTATTTCATTTTTATTTACATTTAACGCAGCATCTCGTTTGAGTGTTTTGCAGTCTAGTTTTTGATCCTCCGTGGCCACCATACCTGGGTCCTCCTGCTAACCCCCCCCCCCCCCCCTCACAAACAAGAGCATTAAACAGAGAAAGTCCAAGGAATATTAGTCATATCTTTAAATTTCTTCACCGGTGCACTCAACATGCAGTATTACATTGTCTTTTTTTTAATGTAAGGATGATGGAAAAACAACATACTTGCAGAATCATGCGAGAGAAAAAACAAAATCACAGCATAAAATAATTTTTTTTTACAAGAGAGCAATATTCTTTTTTCTTCCTGAAAACAAAGTTAAGATAACGACTTATCGCAATCTAATGATTGGAGGCTATTTGTATAAAGCAGAGTAAATAATTTAATATTTCTGATTTCGCGTGGGGGAAAAAAAAGGAGCCTTTGTGTATCGATACGACTCGAAGCGCATCTACAAAAAAAAAAAACCCATGGTTTGGAGGCTCGGTAATACTAAGAAATGTTTATATTCAGGTAATACTTTAGGGGGGGGGGGGGGGGGGGGGAATGGGGAGGGAGTCCCATCAAACCACCGGAAATACTAAGCGAAGTGGATTCATCCAAACCAAAATATATACCGTATTATACCTGCATACATGTTCCAGTACTGGAGTTCACATTAGTTAGTGTCATGCAGGAGCGTCGGGAGTTTTCAGCCACACCCAAGTACAAATCAGCCCTTTGTGGTAAAGAGTTGAGACGGGCTGCCATGCGTTCGCTCACGTGTGATAGAAAATACACGTCTTAAGGCAAATATTTTTAAGTACTTCGTATTGCCGTCGAGGAGGCAAAAAAATTTAATAAAAAAATCAAAGCCTAAGAATGAAGATTCGAAGCAATGTACAAGTTAAGTTTAAATAATGTTCTTCAAAGGCAATACAAAGGCAAGGTTGTTTCTGGATTTGGGGGGGAAAAGATCAAAAATCATAAGAATTTAAAAGACTTTTGTTTCCCACTTTGCTAAACTGAATCCCCCCCGTTACATAATTCAGTTGTCGGCGTCAGCGGTCGAGTATTTCAGGGGTCGGGTCGGGTCGTTGACGGAAAGCGAACGCCGCCGCCGGGAATACTGTATTTAGCAACTCTTCCTCAGATTTCTTCCAAAATACTGAAATGACTGAGACTTTAAAGTCACAAAGTAAAGAGCAGAGTTTCAAACATTTATTGACCCTGCGTGAATAAAACTGTCAAACTACCATAATCAAGAGTAAACAAATGACTTAAATATAAATTCATGTCATTAAATCCACCAGAAACAAGAAGTTGAGTGAAATGTTTGTTTTGTCGTCATTTTTTTTTTCCCCTAGTGCATTTTAACATTTTCTAACTATACTTATGTCATAAAGGGTTTTACCTCTGGAAATAGGCCATCCATACACGATCCAGACATTCAGCAAATTTAAAATCGCCAAATAATTTTTTTTCTTTTTGCTGACTGTGGGGAAAAAAAACCCAGGAAACCTGCAGACCATGCAAACTCCACAAAGTAAATATTCCAAGCCCCCCGACTGGAATTCTATTCGCTGCACTAACCGCCAACACCACCGTGCAGCTGTTACTAAGCTACCGTGGGTGTATTTTCTATAATCTGGATGTGTCTGCAGACTCGTGGTGTGGTTGGACCTGAACAGTCTGTACACAGACCATCACATTCACACGTGATCGAGAGCCCGTCGACCTAAAAAGCAGGAAACCCAAGCATGCGCCAGACTGCATAGAATTGAAGTCACATTTCCTGAACCGAATACTTTAAAAGAAAACTCCTCGGTGCAATTTACTGACGCATTTATTCATTTCCGATGATGGAAGTCTCGTTCCTGCCTTGTGCTAATGAATCGATTCTGGTACGTCTGATATCGTCTCTCATTGTCCTCCTCCTCCTCTCTGACGAGGCTGATCGCTGGCGGGAGGGAAGGATCCGTTTGTTTGTTTGCGCCATTCAAAGCAACAGCAGGATGAAGAGGTAGAGCGGGAGCAGGAGGTTGTCTATCTGGGAGGGAGGTGTAGGCCTCCAGCAGCGCCACCAGCGTGACGGAGCCCACGATCCACGAGTAGGTGGAGTTCAGGTTGATGCTCCCGTCGAAGATGAGAAACATGGCCACGGCGATGATCTGCGCGAACACCGACGTGGCGGTGCCCTCCATCGTTTTCTTGGTGCCGGGCCAACGGATTTCCCCCATGGCGCTGCCGAAGACGGAGGCCACCGTGTCGCCCACGCCCACGGCCAGCACGCCGGCATACGGCACCAGGCCGCCGGCCCCGGGCAGGACCCCCTTGGGGGCGCAGGGCGAGGGGAAGAGCCAGATGGGCAGCGACATGCCCAGCAGCAGGTAGACGTGGGTGAGGATGAGAGGCCCGGAGTCCCGCTCGTCCAGGAAGAGCGTGAGCAGCTGCCTGAGCAGCTGGCCCAGGGGCCGGATCCTGAAGTAACGCACGTACTCCAGGAACAGGAAGACGGCCAGGCAGCCCACCGACGCCACGTGGAGCAGCTGCTTGTCGTAGATCAGCCCCGGGACGTACGTGGCCACGACGATCAGGTGGAAGTACTTCCTCACGATGGTGGACGCCTGGTGCTTCTTGGACCCCGCCTGGCGCTGGTAGTTCTGGTGGAGCACGACGCCGGTGGCCACGACGGCCAGGAGCGCCCAGTAGGCCAGCAGGCAGAGCCGCCGCTCGTTCAGCGCGACGAAGTCCAGCAGCCACATGAGCGGGTGGCGGCCGATGAACAGCGACAGCCACGGCATCAGGATCCCCAGCGCCAGCACCGCCGTCATCGTGTGGAAGAAGAGCGACGACACCCACGTCTCCGACTCCATGAAGCAGAAGAGCAGCGCGAAGAAGACCCCCAGCAGCAGCGAGCCCACCACCACCACGGGCAGGAAGTAGTTCACCGGGTCGCCCTTGACCTCCGCCAGGTTCAGCGAGCGCTTGATGAGCTGGTTCACGATGAAGCTGATCCCGCCGACCACGAGCAGCGCCTCGCCGGGCGTGAAGCAGCGCGGCAGCAGGTAGAGCACGATCAGGCTGAGGTACACGAAGATCAGCAGCACCTCCAGGACCTCGATGACCTCCGACACCGTCAGCGTCTGCTTGGTGGTGTAGAGGATGGCGCTGCCCGCCATCGCTGCCCGCCATCCCCGCGATCACGCAGGTGTTGGTGGGCACCGGCCGGGTGATGCCCAGCGCGATGAGCGACAGGAACAGCGCCAGCATCATGCCGGTGATGGTGACCACCATGGAGAAGCGCTCGAAGTAGACGTTCCCCGAGGCGGAGCACTTCTCCCGCAGCGCCAGGCCCAGCAGCGGCATCACCATGGACGCCGGGACGATGCCGCTGTTCGCCGTCGGGCGGAACTGGAAGACGGCGCCGCCTCGATCCGCAGCAGGCGGTCCCATTTGTGCTGCACGTAGAAAGGCCTAGCACCACCAGGGCGATGCTGCACCAGGAAGTGCTGGTTCCAGACCACCGTAGTGGACGCACAGCACACACCGCCAGCACCACGGTGGACTCCACCAGGACGGGGTTAGATATGCATGGCGGCGCTGGTGGAGGAGGAGGTGGAGGAACGACTGGATCATAACGTCGGTCAGTTTGTCCTCCTGACGCACTTCATCGTTTGGCAGGTACTTTTCTCCTCCTCGCTGGAAAAACAGAGAGGAATCAGTGGAAGTTTTACGCCGCCTGAACTTTATTGTGTCACAAAAAAAAACAACAGTTAATCAAGTGAAAGTATCAGATTCTCTGTGTACTCTACAAAGAATACTCTCGCGCAGTCGCTGCTCACATGCAACAAAACATTTTCAATATTGTTCAAGATTTATAATTATAAAAGTGAATAACGTAGTAAAAGTTAGACGATCAAAAGTAGAAGTAACCAAAAGAAAAGTGGAAACGGGTTGGTAAGGCGACGGGATTCTCCATCGATGGTAAAATAATATGAGGCAATACTCCGTATGTGTTTAAAAAAAGAACAGTTTGTTCAAGGACACAATTTGCCTCAATAAACCATTACAAAAAAGAAACATAGAACAAATTTTTAACCTTTTTTTTTTTTTTTTTTTTACTCTCCACCAGTCAAACTGTCCTCAAGGACCAGGACGGAGGAAAAAGAAACAATATTAAAATATATATATATGTATAAAATCTGTGCATGATTACGAGTTAAATGTGTTTGAAGCCCCTTCAGATGAACTTTTCTCTCTGAAGTCATTAATTAATCTGAATCACACTGATCATTTTGTCTTCTGGAGGCTGTCCACAGTGAAGCAGCCTCAGGGGGGGTTCTCACATGACGCTTTCCGGAAAAAGTTCATCCCCGTCGAATCAGTTTGCAAAGGAAAATAACCAGAAACTACAACTTAGTTTGCAAAAACTAAGAAGCTTTTGTTTTCTCCATTTAAAGATGACATGATGGGATTGTTCGATGAAGCTTTCTTTCACATTAAAGAAGTCATTTCAGCCTGTCTTTATATGGGAACTTCATATTCCAAACGAATACCAATCAATTGACATTAAACCAAAGCTCGGTAGAAAAATATGATTTAGGACTTTTAAGAAGCGAGATAGAACATCCTGCCACTGCACAGATTGCTGCTTCATAAGAACATATACTCATATATAAACATTGTCCTGTCCCAACTATTTCGAGAAGCAATCAAATGTCAAATATTTTCCCATTAGAGGGTAAAATGTCACTTTCAACATCCGGTGTGTGGTTTTGTGGGTAAGACGTTTCATGACTGCATCCTGCTTGGATCAATATTTTTACGCACTAATCCAACCTGGGACACGAGAGAAGACTGACTGTCCCGTTTCTCTGGACGGTTTGTCCTCAGGCTGGACCTTGCTCTCTTGCTTTATCTCCCCCGTCATGAACCATGGCCTCACTTTGCACATTCATCCGGCCCGTGTGAAATTCTCTCTTCACCCTCTGAGCTCAGATCGAGGAGAAATAGAGCTGCAACCTTTTGTTCCCTGCAGGTTTGAGGGACACGCGCGTCTCTCTCTCTCTCTCTCTCTCTCTCTCTCGTCTCTCTCTCTCTCTCTCTCTCGTCTCTCTCTCTCTCTCTCTCTCTCTCTCTCTCTCTCTCTCTCTCTCTCTCTCTCTCTCTCTCTCTCTCTCTCTCTCTCTCTCTCCTCTCTCTCGTCTCTCTCTCTCTCTCTCTCTCTCTCTCTCTCGACTCTCTCATCTCTCTCTCTCTCTCTCTCTCCTCTCTCTCTCTCTCTCTCTCTCTCTCTCTCTCTCTCTCTCTCTCTCTCAGCCTGGATCTCCAGGAAACATCCAAGGCCACATCTGTCCAGGAAAACATCAAACCTCCATCCACGTTCTGATTTAAGCGGCCTGGGTCCAGGGAGGAGCAGCCGAATCCTCACTGGAGCCGAACCACAGGGATGCTGCTGCTGCTGCAGCATCGAGCTAATTCAGCTGAGTCCGCCGGGTCGGCAGCGCGCGCCAGCCCGCCTGGAGGGACTCGAGTCCCGGGCTGACGGAGTGACCGAGGCTGGAGTACCTACCGCATAAGGGATCCGGTCCGAGGGGCGCCGCGGTCCTGTTTGGACAGATCTGTCTCCTTTGTCAGCAGCTGTCGCTCCTCAGTCCTCACACCCAGAAGGAGGGGGCCATGTTTGACAGCCGGGTCACGTGGTGCGCGCGTATAAATATCTCTTAAAGGCGCGAGATTCATTATATCTTTATTCTATTAAAAGAAAATATTGGAGAGAAAAAATCACACACATACAAGCGGCACAATATAGAGACTTTAAACATATATATGTGGTTAGGGTCATATATATAGGATACATCTTTATATTGGTTCAGTTATGTGCTTTTAAATAAGTATGTTTCTTCCTTAGACCTACAATTTATCACGTCACAATGTAGTATTTAGTAGCACACTTTGTATGAGACATTATTGTCGCATTTTCTATTTTGTTTTAGATTTTTTTGCCAAATCGTTAAGAAGAGTCGGAGCAACTTTCTTTACTGGGTAGAATTATTGTTTCTTCCGCTGTAACTTCCGCTAGATGGCAGTACAGTAAGCATCGTCATGCTGTCTATCTCGCTCATGAAGAAGAAGAATCCGTCCACGTAGGAGAACGTGCTTACGTTGTTGGTGACCAAATTGACCATCAGCCAATCAGATGGCAGGAGTGAAGATGGCGGAATCGGAGATGAGCGTCAGGTAGGAGCATAGCAACAAACTTTATTTTAAAGTCTGGACTTAATAAACAACTATTTGAAAATTATTTGTTGGCGGGAGATGATTCATCCCCAGTATGTCTTCCTAACTCGTCGGGTTAGCAGATACGTTCAGATTTCAGAATTTCTATTTTGAGCCCTGAGCAACACGCTAACTTAGCTTAGCATCTGCTAGCAGCTCTGGTTTGAATGACTCGTGAGCAGCGCGGTGTGTCAGCCGCATGTCAACAATAGGACGGCACTGCCGGACACTACGGCCAGGTTACAGTCTTTTGACTTGCAGTATTAAGTCAAAGTGGTTTAGTTAGCATCCCGGGTCAGTCTGACCACGATAACGCCAACGTTGCTGATAGAATCAGAAGAAGAGCTAACCCTTATTTTAAAAAAAACATAAAAATCATATTCCCTGCTGTCACGTTCGGTCTGTCAATAAATTAAACCAGCTGATCTGTCACATGCTGTTAATATTTCCAGTGCACTTTTCTCAAAACCAAGGAAGACCTACTTTGGACGTTATAATATATCACCATTTAATAAACTACTTTTTTAAGTGTTCACCTGAAGGCGCTTGACGATGCATCACGTAGATTAGTTCCCCCCTTGTTGTTGATAATCACATTTTCCAACGAAGTGTCATTCTTGTTTTAGGAGCTGTCGAGAATTATGGACTATTCTCCTCGGCAGGTCTGCACTGAGAGAGCCGGTATGTCTGCTTGACACTAGTAGTCATGAAATGTGAAGTGTTATTAAATCTGAAGGTAAACCAACAGATGTTCTTCTATCTGACCCCCACAGGGTCAGATAGAAGCCGAGCTGGACAGACATTGGGACAGACTGCATCAAGGACTCAGTTACTACAAACCACCCAGGTACGCCCGCTGTTATTTTTAATTACAGTTACATTACTTTTTAGGATTCCTAATGTAGTTGTCATTATCGCTGGTTTTAGCTCGTCCTCTGCTGGGAAAGTGAAGGACAACAAAGATGTTGCGCAGCCTTTGAAGGAATTTGGTCTGAGGATCAGTAAACTTCTGGTAAGAAATCAACAACTCCTTTGCCAGAAAATGTCAGAAGTGTTTGGTTGAATGAATGAATGAAGGAAGGAATTTGGATTTTCTGCATGTGCATACAAAATAAAACATACAATATATTGTATTATTAATCATTTTGATGGCATGTAAAAAAACAAACAAACAGAGGGTGACACAGAAAAGTACTGTATAAATTTACAATAAATAGATAAATACAAGTTCTACCTATACAAACCTATTGCACAAAATTATTTATCAAGTTATCACAGAGCGATTCATCATAAAGAATAATGAGAAATATAAACTGCACCACAAAGGAAAATTTTGAATAATTAAGTAGTTTGTATTGATTCCAATAAAAACCTTTTGCTTGGTTTTGTTTGAGTGACTGCAGCCACAAATATGTCTATTTTTATTGTAGACATATATATTATAACTATTTCAGTATCTCTGTCTGTATTCTGTATGAATATTTTAGTGAGTTTACATAATATAAATACGTCCAATTGTAGTTCATGTGTTTCAGTACATCTTTCATGACCTAAACCATTTTAATCAATAGTCTTTTGATATCCTTACAGAATCTCGATGAGCAGCAGAGTGTACAGATTTTACAGTGCTACCTACAGGAGGACTACAGAGGAACCCGTGATTCACTCAAGGTACTTGTTGTCACTGCTTCGACATATGTGGTGAAATCTTCGTCTGCAATCTTTGTTTTCAACAAAACTTTTGGTTTTACATGATATTAAGCTTCTTTTTTTTTTCCGCCTTTGTTGCTATGAATTAAAATTTCTGTCCAATATCTAATGATAAAGTGCTTTTATTTAACATTACAGGTTGTTCTCAAGGATGAAAGGCAAAGCCAGGCGCTGCTGCTGAAGGTCAGTGCAGAGCTTTTGAGGCATGCGCAACTTTTTTATTTTTTTTAATGCACACAAACCGATCTGGATGCACAAAACTACTTGCTACTCTCACAAATGTAATATCAATAATACGACTCAACGTATATGTGTTCCTTCACATTAAGGCTTTTTGCTGCTAGATTATCCAGCTTTCTCCATCACTCGATTTTTGATGTTTCAATGTAACTTTGACTTTTTATTTTAAATTTGTTGTTACAGATAGCTGATTATTACTATGAGGAGCGGATGTGTCTGCTCAGATGCGTCCTCCTCCTGCTGACTTACTTTCAGGACGAGCGCCATCCCTACAGCGTAAGAATCATTTTTATACAGTCAGATAGGTGAAGAACAACTTTTACATGAACCATGTAGTTCTTGTTTTTGCTTCTGTACTGTAATCGTGTGTGCGTGTGTGTGTTTTCTGCTCAGGCGGAGTACAGTAACTGTGTCACTAAGCTGGAGAAAGACCTTGTGAGCTGCTATCAGGCACAGTTTGAGAGTCTCTTCAAGGCGGAAGCGCCAACATGGGAAACCCACGGAAACCACATGGTGATTTAAAAAAAAAAATGACTGACTGAATGATTGACGTGTATTTAGTTGTCATTCTATATATATTCACTCACGTTTTTTGTTGCTCGTGTTTCCAGACGGAGAGGCAGGTGTCGCGCTGGTTCCTGCAGTGTCTGAGAGAACAGTCTCTGCTGCTGGAGATCATCTTTCTGTATTACGCCTACTTTGAGATGAGCCCTTCTGACCTCCTGAGCTTCACCAAAATGTTCAAAGAAGAGGGCTTCGGTCTGCGGCAGACAAACAGACACCTGGTGGACAAGAGCATGGACGCGCTGGTCGACCGGATTGGGTAAGTGCACCTCCGAAGAGTTTGGGTTCATTTTGGCAGTTGTTAAGTTTGAATTCGGTAGGATCTGTTCATGAAGGATATTGAAGGATATTGAACATCAAATGGTGAATTATTGCCACATAGTTCATTATAGAGCACATTAGCATTAGGAATCACAATAGCTCCGCTCCGCTGCTTTTTTTTTTTGTTGCGCATTTGTTTGCTTGACTGACCTATAAACTGATGGAGAGTTATTGCTGAATTTACTGTTTTCTGGTTTATATATATATTGAGAGTTTTATTTGTATTGCCAGCTTTTTATTTATTTTATATTAATCTCTTTTCTGTTCCTCTTGCTTGCAGATACTTGAGCTCCCTCATCCTGGTGGAAGGAATGGACATTGACTTCTTGCACAAGTGTGCTCTGGAAGATTGTACAGAACAACACCAGTTCTCCAGTGCTGCAGAAGTCGTTAAGGTTTGTCTCAAGTAAACGTTACCACCGGTGGTGCACCATCTACCGTTTTTGAGAATCAGTGAATTCGGCTGAAAGCTTTCCAGGAATGAAAGAATTAAGTAAAACCTCGATTTCTGAGTATTTCAAGGGTGGGCAGTTGAAAACCTGGTCTACTGTGGAAGGCCGACCTTATTAGATCCACTGAGTTCTGCTCCTTATGCATATATATATATATATATATATCTTTTAAGTTTTTTTGCTTGCCTTTTTTTGAAGGTGCTATACAAGGAAATACATTAAAACAAAGTGATTAAAAAAAGGAGAATAAACAAAGTAAAATATTTATTAAAATAAAGGTCAACAAATTTGTATCGTCTATTAGAAAGCTTAAACAGATAATAGTGTTTTAAGTCCTAATTTAAAAAAAAAAAAAAAAAAGGTAAAATGTGTTTGCAGGAGGTTTTTTCCACAGGTGAGCAGCGTAGGAACTAGAAGCTGCTTCGCCTTGTTTGCTTCTTACGGTGGGAACATTTAGTAAACCTCAAGCGTCTCAATGTGTCACATTCTGCAAGATAATATGAGATGCATTTATGCCCGAGAATATTCTAGATTATAGTTTGACTGATCATGGTAATTCAAGGTGCCATCTCTCAACACGGTAAACGGTTCTACCACAACCATGAACTTACTACAGAGAAATAATAAAGCTGCCGCGACAATTATAAAAGCAAAATAAAACTAAAATTGTACGCAATTTTCGTTGGACTCGTTTGATATTTCAGCCTGTTCATTTTCGTCGCGTCTCTTCCAGGAGATGGACCAGCTGCTGCTGACGTTCGGGGACATTCCTCATCACGGGCCAGTGCTGTTGGCCTGGGTCCTGCTGAGACACACTCTGAGACCGGACGAGACCAGTCCGGTGATCCGGAGGATCGGCAACACGGCGCTGCAGCTCGGAGTGTTCCAGTACCTCTCTACCATGCTGAAAGGCCTCGGAGTCTCTGGGAATAACGTAAGTTATTGGCTTTGAGAAGACAAGAATCACCTTTAGGTAAAATGGAGACACTATTTCATTAGAAGAAGTAGGTCTTTTTAGCAGGTCACAATCCACAATCTAGGTTTTCTATAGTTTGTTTTTTTTACTTCAATAATATGTTTTCACTCTCTCCTTCCAGTGTACAGCAAGCACAGCAAAAATGTGCATATATGGCCTCCTGTCATTCGTGATCACTTCTTTTGAAGAGGAGAGCCTACAGGTACGCGGCGTTATTATACAGCAGTGTGTCAGGTTGAACCTAAATTGCTAACGTGCTTTCTTCTCATGCCTCAGATTGACGGCGTGGCCACGCAGTGCTCTCACCTGATTGATGCTGCATGCGAGGTTCTCTCTGCTCCCAGTTTGGCTGAAGTCTTTTGGGAAATGGTGCGGAAGGCAATCGAAGGATTTTCTTTCATTTGAATTTGGGTAGAACACGTTTGGACAAATGTTGATGTGCTGTCTTGTTTTGACGTTTTTTAATTGCAGAAGCCTAACATGGGGCTGGGGATGATCCTGGACAGCGCAGTGGGGATGTTTCCTCACAAGATCGGGCCTCTGCTGCAGCTGCTAACGGCACTTCTGTCCAACAAATCCACCGTTAAAAAGGTAAATGTTATGCAAACACACCAACGCTCTCTCTCTATTTATTTTTTTTTTTTGGTCTCCTGATGTAAATACACTTTGACTTCTCTTCAACAGGTTTACAACTTTTTGGATAAGATGTCCTTCTACACACAAGTTTACAAACACAAGCCCAACGACGTCATATCCAAGGACGACGAGACACTTTGGAGGAGGCAAACGCAAAAACTCCTCTACCCTCTCGGTTAGCCTTTTGTTTTGTTTTCTCCTACGCAATCTAAACACCTACATAATATTATTTATAGATTACATCTCAGATAACTGCTTCTTGAATTTCATGACCTTGTGTTCCAATGTTTGGTCTCCCTCCCTCAGGCACGGGGCAGACCAACCTGTGGATGCCGCAGGGGGTTCTGGGCCAGGTGATGATCGGGGGCGAGCAGAGCTACGTGGTGAGGTGGGACTACTCCTACAGCTCCTGGACTCTCTTCACCTGCGAGGTGGAGATGCTGCTGCACGTCGTTTCAACTGCAGGTGCTCGTCTCAACTTCTTCTTCTGGGGGGGAGAGGAAGACGACTATACAAATTTCAGTGTTTATAAAAACACAACCGCTGTCTGTTGAGCCGGCAGGTTTTTATAATTCTTTTAAAGTTTGTTTTGATTGAAAGTTGATCGTGAAGCTCATCGGTTACCTCACGAAGGGAAATGAGCACCAGATGAAAAAGGGCCACAGTTTTGTCTCTTTTAAGTTTTCCTGGTTTTGAATGCGGGCACGTATATTTAAATACAAATTTGTTAAACAAGAACACATTGTGTATTTGTAAGGAACAATGTTCAGCTGTAAATGTGCTTAGTTTTTTTGTTTTTATTATTTATTTCAGTGTTGTGGTCAGTTCATAATCGAATACGCTTTATAGTCCTTTGTAATGAAGGAGCAACGCTTTGCATTTTTGGCATTTCGAGCCGAAACAGAGTGAAGGTAGATCTTTTGTTAAGATGTGCCGCAAAGATGAAATGCTTCTGCGTTCTGACTCTTGAATTCAGTTGACTCACTCCACAGTTGAGACCTGCTTATTAAAGAGAATAGGTTTGTTTTAGTGCTCACCTGGAGTAGAATAGCAGTTTTCACATCATCACTTTGTGTTTATGGACAAATTACACAATAGTCCCGTTGTTGCTGAGGCTGATTTACATCCAGCGACCCGTCGGTGTTTTTGATCATCATGAATGAAACCTGCCGACTTATCAGCTGAAGCTAACTGGTTGTTGAAGCCCGTTGAAGTTTCACTGCAGATTTCCATTTTGTCGTTCCAGATGTCTTGGCTCACTGTGCGCGAGTGAAGCCCATCCTGGACCTGGTCCACAAGATCATCAGCACCGACTGGACGGTGTCTGATTGTCTGCTGCCGCTCACCTCGCGCATCTACATGCTGCTGCAGAGGTACAGTGACCTCCCCGGGACGGGAAGGCAACGGCGTGTGTTCTTTTGGATTGGATTTGGAAAACATACCTGGATTTGTTATTTTTCTTTCTTTTGTCTTTATCAGATTAACGTCAGTTATCAACCCTCCCGTGGACGTGATCGCTTCCTGCGTCAACTGCTTGTCTGTCCTGGCTGCCAGGATGCCGGGGAAGGTGGGTTCTGCCTTTCACTTCAAAAATGGAGGGTGAAATTAATTCTTCATACATTTACCAGATTATTTTTCTCTTTCTTTTTCCCTTCAGGTGTGGTCCAGTTTGCATCACACTGGTTTCCTCCCATTCGCCTCCAACCCTCTGACCACCATGGCTCAGTGTCTCAGGTGAACTAGAAATATTTCCCGCCTGGTAAATATAACACGCTTCCTTTCTAAACTACTGAGAAATATCTTTTTCTTTTTCTTTTTTGTTTTCCCAGTGCTGAGGGAATGAAGGCAGGTAATTACGGCAACCTGCTGGTCCAGATAGAGCAGCCCAGAGGCGAGTACGCTGTGACCATCGCCTTTCTGCGCCTCCTCACAACCCTGGTCAAGGTGATTCAGCCTCCGAAGAGAACTGTTATATCTGTAATCGGGCTGCTGTAATGTGCAAAGGGCATATTTGATTGTGTTGCAGGGTCAGCTCGGCAGCACCCAGAACAAAGGTCTGATCCCCTGTGTGCTGCTGGTGCTGAAGGAGATGCTGCCCACGTATCATAAATGGCGTTACAACGCCTACGGAGTCAGAGAAAGGATTGGTAAGGGTTTGTTTTTTTTATTATTATTCTCAATTGGGGGAAAAAAGTGACTGTGAATAATAATAGACTCCTTCATTTCTGTGCAGGTTGTCTGATTTTGGAGCTGATTCATGCTATTCTCAATCTGAGTCCCGAGGGAGAGGACCAGGGCAGGTGAGGATGAGTGTTATATCTCATGGAGGGACAACAAATACACACTTAACAACTTAAGTGTAATATGAATAGATCATTAATTTTCTTCATTTAAAAAAAAAATATATATATATTTTTTTAAACTAACCACGAAGACTTTGTGACTACAATCTGATAACAGTACTAATAACAGTACTACGTGGAAGTTGTATGCATCACTGGGAGAATTTCTGCATAACAATATACTTTAGTCAGTCAATTTACAAGATGAAATCATTGTGGTGAGCGCATCGCCTGTAACCCCGTGAAGTTTCTCACGTTCTCCTCTCGCTCTTGGTGCAGCACTCCCACGCTGCAGTCTCTCTGTATCTACAGCCTGGCAAACACCGAAGCTGGACAGGCGGTCGTCAACATCATGGGAGTCGGTGTGGACACGATAGACGTCGTCCTGGCCGCACAGCCCAGCAGGTGAACCGTCTGATTAAATTACATGATTTCCTCTTCGCTTTCAACAGACCCTGACTTTTACTATTTGCTGCATACATTATGTTTTAATGGTTTAAAGTCTTTTGGGTCATTGTGGCTGAATTGATGCTTTACCTTTATGTTCGCCTATATGAGATAAATCCACATGATATATTTCACCCCTTCCCGATGCTTCCAGCTGTGGCTCTGAGGGTCCCGGTCAGATCCTCATCCAGACGGTCAAACTGGCCTTCTCCGTCACAAACAACGTCATCCGGCTGAAGCCGCCATCCGACACCGTGTCCCCTCTGGAGCAGGCGCTGACTCAGCACGGCGGCCACGGCAGTAACCTCATCGTCGTCCTGGCCAAATATATCTACCACAAACACGACCCGGCGCTGCCTCGTCTCGCCATCCAGCTGCTCAAGCGGCTCGCCACAGTAAGACTTACCAATGGTGGTAGAGGATTACCACGGTTTTTGTTGAATGGCGTCTTAATATTAATCCTATAAGTTCAAAACAAGTCAATGGCAGATAAAGCAGCCTGCCAACGTCATGTTGCTGCTGCTGCTCATCCCACAGATGCATGTTCCACTCAAACGTGGCACGATTCAAAAGGGAAATTAAGAAACGGGCTTCGCAAATGTGTGAGATTTAGAATTATTACTAAGCACAGATTTACCCAATTTTTTTCAGCTTCGTTTTAAACATCAGCTAAGGAAATGAACAGCGAAGCAATTTGTCGTCACTCTGAGAAGTAAAAGGCCACAGAGGCTGGACTTTTCTTTAATTTCCACTTAAAACACACACTGCACCAGCTGGTTGTTCAGAGACTCGGTTCTGCCACAGAATGTAAAAGTAGCCTCGCTTTAATTTGACTGTACTGTACCTTTAAGTGTCGCCGTGATGAAGCGCTGAACTCGTGTTGTGTTCAGGTGGCGCCCATGTCGGTCTACGCCTGCCTCGGCAGCGACGCCGCCGCCATCCGTGACGCGTTCCTCACGCGGCTGCAGAGCAAAACCGAAGACATGAGGATCAAGGTCATGATCCTGGAGTTTCTCACCGTCGCCGTGGAAACGCAGCCCGGCCTCATCGAGCTCTTCCTCAACCTGGAGGTGAAAGACGGGAGCGAAGGTTCAAAGGTACCTTTTGTTTTTTTGTTTTTTTTTGCTTTTAGTGCCGCAGCTTTAGGACTGCGGGTCATCGCAGTGTTTTACGCCTTGCAGGAGTTCCTCCTGGGCGAGTGGAGCTGTCTGCACGTGGTGTTGGACCTGATCGACTCCAAACAGCAGGGGAAGTACTGGTGCCCCCCCCTGCTGCACCGAGCAGCCCTGGCCTTCCTCCTCGCCCTGTGGCAGGACCGCAGGGACAGCGCCATCTCTGTCCTCCGCACCAAGTACGCACAGTTTCTCACAAACTTCATTTTTACAGTCAGAGTCTCTGAAAACTTGTTTAATTTGCCGTGCTTTTCCTCCAGAGAACGGTTCTGGGAGAATTTGACGACGCCTCTGTTTGGGACCCTCACACCACCTTCAGACACCGCAGAGGTACTTTTGCTTTGGGGCTCGCATACATTTAAGAAAAATCTGTTATTTTTCAGATTCATCTCCAGAAATAGTAGTTTTTTTTGAAGATCTGAGATTCTTCTTCTTTGTAGTACGATATAAAGGACCTGAAAAGAATTCATATATATATATAAAATATTATTTATTTTTTAGGGATTAAAAACCCACGAAACCTGACTTTTTGTATAATTGTAATCGTGTAACCACACCTCTGTTTTTGTCATTTGTCCCCCGCAGCCTTGCGTCCTCGAGACCTGTGCCTTTGTCATGAAAATCATCGGCCTGGAGATCTACTACGTCGTCAGGTAGCCCCGCATTTTATCTCCTGAACAATAAACTTCCAGACGCTCCCCTCCCGCCTCACCTGACGGCTGTGGCCTCTGTTTGGCTGCAGCGGCTCCTTGGAGCAGTGCCTGAAGGACGGCCTGCAGAAGTTCTCCAACGCCCGGCGCTACGAATACTGGTCGCAGTACGTGAAGTCGCTGGTGAGCCACGTGGCGGAGATGGAGGAGGAAGGAATCTGCTGCTTCGCAGAGACCCAGATGTTGATCTCTGCTTGGCGCATGCTGCTGATTCTCGCCACGAGCCACGTACGTGACCGGAGCTGATGGCAACAAGCTTTTGTCTTGATTTGTTGTATATATGGCTTCTAGTCAGAAGCTGATTTATTAAATTTTTTTAGCTCAGCTTTGTTAGCTTAGCATGAATAATTAAAGTATATATTTCTATATAATTTCCTCCTTGATCCGTCTCAATTTGCCAAAATCCACCCTGTGCTGCACACGAAAGGTGCTTGTATGTCTTAATTCCAAACTGTCCCAGTGTGGATGTATGATGGTGTTTTGAAGGAGATTGTAACCTCTTATAATATCTTGTCATGTATATTATTATTAATATAATTGAAACTCACTGAGCCAGACATTCAGAAGAAAAAAAAAGGTTTTATCGTCTTGTAACTTAACCAAATTAAATATTTGACCTATTGTCCAAACTAATTCTTCATGGTTTTACTCGAGCAGGATTTTTTTTTTGAGTTGAATAATATTTGCTTTGTTTTTAATTTTCAGTCCGATGTGATGCAGCTGACAGACGATTCAACCAAACTGAAGCTTTTCATGGACGTTTTAGACGGAACTAAAGCAGCTGTGAGTCGCCACAACTTGAATAACCACGCTGTATTTTATCTATATTTGTTCTTCCTAATTTGCTAAATAATTTCTCTCCTCCAGCTGACGTCGCCCACGTCTGTACCTTGTCTTCGCCTCGGGTCCATGATGGCCACTCTGCTCCTCATCCTCCTCAAACAGTGGCGAAGGTGTGTCTTCATGCAGTTGATGCTATTTAACTCTTGTTGTTGTCTTGTTGACTCTTGTTGCTCTGTGCGTCTCCAGTGTGGTTGCAGCGGCTCCGGACATCCTGTCGCCGCTCTCCCTCATCCTGGAGAGCGTCCTGCAAGCCGACCAGCAGATGATGGAGAGGACCAAAGCCAAAATCTTCTCTGCTCTCATTTCCGTGCTGCAGATTCAAGGACTCAATGGTAAGAAGTAACTTAAACGCAGGTAAACGCGCCGTTTTTGACCGATCATCCACACGAAGCGACGTTTTAGAAGCCCGAAAATGTTTTTTGTTTGTTTGTTTGTTTGTTTGTTTGTTTTAAAACACTGGTCCCAGAGTGGGGAAATTCTAACTCGCCGGCTCGACTTTGAGGTGTGGACGATCATCTGTGGGAAAAAAGATGACGATGTTGCCCCTATATGCTCCAGCAGGAGTCCACTTCTAAATTTCTATGTGTTCCGTGTCTTTTTTTTTTTTTGCGTTTTCAGTGTATTTGGTGAGTCACAGCGCCCCTAAAGGCCTGGCATATGTACTACATGCCCTGAAGCCTCGTGTTCATAGTGACGAGTGGACGGAATTTTTTTTTGAGAACCTCAGGGAGAAAATAAAGATTGTTTTTGTTCACGCGTCTCTCTCTCTCTCTCTCTCTCTCTCTCTGCGTCTCTCTCTCTCTCTCTCTCTCTCTCTCCTCCCCCCCCCCCCCCCCTAGGCGGAGATATTTCCCAGCTGCCCCAGCTGTTGCTGTCGGTGTGTGAGACGGTGAAAGACGAGGCGCTGGCGCTCATCGACAGCACTCGTCACGCGAGTCAGATGGGCGACGCGGTGGAGGACGAGGACAGCATGGAGACAGACTGTCCTCGCGGCCCACAGAAGGACCAAAGAGACGGGGTGAGGCAGGCAAACACGGGCTCATCTGACTAATAATCTCATTTTAAGAGGTAGAGGTGCCAGAAAACAGAATTGCGAGTGAAAACAGCCACGAATCAAGAAGAAAGATGCTCACTTATTTATTTAATCTTGTTTTTGTTTTGTTTTTTCAAGCTTGATGTAATTCAAACTTTTACCTAATTCAGTCCACTTTCTCACTTTTGCCCCGCCAGGTGTGTGTCCTGGCTCTCCACTTGGCGAAGGAGCTGTGTCGCACCGACGAGGACGGCGAGCACTGGGTGTTGGTGATGAGGAAGGTTCCCGTCCTGCCGTCGGTCCTGAGCGCCGTGGAGCTCAGCCTGCGCTCCAAGAACAACCTGTACTTCACCGAGGCGGCTCTCCACCTGCTGCTCACGCTCGCCCGCACTCCGCAGGTGAACGCCGGCCAAGTAAACCAACATTTTTTCACGCAGACTCAACGTGTCGGGACTTTAATGACGTCTTCGTTTTCCCCCCAGGGGGCGGCGGCCGTCGCCGGAGCCGGAGTCATTCAAACCATCTGCCTGCCTCTCCTCAGCGTGTACGAGGGCTCTTCCAACGGGGCGTCGCAGGTGAGAGAGTCCACAGTGTCCCAGTAAGAACAGAGCGAACGAAGCATCAGAATGACCTGATGACACTGAATTCCTCTCTGCGCCCGAGCAGAGCTTCTCCCGGAAGTCCCAGGACTCCGCCTGCTGGCCGGGAGTTTACCGCCTCTGCATGTCTCTGATGGAGAGTCTGCTCAAGACGCTGCGCTACAACTTTGTCAACGAAGCCCTGGACTTCGTGGGAGTCCACCAGGAGCGAATTCTGCAGGTGGGACTGATTTCACGTCTTTCAGCAGAGACAGGTTTACGGTTTTAAGGGTTCATGTCAGAAAAGTGAAGCTCTCACTGCTCTTGTTTCGTGTCCCACATGACGCCGTCGTCTCTTCCTCAGTGTCTGAACGCAGTGCGCACCGTGCAGAGTCTGTCCTGTCTGGACGAGGCCGACCACACCGTGGGCTTCCTGCTGCAGCTCTCCAGCTTCTGTAAGGAGTGGCAGTTCCACCTGCCCACGCTGCTCCGAGACATTCAGGTCAGTCCACTCGTCGTCGTCCAACAAGGCCACGACTGGAGCTCCTGTCCTGAAGGTCTTCTCTCTCTCTCCGCAGGTGCATCTGTGTTACCTGTGCCAAACCTGCACGTACCTGCTGCACAGCAAGAAGATGCTGCATCACTACCTGCAGGTCAGAAACCACCAACGTTACTGAAGTTACAAAGAATACATTAGGAACGCCGTCACGCTCTATTGCGCATCACAACTAATCGACACTCGATTGTGAACTTCACTAATCGAGGTGATTCTTCATGTTCGTGTAAGATCGTTTTTCCGCGCTCCACAAATATCAGGAACGTCACGAACCGACACGCCGCGTTAAGAGGAACCTGTTCAGACGTGTGAAGTCACATTGCGAATGTTACCAATGTGCCACGACTGACGGGGGGGGGAATAACCGTAACACGTCGCGCCCGCGTGGAATCCCTGCATCACCAAAACGGATCAGAGCAAAGGAATCAGAATTGGGTCACTTCACTCTCATCCGCTGTGTTTCTGGTCTCAGGCTAAAAACGGCGAGGCGCTGCCCCCCGGGCCCCTCCCCAGGACGCAGCGGCCCCCTCCGGCGAAGGAGGCGGCGGCAGCGGCGGTAGGTGGAGGCGAGCGGGAGGAGGCGGAGCAGAAAGCTCTGCTGGCTGTGCAGTGCAGCCTCCTGAAGATCCTCAGCAAGACGCTGGCCACCCTGCAGCACTTCACTCCCGACTGCTGCCAGATCCTCCTGGACCAGGTCAGAACCAGAACACACACACACACACACACAGAGAAACGGTTCAAACTCACGCAGCTCTCCCCCGTGTGTCAGTGTATGGACCTGGCCGAGTACCGGACGCTGTTCGTGCTCAGCTTCACCACGCCGGCCTTCGACCCCGACGTGGCGCCGTCGTTCGGGACGCTACTGGCCACCGTCAACGTGGCGCTCGGCATGCTGGGCGAGATGGAGAAGAAGAAGGAGCCGGTTTCCCTCAGCATCGTCGCCCTCGCCTCCTCGGAGGAGATCCAGGCACTGAAGTGAGTCGCTCTGTCGCCTCGCTCGTCCCGGGAGACGCCGACGCGACGGCAGGAGAAAAAAACCTGTGTGTGTGTGTGTGTGTGTGTGTGTGTGTGTGTGTGTGTGTGTGTGTGTGTGTGTGTGTGTGTGTGTGTGTGTGTGTGTGTGTGTGTGTGTGTGTGTGTGTGTGTGTGTGTGTGTGTGTGTGTGTGTGTGTGTGTGTGTGTGTGTGTGTGTGTGTGTGTGTGTGTCCCCCTCCCTCCCCCCAGGTCTCTGCTGATGTTCACCATGGAGAACTGCTTCTACGTCCTGACCTCTCAGGCGGTGCGCTGCCTCAAAGACCCCTCCATCCTCCCGCGAGACAAGCAGAGACTCAAACAGGAGCTCAGCTCGGAGCTGGTGAGACGCCGCAGCTTCGCTTCAAACACCAAACATGATTTTTTTCGGCAGAACAAACAACATTACTTAGTTCCTGCTCTCTGATTAATGAGTATGAACTGTCCCCCCCACCCCCCTCACACCCCCTCCCACAGAGCACGCTGCTCTCCAGTCTGTCCCGTCACTTCCGCCGAGGTTCCCCGTCGTCGCCGGCCGGCGGCGGACTCCTCCCCTCCTCACAGTCCAAGCCCGCCACGCCGGGCTCCAAGGCGGCGCCGGAGGGCCAGGAGCCGTTCATCCAGCTGGTTCAGGCCTTCGTCAGGCTGGTGCAGAGATAGTCCTTCATCCTCTTTTTTTTTTTTTTTTTTTTTTTTTTTTCGTTCACACCCGGTGTTTTTGCGGATGTGAATTGTGCCGTGTTTCACATTTATGCTTTTTTTTTTTTTTTTTGAAATTTCTAACTTTATTTTGCCAAAAAAAAAAAAAAAAAGAGAAAGTTCGCCCACCACCAAAGCGATGACTTTGGAAGCCGCCTGACCTCCAGTGAAAACTGTTCCTCGTGACCTCGGTTCTATTAAACATCAATGGTCCTTCTTTTTCTTTTTTCTTTTTTCCACAGGTCTAGTTTTATAGGCCGCCGCCGCCACGACGCAAAATAAACCCGGACGCCCTTCAAGTGCGACTTAAAATTAGTTTTAAGGTTATATATTCATTTTTTTTTTAAAGTGGTGGTTAAAAGTTCATCCTGTACAAGTCATTTTCTGTTAATTCTCGGAAACGTAACCTATTTTCTTATTTGTGCTTCTCCGTGTGCGAGTTTCCAAAAAGGCTGCCAACATTTGTACTAAACAAAACTTGTGTGTATTATATGCTAATAAAGGGACTTTTATACCACAACCGGTTCTCTTCGTCTGTTACAGTGTGATTTGTAATTTTTCTTATGGCGACACGAGTGATTATATGTAAATATTTGTTAAAAGGAGTATGTGTCGGCGCTCGTTCAAGCTTACGAAGTTACTATGTACAGCGCCCATTTCAAAAAAATCACGTTTATCCCCTCAGTGACCGATGAGATTTTTAATATCTGGGACGGGAACGGCTTACATTCTTTGTTTAATTTGTATATAGACAATACTTTTTGTTCCTTTGAACAGTTGGTCAAAAACTTCAATGTTCCAAAGTCACACTTTTCTTCCGATATCTGCAATTAGGAAATTTAGTTAGACTGTTTTCCTTTACGTCCCTCTCGGTCACTGGTGGGTGAACTCTTGGACTGCCGGACAGACGTTTAAAAAGGTTTTAAGTAGGATCTAGAACTTGCTCGCGTCTTATCATGAGACCAATTTGAATGGACTTAAGCGGAAATGGGAAATATGACTTGAAGGAAACCTTATCGGACTCAGTTTGGCAAAAGGCCAATATTATTTCTTCTTCAATGTCACAGACGTGCAGTGGTTCAGTATAAAATTGTTCACCGTTTGCACTGGTGCAAAGACAACCTGTGAAAACCCAAGCCAGATCTAGACCCTTCGTGTTCAAATGGCGGCCATTTATATCCTAACTTGCACAAGCTCTGTACTTTGAATACCAAATGTTTGATATAACTGTAATTTTGATGTAGGCTGCTTTATTTGATCTGGTATAGCGGATCCGATTTTTTATTTTTCCAAAAAACAGTATCTTATAAATTCAGAAAAACAGCCATTTATAAAAAAAAATTTAAATTTTTATCTCATAATTCTGAGTTAATTATGTCATTAATTCAGAAAAAGTAGATTTTTATTTTTTCATGTGAATGCAATACGCTTCCATACCAAATATATATATATATATATATATATAATTATTTTTTTACTTTTTGCAAATAATTTAATATATTACACAAAAGTATTAGGGACGCCGAAGAAGAAAAAATTTGCAGGTAAAAAAACAAACCTTCGTGCACTTCAGAAAAAGTCGAAAATCAAAGTCGAGATTTAATTTTTTTTCCAAAGTGCGTCCATCCACATGCCAGCGGTGTGACGACTTTTACAAAATGCATCGCAGGCGGTTTAATGAAGCGGTGAAAAGATGCTTCAGGACAGAATTTAGCTCATAAACACGGTCAGTTATCAGTATCGGGACTAGAAGACACAGTAGTAAGCCTGCAGCGTTATTCCGTCACGTCGAGTACGAAAGATAAAGGAACGGATCCCGGGCTGCTTATTTAAATGTTCTTATTAATCAAGGAACTCCTGTGTAAAATCACATGTTCATAACAAGTACTTATTTTTTTAGCCCCAAAAAAAGTTTTTTCCTTCAATGGCCCTAATATTCTTCCGTAATATGTAAAGTAGCAACAAAAGTGTAAATTGTTTTAATCAATAATTTACTATGACTGGAGTCATTGAATTTAAACAGATTTTTTTGTGCAAAATTAATATAGTTGACCATTTTATTTACAACAAACTTGAAGTTGGCCGGTTGTGTCTCTTCAAAATAAAAGCAAAACTCGCCAGGTTTCATCAGTCAACTGTTTTCTTTACTGCATTTGGACATAATTTCTTTTCACAGACGGGGACCTTAAAACTTCCTACACATAAAACAAAAAAGTAAAAACACGGTCGGTAATAAAATACACTTTCATGTTCTTATAAAAAGAAAAAAATAGCAGGCAAAGTATATACAGAGGCTTTTCTTTGTTTTTTTTAAAGAGAATAAACTTTTACAGCTTCAGTACCTAAAGAACATGTGCAATAATAAGGTGACGCTTTGCCAGCAGGATGACGAAGATGAAGATGAAGAGCAGCGGGTTCAGTAGCCGCAGTGCACAGAGGCGGCGCCGCCGCCGCCGCTCTCGTTGGAGGAATCGGACCGGGCGCCGCTCTGCTCGGGCCGGCGCTCCGCTACTGTCCATTGATCGGCACCTCCTGAAAGAAGAAGACGACGATGATGATGGTGATGGTGAAGAAACAGGAAGCTGGAAAGAAGCCGCAGCTGCAGACATGCAGGACGAACGTGCAGCCGTCGACATTTTGTTAAGATGCTTATTACCTTTACTTGTTTATTCAGTTTTAGACACATGAAACACTAAAACACTAAATTATTCCTGCTTCACGTCTAATAAATACTCAGACGACTGCGTCTCACTAGTATTGGATTTAGCACTACTGGTGCTACTTTTGGCCTACTAGTACGCAATCAAACCTATTTTCTTTACCTCACTAGTACTAGTAGTGAGTGCCAAAATGTCTACTAGTGGTACTAGTAGGGTAAGTTTTATCTTACTAGTACTACTAGTCCACTAGTAGCGTACTCCTGACCTCACTATTAGTACGAGGGAGGCACAAAATGTCTACTAGTGGGTATTTTAGCACTACTAGTAGTGTCGAGGAGGCTACTAGTGAGTGACACATGCCTACTAGTAGGTTTGATTGTGTACTAGTAGGCAGGTAATTGTCTTACCAGTGAGAACAAAGAACTTACTAGTACAACGACCTTAAAAGTTTTCATGTTCTTTTAGTTCTTATATTTTTAGGAGGGAATTAAAATACCGACAGCTGAACAATATCTTTTTTTTCTTTTCTACTTTTGAGACGTATTACTACCCTTTCCTTTTCTTTACTATAATATATGAAAATAAACGTTCTGATTTAGAAGTATTTTCACACGAAACATCGATTGATCAGGGACGTCCTGTCACGTGCAGGAGTTGTTGAAATAGTTTTAAATCTTAATTTTAAACATTTTAGTTTAGGGGCCACATAAACACCAATCTCATCTGGACTGGGTCGGGACCGGTAAATTATTTTAATTTGAAATTTTCTCTGTTGTGCTGCAGACGATACGTCACGGAATCTCGTCTATACGTTTGCAAAATGTTGAAATTTACAACCAAAAGTAAGTCCAGTTTCAACATAAAGCAAATTTTACTGACACTTTCTGGTGCAAATAAACCAAATAAAATAAATGAATGAATGAATAAGAAGCAGCGTTGGCGCTCGGTTAACCGTCTCCTGACTCTTTGGCGAGAAAGCGAACAAGCATGCCTCGGCCTCTTCATGCATCGTGAAAATGTCGCCGTCGTTTGATAAAACCCTCTTTTAAAAAACGCAGGCGGAGGATTTACGCCGTCGCGCCGCCGTCATGCAGGAGACGAAACTTCATGCTTCACGTCAACTGAAAGCTGCGGCGGCGCCGCACTGACCTGCCGCCGCTCCTCCACTCGGGCCCTGCAGCCCGGAGAGGCTGCAGTAATTTGTCTACGGCGTTAAACCGGCGGGGGAGGACGAGAGGGGAGAGAGGGACAGGGTGAGTCGCTGCTCCTCGTCCGCACTGGAATCCACACCGGGACGTTTGAGGGTGAAACTCACCTCCAGGTTCCCCCGGGCTTTCTTCAGCACGCCGTGAGTCAGGGACACTGCGGAGAGGGAAACAGCACCTCCGTTTATTTACGTCCTGAAACCAACGACGTGTTTCAGCCTCAACGTCTGACTTTGGATTTGCTGGAAGTTTCGTCCAGTTAAAAATCTGATTTTGTTGTTGTTGTTGTTGTTTTCTTTCCTTCACATCAGAGCCGAGACACTAAATGTGACACATTTTTCTTCTTAATTAAAAAAATCTATATTTTGAATAATTACAATTGATCTGAATGTATTTACTTTAAGATGATCATGTTTTCTACATATTACATTTTATTTGACTGTTTATTATATTTTTTTCGATCCTTAAAACACAAAGACTTTATCAAATTAAATACTGAAAATGTATAATACAAAATTGTCTCATAGGCCACAAACAGCAGGTGAATATATCTGCTGCATGTTTTATTTGAAACTTATGTATAATAATGTCATTTGCACTTAAATTAAATTAAATAAATTTTTTTAAGTCTAAATAGAAATAATATTGAGGCAAATTCACTATTTCTGCCTTTTCACTTGATCACAGTCGCACGTTTATGAAAACTGCAGGAGTCTGAACGTTCTCAGCAACGTGTTTTACTGTGAAGGTATTTTCTCCTTCCACGTTTCACGGGACGTTTGAGTAGACGAAGCGACCCGTACGCTGATCGATGATGACCCTCTCCATCCCCTCCTTCAGCTGGTTGGTGGTCCGCAGACGTTTGACGGCTCCGCTCAGCATCCTCTCCTGCTGCGACAGCCGACTCTTCAGCCTGCCGATCTCGTTCTTCAGCAGCTCATCCTGATGCGAGGGGCAGAAGCAAAAGGATCCGCTTGTAAAAGATACTTAGTTCGCTTAATTCTAAGTTGTGCGGCGAGTCTGGTCACCTGCTGGTTGTTGTTGCCGTCCCCTGCTGTGTTCCCAGCCGGCAGAGAGACTCTCCACACCAGTTTGAGCAGCCGGCCGGCTTCCTCTAAAACCTGCTGCATCGTGTTCATGCTGCCGGATAAACTCTTCAGATGCTGCTGCTCCAGAACCTGGAAGAAAAGAAAAACTTTTTTAAACACAATCTAAAGTTTCGGCGCCGCGGCTCCAAACGAAGCGGGGGTTTTTCCGGACCTTGTTGTCGGAGCCGTGCTGTCTGAGCGCGTGCAGACTCTCCTGCAGCTGCGAGTCCATGCTGCGCGACAGCCTGCGGCCCTCCGAGATCTGCTTGCGCAGGGCGTTGTGGTCCTCGATCAGGCCCAGGACGTGGCGGCCGCCGCGGCTGGCCCACATGCGGTGACCCGGCACCAGGCGGGACGGCGGGACGGAGGCGCTGTCGCCGGAGCTGCTGCTGAGCGAGCCGCCGTCCGCCTCTGAGGGACGGAAGGAAAGGAGCTCAAGACGCAGGTTTCATCCCAGATAGACGATTCCCAGTTAGACGACTTATTATAATAAGTTAATTATTTGTAACATTCCAGTGACCGAGGATGACTAGTGATGTATTTCTACACATAAAGACACATAGTTCCTTTGAAACTATCTATTTATCTAGAAAGCGTCTATCTGGGATGAAGCCGGAGTTCACGACGCGTCTGTTCTCAACCTGCAGCCGTTAATTTATCTGTATTTTCCTACCGTGTTGGAAACCGGTGTGTTCGCCGCGAGTTTGAAACGAATGCTGATGAGGATCGCAGCCTTCGCGTCCCGGCGACCTGCCGCCTTCATCTGCAAGAAAAAAAAAAACAAAACAAACGCCCAGCGTGTGGTTAGTCGCGTGCGACGCAGAACAAGCCGCCAGCCGAGCGTCTGGCCGTTCACCTGGCGAGGACAGCAGGTAGTTGATGTTGATGGTCTCGGAGCGGTTGGGGCCCCAGAGCAGCTGCTCCTCCAGCCGCTGCCGCAGCGCCGTGTTGGTCTGGATGCTTCGCTCCAGCTGCAGGCGGAGGTGGCGGATCTCACGCAGCAGCTCGCTCAAGTCCAGGGAGCCGGAGGGAGAGGCGGCGGCGGCGGGATCCTGGGCAGCTTCTCGCCACTCTGCAGCATCACAGACACACAGTAGAGAAGATTACATCATTTATCCAGCAGGGGGCAGCGATGAGTTCATGTTTGTGCTGTTAAATATTTTTATCAATTAGAAAAAAAGAAAAGTGTTTGTCATGTGACGTGAATAAAGGAATAGAGCTCAGGAATAATAACTTTAATGATTTAGATTAGATCGTTCTTTAATTCACATTGTTACGGCAGCAATGAGGTAAAAGAAGCTAAATATACAATAGACCTTAACAGAAAAGATAAACTACTGTGAAAAATATTAACAATAAGTAAACTGTGTCAGGAGTGTTTTAAAGCAGCAGGTATGGAGGTATATGACCATCGAATTTACAAAAATAAATATTTCACACGACAACAGTGTAAAAACATTTGAAATAATGACGTCACCAATTAAAAGTGTAAACCAGAGGTCTCCAACCCTTTACCTTTTAGCTTCCCTTTAGCGGAATATTATCTGTATATTATCATAGGGTCAATACTTACAATATGCAAATTCTATTCTTAAAAATGTCATAGAAATATTTTAATAAAGTCTTTCAAATGTTGTGAAATGGAACATAACTGCATCAAGAGAGTTTGTTTTAATCCTTAAAAAATGTTAAAAAGAGCATTAAGTAGAAAGCAAATCAAGTTTTTTCAGCAAAGGTTTGATTTACAGCTCGTTGACGATCATTTTATCTTTGAGTGGGCGGGACATTGGTCATTTTGATTGGCTGGAAACTTAAAAGTGGCTTATTTAGTTCAATTCTTTACATTAACTTATCATCCTTGTAAAACAAAATAAACCAAATCAAACAAATAAGAAAATCTGTGATCTAAACAAGAGTCACGTTTCACATAAAACATTACGACTCAAAAAAAATTCTAGATATTCTCACTTGCAGGCTGTATTATATGACCAAAAATCTGCCTAAATACTGATGAACTCCGCTTTGGACTGAAGGTTTCGAGGTTTCGAGCTTTTGCGTTACCGTCGTGTTTGTTGGACTCGGTCTTCATCTTCTCGTGAACCTGCAGCTCGACTCGGAGCGACTGCAGGAGGCGCTGCGAGTCGGACAGCTGCTGCCTCTGGAGCTTCACTTCGCTCTGCAGCCTGCAAACACCAGATCAACCGTTTCTGACGGCTTCCATCCAGACACAACCAGCCGTAACATTACAACCACCGGTACTTTCTTTATGATGGCAGGAAGAGTCGATGTGTTGACAGCAGCAGAAATAACAACGATTTTCAGCAAATTGAAAGGATGATGATGATTCTGGACATTTTGAACGTAATAAAGCCAATGACAGAATAACTTGCCAACCTATTAAGTTATTTACTTTGACATTCTGACAATATTGGTTGCAAAAGTGAAATTATGATGGTGGAAGACACTTCAGAGCATCTCGAAAAAACTGCAGCGCTTGTTTGGTTTTCTCAGCTTGTTTCGTTCAAAAGTGGTGAAGTTCGCTGGTCGGAGTGATTCGATCCTACAGAAGTTTTACTTATTATTATTCTTATTCAGCGTGAGAAATGTGTTTGAATAACAAATAACTAAAGGAAAAGGTTGAGATTTCTTTGGCTGATCGGTGTAAAAAACACAAAGTCGAGTGAGGAAGGTGATTTTTCTGATGAACACTTTTACTGTTCTAAAGAAGAACGATGAAACACGAGTGGATTTTTAGGGGGAATATGGAGGAAAAAAAGTTTTCCACCTATTCAACAGTCAAACTAATATCCTACTTTAAAAAAAAAAAAAGAATGTGTAATAACAGATAATAAAACCAGTCTTATGCGCCGTGTCGGGGGAGATCGGTGAGTGAAAGGGAGAGGAGTCCGGGTCTGACAGTAAGCTGGAGTCCTGGTTTCTGGTTTCAGCCTCACTGAACTGTGTCGGCGGGATCCGGGGTTAACGGGTCACCTCCTGCCATGATGGCGTTTACGTTTGTTCAGAGATGAACCTCCACCTGTCAAACTCTCAGGTTTCAGAGTTGTGCGAGTCGTATGTAATAATGATAACAGTAATGACTCTTTAGGGTAGTAATCGGCAGCTTCGGGTTTCGTGGAGGAGCGTCTTAATGACAGTGATTGTTGTTATGGCGACGGTCTAAAATGCAGAAAGAAACTTTATTTTGTTAGATTTTCAGGCCTACTGTTATTGAGCTGATGTTCTACACTTTGTTTACGACTTGAGGTGATAAAAGCTGTGTTGGTACCTGTGCAGCTCCTCTTTGCTGTACTGCAGTGAATCCTGCAGCTGAGAGTTCTCCTGGTCGCCGAGCTCCAGTCGCTCCAGCAGTCGGACGTTTTCCTCCCGGAGGGCTTCGCACTCGTTCCTGCTCTGCTCCAGCTTGGCCGTCCGCCGGGACAGAGTCTCTCGAAGCTTCTCGTTCTCCTTCTGCTTGTCTGATGGAGAGAAAAACAAAACGCTTGTACCTCATAGAAGAGATCAGAGCAGTTTGAAGAGGACTGGAGCGTCGTCTCTACACTTAGATTTTCACCTCTGGATCCCAAGCTGAGCTGCTCTTTGAGGGCCTGGTTTTGCCCCCAGAGGAATCGAACCTCGTTTGCCAGCTGACCCTGCTCTTCATTGCCGTGGATGAAAATGTTGGTGGCGGCTGCAACGCGGATTAAAACATGAAATTCTCAGTAAACCTTAGGAACATTCCTACACGGGATCCCAACAGTAAGCTGCGACATTCAGAGGACGCAGGCTGGTGGATTTCGGCTTGTTACCCGAGTCGCTCTCCACCTCGGCGAGTCTCTTCTCCAGCTGCTCGCGGAGGCGGTCGTTGGTGCGAATGCTTTCCTCCAGCCGCTGCCGCAGAGCTCGGATCTCCTGGAGATGTTCGGCGAGCAAGTCTGACCAGACAAGTACAAGACTGTATTAGCTGCGTGGGTACTTCACTGAGACTCAAGATGTTGAAAACACAAAGAATTAAACATTTTAGTTGCGATAAATGTGAGAAAACACAACCAGCGCAGGATCTAAGGTGACAACACATTAAAGACATTCTAAAATGTTAAAAAGTCAAAACCGAACCTGCCAGATGTATTGAAATTTATATCCAACAAAAAAATGTCGTCATTAACCAACAAGTAAACTCTATAAGTGGAAGAATGCCTCATTAATATGTCTTCTATTTAAAAAAGCACGACAAGAATGCAAATTCTGAATGTGCAAACAGAGAAATGAATCTGCATATTTACCAGGATTCACGCCTGCGATCTTCAGCGAGTCTCCGTCCTCTTTATGAGTTTCTGACTGAAGGCCCGAGTCCTGGTCCCGAGTCTGGTCCTGGTCCTGATGCTGGGAGCCGGTCTGGGCCATGATGGAGCGGTGCAGGTCCAGCTCGCTGCGCAGGGTGGCGTTGAGCTCCTCGCTGCCCCTCAGCTGCTCCTGCAGCCGCCCGTTCTCCCTCTGCAGGCCCTGCAGGCCCTGCAGGCGGCTGGCGGCGTCCCGCTGACCCGACACACCTTCATCCTGAACTCCTCCCACAGGAGCTCCGGTCCAATCGGCCGCCTGTCGATGGCCTAAACACGCGGAGAAGAATAGAAACAGATAAATAAGCTTAACGTTCTTGTTCCTGAACACTATTTGCAGTAGAAGCGGTTTTAAATACCCGTTTTGATAAAACTTTATTATGAAATCACTCCAAGATCGATTAACAACGAAGCAAACAGGTGAGGACTGGGAGCTAAATGTTGTGGAATATCGAGAGGAAGAGTTAAGACCTGCAGACCAACATGCTTCGCTTGTGTCTGGAGTCTCCCTCCCAGCCTCCCTTCCCATCCGGGGGAAACACAATGTGAAAACTGAACCCGATAGGTGCCGCTGAATAATGCAGCTTCAAGTGGAGGTGGATTGAAAGCGGACACCGGCTCCGTCCTTGGCCAGCGAGCTTCGTCCTGAGGGACGCGTCGCCGCCACAGAAAGGATCTGAGTGGAAAATAAGTGCCGCTACAGGCCGTGACCACACCGACTGCTCCCCTGGAGAAGGACGCAGGTAATCTCAACGGCATGTAAGATATTGAGTGAATATGCATTTTTAATGCAGCGCGAGGAGTAAATCCTAGTTTAGCACACACCTAAATATCACATCTTGATTTTAAACGTGTAGTGTATACTTATAACTTTATAACTACTGAGAGACTATCACTGAAAAGTTTTTGGTTTAAGTTACTCCCACACTTATAACAACTGAAGAGTAATTTTAAATTCTAATTGTACAAATTCTGGTCCCTGAATAAATAAATTTTAAAAAATCAAGTAAAATGGACCTTATTTTTATTATTCACATTAAGCAAAATATATAAAGAAAAACAGCAATAAACTGACATTTTATGTAAGTTGTACTGAATTGAAATATGGGGAAAATTTGCTATTTTATTGTGTTTTTAAAAAAATCTTTGTGACACTTGATATTTAAACTGAGCAGTCACACCAAATGAATTCTTCAGCATGGGATCTTGTTTGAGAAGTGATGTGGGAAGTCTTACTGTGAGCTCGGCCTGCAGCTGGCGCTGTCGGGCTGCTGTGGCAGGAGGAGGACGTCCGGTCTGAGTGGTGCAGATCTGAGTGAGAGCTGCTGTGGCTCCCGACGCTCTGGACTCTGATCTGACTCTGCAGGCTCTGGATGACTCGGTTCTTCTCCTGCAGCTCCTTGGCCAGTCTGGTGAGATGTGGAATGACTCACGTTAACAATGACTCGGCTTTCGACTCAACAGCTGCATTTTATCAGTCACATTAAGTGAACAGGTTTTGGAGATCAAACAACCAGCAAGTCAAGAAGCAAGGCGGACAGAACTGGAGGAAGAAGCTGAGAGAAAAAAAAAAAAAGTGTTTCTACAGAAAAACACAGCTGGAAAATGTGAAACGCAGGGAGTTCACTGCAAACGTCATGCTGTCCATCAGCGTCACACGCCCACTCACAGGTCCAGCTGCTCCCGGGTGCACTCAGCCAGGCTGAGGTTCTGCTGGACGAGGAGGCTGACGTGCAGCTGCAGCAGCTCTCGCTCGCCCTCTAGCTCCAGGCGCAGATTATCTAACTCGCGCTGGATGTTAGACAGGCTGTCGGGAGGCTCTCCCACGCTCGCCTCGTGGGAGATCGGCGACCGTGGCGCCTGATGAAGCTCCCCGAGACTGCCCATACAGCAGCAGCGACATGCATTAATGCACGTTACTACTTTTAACTGGGAGTTAACATACATATTAGCATAGATTGAATAAGTCACTGATTATTTACCCAATCATTTGATGCTAAAATCCATTTTAGTGTCCCCCCCCCCGCAAAAAACCCAAACATATTCCAATCTAATGTATATATTGTCAATAATTAAAAATCAAAATGTAAAAAATGTAAAATGATTGTTATACAAGAAGTTGATTTACATTGACATGTGGTGTGTGAGACACCAGTGACCCATTTAGGAGCCGAATAACCTTAATGTTTCAGTTCGTCGTCACAAAATTAGGTCAACAGCAGGACACTATTCATAAACAACACACACAGACACTGCGGGTCAAAGAGCAGGGTCAGTGGTGGTGGTGGTGGGGGGGGGTGTCGGATTTAATAAGGTCATGAGACACAAATCAAAACAGCTCAGCAAACAACCCCCCTCGACCTAAAAAGCAGAAACACGTTCACATGAAGACGCAAACAGCTAAATAAATCTAATTAACTTTTTTTTTTTTTTAAAAAGAAGCAGAAAATCTGATAAGTAGAGTCAAATAAAACTTGAAAGTTTCCAATTGAATTGTGTGTTTGTGTGTCTGCCGCTCGCTGCTGACAGGTAATAAACTCTTCATTTTGTGTTTTTCACTAAACTCCAATCCGCTTTGACTGGCCACTCTGCCAGATTTTTGCGGAAACGGTTTGGCGAATGGTTAACGAAAGCCAGGTCACACTATTCCCGTGCTCTCTGCACATTTTGCTTCTAGAGTACACGCACCAAATGGTGCAGGATGAGCGAGGACGCCGGGAGAAAATGACGACGAAGAAAAATAAACCGGGGCCGAGGATTGTGATCTTTGCACCTTGCCTCTTTAAAGAGACAGATACACAGAATGAAAATGACAAATCTGACAATCAAGTGAGAAAAATAAAGAATTGTTCCAACTTTTGAGAAAACTTGATATTCCTCCTCATACTAACATCTTAATAGCTGAAGCAATTCTCCCTTTAGAACCTGATGTGATGTGAACAGATTTTGTTGATACTTTCCTTTAAAAAAACTAAACCAGATGAATGAAATACATCATCAAGGAAATGGAAAGGTAAAATCAGCTCTAAAGACAGAGGAGCCAAACAACACAGAGTCGTATAGAAACAGGTGTACATGTCAACGTTAAATCTTAAAAGCAATAAGCTCCACTTTAATAGGATTGGTGAACCCTAATAGTCTTATTGTGTCTACTGATAGGATTTGGCATGTGTACTTCTAACTTCTGTATGTCTCCAAAATTAACTAGAAAACGGAAAGAAAGCAAAGAGATTTGTAAGAGACTTCTTCCTACGACCGCCCAGATGCATCAAGGTGACATGAACTTATTGGTTCAATCAAAAAACAATTTCAGCTTTCAGGTCTTCAATATTACTGCTTATCTTGGATAAAAAAATCACAAACTATTTAAATGTTTTTGAAATCTCCTCAGTCATAAAATCTAAATAAATAAATAAATAAATAAATAGACCCATTAATAAACTTGCCTCATGCTGAATATATGAGCATTAAATACAGAATTGGTGTGGCTGCTACAGAACTTACCTACGGGACAGTTCAAGAGCCGCCACATCCTCATTATCCAGATGAGACTCTCCTGCAGAAAAGCAGAAAAGACGGTGTCATGAACCCGTCTGTACAAATCATCCCTGGATGACTGCTCCTCTCCTCGTGGCTCCCACTTCCTCTTTGTGGAGAGGTTTTAAACGCCGCTGTGATTGACTAAGACTTAAAGTGACAACACTCCTTTTGACATTACCACATGAAGAAACAGTGTACAAATGCAGATTCATGCAGAACGTTTGCGCAGCTACCTTTGTCCAGCCGGCCCTCCAGCCTGTCCAGGATGCTCAGACTCTTGTCGAGCTGCTCTTTCACCACCTCCCCCATGTAATAGTCCACATTGCTGCCCTGCAGCACCTCCCTGAAGGCCTTGTTCAGCTCCTCCAGCTGCCGACGCTGCAGACCTCCCAGCCTGCGGCTCTCCTTGATCTGCCGCCTCAGTTGTGACAGCTCCCTGGCCTGCGACTGCACCAAGGAGTCCAGTCTGCTGAGAGAGAAAGAAAAATCCTCCAGTCATCTGCATTAATCAAAATTTAGCAGAATTAAATATTTTAATCTAATATTGACTTAATAGACTTTGGGACCTAGCAGGTGATGTGGAGCGACTGCGGCTCTGCTGGAGTTGATCACCGGGGCTTCTGTTGAGCGTTTTCCCTCTTTCAAAGTCCATATTCAGATGGCTGGTGTTCTTCAGGGCCTGGTTCTCCCCTTCTTTTTTCTCCCTGAGCTGGCCATTTCGGTAACTCTTATTCGGGCTGCGGTCCTCTTTGTGTGTGCCTTCATGATCCCTGATGAGGGACGGGTCAGACGTGCTGGCAGCTGGGTCACTTGAGAGGGAGCTTCTTCGCAGGAGACTTTGCATCTGGAGGATCAGTCTGGTTTGGTTTTCCAGCTGGACCTTCAGCTCTCTGACTTGGCCCTGAAGCTGAAGAGGATCCTCAGAGACGCCGTACTCATCGTAGACCTGCAAGCTTTTCAGACTAACCTGAAAACGAAATAAAAGACAGCAGAGGGTTTAACTGTAACTTTAACAAATTCGGCAAAATGGTTGTTGAATGCAATTCAGCAGAACATTTCTTATCTTTTCGAACAATAAAAGGTTGAATATCTAGATTAGGGGTGTCAAAAATCTTTTTTCTTTTATAACAAATTTCTTAAGCGTAACAGACAAAACACAAAACTTGACACCTGAGCTGAGATATCAGTGAGGCTGTCATGAACAATAAGCTACCTGGTTGCCTCAAAGCCATACTGCCAGGTTGAGTTTGTAAAAACATGCATAATGGAACGGCTATAGGAGAAGCTTTTTGGGACATTTCTCTGTATTTTGCACCAGAAGGTTTCATTAAAATTGGCTTTATGTTAAATTATAGTCATTTTCCATAGTAATTGTTTGATTTTGTAATTTTTTTTTAGACATTTTCATTATGTATACTCTGCGCCACAACAAAGAAAAACTTTAAAAGTTATAAACAAATATTATTACAGAACGATTTTACCAGTCCTGTCCACTCAAGATGAAATGTGGCCCCTGAGCTAAAATGTGTTTGACACTCCGGATCGAGATCATTGCTCCATGAACTGAATAAATACCTTGGCTGAGCTGAGTGCTGGGGAGCTCGGGTACGGGGTGCTGGAGTTCGAGTCCAAGTTTTCAGTGGAGGAGAAGGCAGCCTGTTCATGTTTCAGCAGAGAAGGAAGGCTGGAGGCACTGCAGCTGGGATTCACACCCACCTCCAGATCTGGCAACAGAATGAACACAGAAACATTGAGGAGAAAGGGAATGCTTTATGTTCCCAAAACAAATGTGATGGCGCCCATTTGAAGAGGTAACAAAAAAAAAAAAAAAAAAAGAGTGAAAGGTTAATGAGTGATCGAAAGACAATCTCCAACTTTAGAGTGAAAACATGCAAGAATTCATTGACAAGCCGTTTGAATAAAGGAACAGTGCAGAAAAAAACCGAGTTGAAACCAGGAAAAAAAAAAAAGAGACTTGTGTTGTTATAAGACCCAAACAGTGAAAGTTTATCAACGTGGAGAGACAGTGTGTTACAGGTGCCTTTGCTCAATCCCCATGCAGATATTGAAGGAATCTATCCACGCTTCAGATTAGTGTCCATTCAGCTGACAGACATGCAGAGTCTGCCTGAAGGCCGTCTACCTGTGCTACTGCTCTCTTCCCTATCGTTCTCACTCTTGCCACTGGTTTCGTAACCCAGGTCCTGCAAATCCACCTGCACGCCTTTGTCATCCTGCTCAGGAGCTGGCATTGGAAGCAATATATGTTTGTGGTTAGGGGGGGAAATCATAAAAAGAGACTTGTCTCCTAAAGTTGTTGCTAAATCATTTAGAATAAAAAAAAAAAAAATCAAGTTTAAACATCAGTTTATATGATACTGCAGTGCAAATTTCAACTGTTACACACATTCAAAGTAAATAAGCAGATGTGTTATCCTACCTTTCCGTGCCGTTTCAGGGGAAGACGTGTTGGTGAGAGCAGTAGTCAGCTTGTCTTCCAGGTTTTTACAAGCTTTCTTCTTCTCCCTCAGCTCCTTGTGAAGAGCCTCCAGTTGGGCCTGAACAGTTGGTGGTAAGGATTTGGCATCCTGTGAAGTCCTGTGGACCTCGCTCTCCCCTCTGTGCCTCCTCTCTTCCTGCAGTTCACAGATCCTCTGAGAGTAATCAGTGATGACCTTGTGGAGGAAACACAAATGCTGATGGAGCTTTTGTCCCTTTGTTCCAGTTGAAGCGGGCTGACTGCTGCTGGGTTTGGTGGCCAGATGGGTGGTTTCCCTCAGCTGTTCCTTCATCAGAAGAGCTCCCCGAAGTTTGTCCAAATACATTTGAAGGTCAGAGCTGATCTGTGATCTGCCTGAAACTAGAGCGCTCGTGTTTGTACAGTGTGCTGCGAGAAAGGCGACGGCAGACTCCGCCGCATCGAAGCAGTTCAATAAAACTTGGATCACTTCTTGATTTGAACTGTTATTTTCAAAGTCTCCTCCTGAGCCATGCTGCTCCTGTGAGTCTTTGTCTTCAGGTGACTTTGCAGCTGTTTCCTTGTGCTTGGAGGAGGTGCTGTGTTGCGCAGCACATTCTGCAGCCCTCAGTTTTTCCTGCAGCTCTGCATTAAGCCTGTTCTGTTCCCAAAGTGCCTCCTGCAAAGAGTCTGCACGCTGCTGCAGCTCCGGCAAAGTGCCATCAGTACCTCCGAAGACCCCTCTTGGGCCCTTTTTGTGTGAAGAAGCGTTCACCTGTTGTAAAGCGTCCTGTATCCTCGAACAGAGCTCAGCACTGGCTGCATTTCCCTCCTGCTGGTCAGAACAAGCGATGGCTTTCTCTGCCGTGTTCAGAAGTTCGATGAGCTGGCGGTTGAGCGCCTCCTTCTCCTGCAGGACTTTCTGGAGCTCCAAGCATCTGCTGAGGACGCCAACGTCCGTACCAACAGAGCCAGAACCGGTGTGTGAACCAAATCCACCCTGGCTGTCCAGACTGCAGGCAGTCAGGTAAGCGATGGTGGATTCTGCGGCCTGCAGAGCTTCTACATACTGCCGATTGAGTCGGTCCTTTTCCTGGATCTGAGCGTGGAGCTCTTCCCAACCAGAGAGCTGCTCGGTCAGCTTGTTGATCAGAGCGCCTTTCTCTTGACACTCTTGATGAAGGATCTCCAGCTGAGTGAAAAGGACAGCGACGGACTGAGTGTGATCCACTGCTGTTGAATCGTTGTCCGACTCCACTGGACTGCAGCTACGACGAGCAGGCCCCAGGGTGGCAGAAGGGGAAAGATTTTGCTGTATTGATGAGGAAGAGTCCAATTCTGAAGGCATCTGTCGGTCAGATTCATAATTTTCCTCCGATGAAAGTCCTTGACGTCCATCAGCTTCCAGCTGGCCGGAGCCCACAGAGTGACAGCTGCTGCTGACGGCCTCGGCTCTCAGCCTCACAGGCACAGGCAGGCGAGATTTACCACCAGCCTACAATTGAAACAGTGTCATAGATGGTAAAAACAGTGACAGACATCAAGCAGAAAGTCTGAACATGTTTATCAATTTATCAAAACCTACCCTGTGTTTTGCCACATGCTGCCCGGGACTATCTGCAGTGCCGTCAGTGGCAACAGGAGTCTCTCCATTCGTCACCTCACTCAATTTATTTTCCTTCCTTTTCTTCAGCTGTTTGATTACATTACAGTCATCTTTTGTGCCGGGCTGCAGTGTTTCCAAACTCTTTCTCATTTCAGACTGTCCTTCACTGCTGTTCCCGGAAGCGTCTGTGCTCTCCTTCTCCTTAAGCTCAGCAGATTTCTGTTCTTTCAGCAGACCCCGCAGCGCTGTGTTTTCTGATCTGAGCCTGAGCACCTCCGCTCTGCAACAAGAAATACTTGATTAGTCTTAAGTTCAGGGAACTGGCTCGAAAGCAGTTGGGAAATAAAAGATGTAGACTCTGAGGAATCCTGGATAAAAGACCCACCTCAGGTGTGGAATGGATGTGAGCCCGCAGTCAGTCAACAGGACTCTGATTGCTGTTAAATCTCTATTTCTCTCCCTGGAATCTCTCTCAACAGTGTCCAATCTGTAATCCCCAGTCTGACTGAGGTCACTGCCCATGCTTTCACTATCTGACAACTTTCCAGACATGACCTAAAACAAGATGATGTAGACATTTCAAGCATATTTATCTCAGATTTTTCAATAGATATTTTCAAAATGTACAGTATTTAAGGTACTATTTTGTACCTCTTCCGGTTTCATGGCCGTCTTGCCCTCTTCATCCTGACTGGGGAGATGAGTCCTCGTTCTGTGAGCTAATGGCTGCTTCTCCTGCGTCTTGTCAAGCTGCTAGAGTAATGGGATGGGAGGCGAGTATGACAAACATGGCTCGGTAAAAGAAAACTTAATGAGGGAACAGAATCCATAAAACACTGCACAGCAACAGCAAAATGGCGTGATGTGTCTAATGTGGCATGGCGAAGAAAGACCATTTCATGGGAACACAGAGATAAAAAAACAAAAAAACAAAAAAACAGGGACTGATTAGGAAAGGAGAAGGACAGGAAGAGAGGGTAGATTCTACTACAGACGAGAAACACTTGTTAAGAGAAAAAAGATCAAAGACTAACGAGACATTAGTGACAAGCTAGACAGAGCAGAGGTTAAGAAGTAGGTTCAAAAGTTAGAAAGGAGCTAATAAAGGTGGATGTTAGACAATGACTCATGATTCATTACATTTAAATATAACTATCTTTGTCTACTCAAAGGATCAGGAAAACAAACCTGCGACATCTCAAGCTTAAATACAAAATCATTCACGAGGGCCTTTTTGGCCTCTAACCTGTTTCAATTTGACAAGATCCTCATCGTCTTTGTCGTCAGCTTCACGCTCCAGTTTTTCCATTTGTGACAATCGAGTCTGGAGTTCAGTGTTTACAGTCTGCAGTCTGTTGACCCAGTCTTGAAGCTCCACCACCTACAGAAATATTTAGAGGTCATTCCTTATTTGTACCAACAGTAGGTAAATTCAAACTATGCTGAACTGAACAACACCTCATTCAACTGTCCTGGCCTCACTTCACATTCTCACTGGGAGTTATGGAATTGATTTAAATGTATTTTCTTGCTTTCACATCCTTCAATGGGCTGGCTGATGCTTATTTAAGAGAACTTTTCACTCCTTTGAGCCTGTTTGTTGCTTGAGACATTTTTTTTAGTGGTGTCCTTTTAGTTATGGCTAAATTAAAACTTTAACTGGGACACGACTGTACTTTTGTTAAAATAAACAAAGAGTTTTTTTGTGGTAGCACATCGCATTACGTCTTGAGTGTTTGAGACCTTGGATTTTAATCAGAAGTGCATCAACTGTAAAAACCAATTACAATGATATGTAGTGGCAACCAGTGATTAAGTTAAATTTCAAAGCATGTTGCAACCTTATATATATATATATATATATATACATATCAATTACACAATTATCTAACTCTCCAGTGTTCCAGGTATGTTACCTTTTCTCTGAGCTCCTGGGCAGAGAGTTGAGATAAACTATCATCCTGCCCCTCCCCCACGCAGAAGCTCAAGTATGAAGTCTGATCTCCAAGGAAACTTAACGTTTCACCTGCAACAACACAATCAAATAGAATGAAGAGGATTTCATCAAAAAAATAAATAAATAAATAAAATCAGAGTAAATGCATTTTAAAATGGAACCTTCTTTTCAAGCCTTACCGCCATCATTGGCTCCACCAACTCCTCCTCCACGGTTCTGAATGGCTCCCAAACGAGCCTGCAGAGACGCGTTCCAGCGCTGAGCATCTTCAAGCTGATGCCTCATGCGCTCTAGTTCCTTGGGATCATTCAGATCCAGACCTGAACACAGGCACAGAAGGGTCACTTATTGACATTTAAATTCAGAGCATTCTTCTGCAGTTGCATCATTTTGCAACAATTCACAAGCTGCATAAATATAATTTAAGGTTTTGTGAAACTATGTAAACTTGATCATTATGACGCTTTATGTTTCAGTTGAACATCACAACCACGGAAAGCCTGCCGTTAACAAAAGACACTTGCATATCTTTTCAAGTTTTTGCATTTGAAATCGAGACGAAATTTTATTAAATTCCAAACTGAAAAAATTATCAGGTGCATCTCCCAAAATGTTTTAATACAATTAAAATATGTAGTTTTCCCTTTATGTAATTTAAATCAGCGTAACTTCTATTCTATTCTAAAACTTTAAAAAATGCCATGTTTAAGATTTATTACAAATACATTAATAGATTTATGAGGTATTCTTATTTTGAATTGACAAGTTATGAAAATCAAAATGCAGTGTCTCAGAATATTAAAATATTTCATGTTTTTACTCTCAATTTTTTATCGCTAATTAAACTGAAAAAATACTGTAAAATATTGAGTCTGGAAATTATTTTTTAATGTACATATCGCACCATGCAAAATTAGTAAATTAAACAAGCAAATTGGCTTTTTGAATCCTCATTTTTGTTCATCAGATGTTTAATCAGACAAGCTTGTGGCTGAATTCATTTACTCTGAGTGGGTAAAAAAACTGTGGAGTCCAAAGCCACAAGAAAAAAAAAAAAGATTATTACAGTATTGTGTCGTCACAATACAGCATGTGCCTGCAATGTGCAGAAATGATGGTGATTATATAACTGAAACAAGGATGAGTGGTCATGACCCTGCTGCATCTCTGCTGCTGTCTGTGGGAATGTGAGCCTTCGTCCTGTTACTTACAGCTGACCTATTTACACACCTGGCTCTCTGAACGCAGGGGTAAAGGAGGAACGTGTGCGCGCACACACACACACACACACACACACACACACACACACACACACACACACACACACACACACACACACACACACACACACACACACACACACACACACACACACACACACACACACACACACACACACACACACACACACACACACACACACACACACACACACACACACACACACACACACGCATGTGAGTAGACACTTGAGTTATTTGGCTTTGACAACAAACTCAGTGACAGTTTGATTCCATCTTAATGTGTCCAACTGTCTTAAGTTAGTGATGCTGAGAAACATAACCACTGGATTTTGGGGTGGGGGTATTAGGATCCATTTTTAATCCTTAATGGTGTTCTCCATAAACATAAAGCTTTAATGCCTTTATTGACGTTATGTAATAACACACTTCATGTGACAGATGGCTGAAGGAATTGGATTAAAAACCAGAGGGGTGTTAAGAGATGATGCAATCGACATAAAAACAAATGTTTAAAAGGGACAGACAAAACGAGCAGACAGCGTGGTGAAAGTGGCAGGGAGAAGACTGGCTGGCAGCAGCCTTTATTATTTTTTTAATAAAGGAGAGACAGTGCAGATGTTACACACATATGAGAAGGTGACGATGTAAAGAGAAGCAAACAAAGTGAGAACAGTGGAAGGACCAGGTGGCCATGCTGAATGAAACAACAGAGAAGGGGCATGCGCGACTGTTGACAGCAAACACAGCAGACAAAGAAGAAAGTGGCATTTGTGTGTTACCAGAGAGCTCCGAATATACCTCCTGACTCATCGTGCTTAAGAGCTCCACCGGCTTACAATCGATCTGTGTATTTTGACCTCACTTTTCTCTGCGTTACTTTGATTTGATTCAATCGCCATCCTCATTTAGAAACCCGATCTGTTTGCACTGCACCTTCTCTGAGCTTGGCTCTCTGTATCTCTCTCTCCAAGTCATCCCTTAGTTCCTCGTTCGCATTAATGCCATCTTCTAGCTGCTGCCTGAGGAGCTGCACCGCTGTCAGTTCCAGCTGCAAAGCATGAAGACGCTGGGCACTGCAAAACACACGTGAATGAGCGCAGAGTTAGAAAGCACAAACTAAATGAAGCACAAATGTTTTCTGATATTGACAGTGTTTTCCTACCTGTCCTGCTCCTTCACAGTCCTGACTAGGTTAGAGTAGAGCTGTTGCTCAGCCCTGAGGGCTTTGTTTAGAGCATCGTGCTCCTGCTGCAAGGCTATAATGTTGGGGAAAGCCTGAGGATGGAAGAAAAACAGTGTTATAGGCAGAGCATTCAGAATAATGTTTTATTTCTATTTATTTTATTTATATGATGACGTAAAGCTTTACATCTTGCTTGCTGTCTCCGCCTATCATGGTACTCTCCCTTTGAGGGAGCACTGGCAGTGATCGATCCAGGCCAGTGCCAATCACATCATGTGCATGATCAGGACGACTATCGCCTTTCTGACCAAGTCGCTGGTGGAGAACCTGCAGAATCAGAAACAAACCATTAGACTGCTGAGGAAGTATCCACTCAGTAATAATGTAATCTTTTGTTTTACTGTTTGTCTACATGAATACAAAGGACTCATACGCTGATAATCTCCTCCTTGGTTGTGAGAGTGGCAGTCAGGGACTCAATATTAGCCACTTGGCCTTCATTACGACCCTCCAGCTCAGACATCAATGACTGAAGCTCAGCCAGGCTAATCTGGAAATGACATGACAGCAGCAATTTTAGTAATCGCATTCTAATCAGTGAAGTCAAATGCTTCGAACTCACTCACCTTTAGTTCATTTTCCCTTTTCAGTGCTTTGTTCAAAGCTTCAGTCTTCTGTGCCAACTCCTTCTTTAGGACCACAACGGTCTTCTTGGGGAGCGGGATGTTCTCCGTATTGTCCTCACTGTTCCTCCTGGAGAGTACAGCTTCAGCACAGACAAAAACAAAGTGAATGTAGGATTAATATGTGCTTTAGCACGACAAATCTTCAAACTGGGTGTTTAACATGAACGTGCTCACTTTCTCTCTCATCCAACTTCTCTTGCATAATCTGGATGGTTTGTTTAAGCTCCAAGATGTGATCCGGCTCTGCCTTGAGCCTCATCTCTGCCAGAAATTGGTCTCGCTCCTGACCACGCTGCAGAAGCTTCTGCAAAATTACAAAAATAGCCACTGAGCAAACTCGAATACAGCTCGTCTCTTACATTTCAAGACAGGCAAGTAAGTAATTTAGCCTCAGAAAGGAAAAAGCTTGTTGTTCTATGAGGTAGTTCTTATTTCCTCTTCATGTAAAGCAGATTTTACAGCCGACTGACTGCGTAGTATCCCAGAGGATCTTACATTGATGAGGCTGTCTTTTTCAGCCAGAAGTGCTCGGAGTTCTGCGGTTTCTAAATAACCCTCCTGGGCCACTGCGGAGCTTTGCTTCTCAGCGGTGGTGAGCTGCTGTTGTCTGTCAGACAGCTGTCTCCTCACTTCCTGGATCTCCTGAGTACGCTCAGACAGCATGCGGTTGTAGTGCTCAGCAGACTCCTGAGAAGACAAAACGCCACAGTAATGAGAATTAGCAATGTTTGGACTCGAAATATGAATGGCTTTTTAAAATCCTTTTAATTACAGTAGCTTCACCAGGCTCTGCTACGTTCAGGTCTGCGTTTTCTGAACGTTTGTGCACAAAATCTGACATGTAAATACACTGTAGAATATTGAGAGTGAATATGCCAACCTGTAATGAAAGGGAGAGTTGAGTTCATGACTGAGGAGAACTGGAGTGAAACCAGTAAAACTTTTTTGTGAGCTAAACTTAAAGGGAGAAGAAAGAGTGCGCTCGCTCACAGGGATTATGACACTGTCTTGTGCAAAAAGGCACTTTTAGGGACTCATATATAGACCCTTCTGCCGGTAGTTTATAAACTTAATAAATAAAAATACGTTGAAAAGCTGGAAGCAAGCACAACTTTGGCTTTAACCAGCATTTTGGTAAAAACTGAGTAACAAGCTATCATTACATAAGATGTGAACTACCAATTTATTCTTTCAGAAAAGACAGAGAAAATAATGATTTGTCTACTGAAGTTAGTCAAATTACAGTTCTTTGCCTCGAGAAAGCGATGCATGACCAGCAGTACACCATATTATAAGAGTGACACACCAATTACTGCACCGATCTGTATCAGAACAGCCGAGTGGTCTGAAGTGTTAAATATTAAACTTCACATATCTGTCCATGCTTAATTGTCTTTTTCATAGACATGGCTGTTAAGTTTATTTATTTATTTATGACCGATAATGTATCTTTGTATGTTGCTTCCATTAACAAAATTTCTCAGTGAAACCAAAAGTTTTCATCATGAAATGCTGACCTTGAGAAGCTGGTCTTTGCTGCTAATGGTCGCCAACAGCCCTTCTACGGCGCTCTCGTTGTCAGCAACCAGTCTCTCTCTGGCCTTTACAGCCTCGGCCAACATGGCCTCAGTGACCTTCAACCTCTGGCCCATCTGTTCTGCAAGGTCGCGTGCGTGAGTCTGTGACTGACTGAGCAGTGAAGCAGCCATTTCCTACAAGGTGTGATGAGAGCAGAGAAATGTAAGACAGACTGGTGGAAAACTATAGGGAATATGGGTCAAGACACAGCAGAGGATGTAATCAACTAACCTCCATGTCCTTTGTCTTCCCCTCCAGGGAGAGTTGTAGCTGACTGATGATGGAGTCTTTCTCCCTCAGTGATCGGTTCAGGTTGTCTTCAACATCTTGCTTGGCTCTCTGCAGGTTCTTTAAGGTGTTTGCAAGATGCTGCAGCTCTGCGTCCTTTTCCTTGATCATACTGTTAAAATTCTGCGAGGAGAGGAGAGCAATGTGCATGCATCAAAATAAACTCAAACTAATTAAAGAACTCAAAAAAAAAAGAGTCAAAGTTCACGACGAAACACTAACAACTACTCACATCGATGGTTTCCTCGTGATGGGAGAGCAAGTTATTGAGTCTGTCCAGGTCTCTTTCCCTTTCTCTTAGTGATAGCTGCAGCTCGTGAATCTCATTGTCCTTTTCTTCAATGGCGGCAAATTTCTCATCCAGTGCTTGCTGTGAGAGAGCAAACACAATAATATCTGTTTCAAATCATAGACGCAATGGTGAAAACATTACGCGGAGGCGATACCCACTTCCAAGGCCTTCTCTTTTTCCTTCAACCTCTGCCGCAGTTTGGAAAGCATGCCATCGTTACTGCCCGGACTTCTGCTTTGCTCAAAATCTCTGACCATGTTGATATACTCCTGTTTAAAACAAAAAGGTGCCAACATTTTAAGACTATGATAGTAGTAACACCAATTCTTTTTTTTTTTTTACTGGAATAATAATAATGAACTGATATGTGTCTGCACATGTTGAATGTTGGCGAGTCACCTGCAGCTGCTGCTCTTTATCAGCCAGGGTGGACGTGAGTCGCTGGATGGTCACTTCATGTGCCTGAAGTTTCCTCTTGGTTTGGTCCAGCAGCTCCTGATACTGATGCTCCAGAGCACTCTCCCTTTGCCCAATCTCACCACCCAGCTTCTTCAGCTGATTGTTCAGGTCCTGGGGGGAAAATGAGGTGGACATCAGAGATGAGATATAACAATATTCGATTTCAGTGGGAAAATTCAATCCTCGAACCACCTCACATTCAGGGCTTTATCTCCTTTCTTCTTTTGTTGTTGCAGGTCCTCCAGTTCGACCTCGAGCTGCTCCTTCGTCTGCTGCAGGTCCATTAGCTCCTGTTCCTTCCTGTCCAGGGCACGCTGCAGTTTTTGGGCTTCAAGCACTTTTGTGTGGTGTTCCCCCTGGAGTTGGGCCAACTCCGTTTGCTTTTCCATTAGTAGGTTTTGATGTTCTTCTACTCCCTGAAGGGAACACACATATTGATTAAAACAAACGTGAACGTTCTGTTATCATATAGAAAGTAACACCATTGAGTGTAATTCCGCATAAAAGGTACAAATAACATGCCTGGTATTTTTGCAGTTGAGCTTTGTGTGCTGCTTCTCTGGCCTTAGACAAAGCATCATCTCTGTCCTCAATCTCATGACACAACTCCAAAATCTGCAAAATATAAAAAGACAAGTTTGTATTAAATCTTTGCAGAAGAGTCCTATTTCTGGCATGAAGTACTCTTCTTACCTCTTTTTCCTTTTCTTGGAGGACCTGAGTGAGTCCCTGGATTGTTTTGTCTCGCTTCAGAGCATTTTTCTTCTCAGAGTTCAGTTCATTTTCCTTCTCCTCCAACTTCACTGACAGGGTCTGATAATATATGGTAGGCAGAGACCAAAAATTAGCCAATAATACAATTTGCAATTAACCAATGGAGCTGAGTGTCAAGACAATGTACCTTGTTCTGATTCTGGGAATCCTCCAAGGTTTTTGTCAGGTTCTCGTTGGTACTCTTTGTCTGCTTAAGCTCTTCGGAGAGCAGTTTATTGATCGACTCCAATCGATTGATGTCACTCTGTTCAGCAAATCAAGAAAACAAAAAGCAGGAAAGTAAAAACCCATTATTACTGGAAGGTATGTTTAGAAACAAAGCTGCAGTCTGTCACTTCGCATTAACTTTGCTGCAGCGCTTTAGTCAATAGGGATAACTGAAGTAAACTACCTTCACTCTGACTGGAGTGTATTCATCATCAAATTCCTCTGTAAGATCATGCAGGGACTTCCAATCCACCTGTCTAGGCCTACGCTTGGCTCGGGTGTGAGGAGGTATGCCATTTAACCTCTTCAGGACTGGGATCTGACTGCCAGCAGGAGCAGACACTGGCTGCTTGGAGATGCAGCGCAGGATCTGGATCAGGTCAGAGATCACGGAGGGCTGAGTCGAGGAGCTTTGGAGCAGCGCTCTGGCTTGAACCTTTTTTCCAGGGTCATTAGGGGCAACATGTCTGGCAGCAAACACTTTGGCTTCTCTAGGTTTTCGTTTTGCTAGAAGGTCTGGAGCGCCGTCTGAAGAAAAGTCTCGGTTCAGCGACTGCAGGGATGTGGAGCGGCTTTTAAATCCAAGTCTGGGAAACGTGCCGTGACGTTGGACCAGGTCGAGGTACATGCTCTGTGAACGATGTCGTGTGCCTCGGAGTCCAGAATTCCTCATGAACCCTTCCGGTCCAGTACCTGATCCAAGCTTGCTGCCCTTTATGCTTGAGCGCCTGGAAAATGGCCCTTGACTGGCAATTCTATCCAGGCTTACACACCTTCTCATACGACCACTTCCACTTTCCCTGAACTGCAGCCCTTCATGGGCCAGCTGAGACACAGACTCATCATCAAGACTTTGCACCCTCGAGGACTTAAACAGAGTCTTAGAACCCGAGGGGTCCCTGTTGCTGCGTCCGAGGTTGTTTTTGTTGTAGACGTGAACAATGCACTGGATGAGGTGTTCTTTCTCTGCTAGTAGTTTCTGGATCTGACTGATGTGATCTTCCTGCAGTTGGCTGATATTGATGTCACACTGCACCACCTTCTCCAACTGGAACACGCACTTTCCACACAGGAACTCCCCGCCGCCATCCCGAGTCACCTCCCAGCCAAGCACATGGGACAGAATGACTTGGAGCCTCCTCTTTGCTGATGCGCTGAAGATCCAGCGACACTGGCTTCCCACGAGACGAACGCCACATATTCGACACGGTTCCCTCATCGTGCCTTAAGATCGTCCGCTCACTTACTTAAAGCCAGTCAAAAAAATCTCTCGCTGACGCACCAACTGTCCCGAGGACCAAATGGCATGCCAGCCATAGAGTAGCCATCCATCATTTTCTCTCACTGCGACAGCAAGTGAAGCAGAGAGGAAAATGACTGAGTGCAAAGCACTATAAGCCCTAAGCCTTAATAATCCCTGCTCCCGCCTCTATTCCACTCTCCCCACGCATTCAATCAGTTCAAATCCTCTCGGACTCCTGCAACGATCTGCGTTATTGCCTGTTCTAAACCATCTCTAGAAAATCACGCCATGGATACTCTGAGTTAGACCTCAGGTATAGGTTGGACACATGCAGGCATCTCTCTCAGAAGTACTGGTCGTGGTGGGGATTGCTCCATAGAACGCAATATAGTTCATTCTGCATGCCAGTGGACCTAAAAACCTGCTGTGAGATTAAAGGAGGTGTTTTCAAAAACTGTTCCAGTCGTATATTTCACTACACCTTCATTCTGCATGGGCGTCATCCCATCAAGGGTCATTTATAAAAGTCTTCAGAACAGATGCACAATCAACAACACTAAGAAACCAAACCATTTCTCACTTAATAAAGGATGATGCCCATAAATAACTCTAAGGAAAGCCAGACAGCGAAGTAATCCAGTCTTAACTCCATGACCTTTGTGCAGACGCTAAAGGCTGATGAAGAACTATGAACACAAGCCAACTAACAGCTTTCTAATTCCAATGTCAACACCGCGGCACTTTTACTCTCAGCCCTTGTGATGGAACTTTCAGTCCAAAGTAAAAACCAAAAAAATCTACAAACTACATTAAATATTCAACAGAATTTTATGAAACACATATGTGAAATCAAAAACCCCATTCACAAATGATGACGTATAATAAACCAGCATCAGGTAAACCTTAGTATTACCACAACAAAGCAAATGTGCCACAATCGGTTCAGTGGAAACTAAAAAGGCCCTGGGAGGCGAATGGAGGACAAAGGTGTGTCATAAAACATGCCCACATACATTTCCTGAGGGTCACCAGAACAACGTTGACAATCCTCTGAAGTCAAGAGCACTACGCACCTGCTTTGTGTGTCACAGCAGAGAACATCGTGTGCCACAGCGTACAACCCCTCCGATCGGCATTTGAATGACTTGACACTTTTATTGCGCCGTTTTATGAATCAGCTTATGGCATGAGACAAATTCGAAGACGTGGAATCAAAAACAGACATTAAAATGTCTCTTTGTTTGAAAAGGCATGACTCAAAGACCCATCAAAGCCAAAAAGTGCTCAATGAGCTGCCCTCAGCACCGTGAAGCAGATATTTGCTCACAGATTTGGACAGAGAAATCACTCACCTGTCGATCTGGCTGTGGTTTGCCCTTTTCTCGATGGAGCTCATCCCTCAGTGCCTAACAAAAAATAGACAGAGGATACTTGGAAGTCCTTTCATGTTTTAATTATTTAGAGAATGACGGTAAAGTGCAATTTAAAGAATGCACCTATCTGAACATTTCTGTTTTCTACCTGAAGTTCCTGATCTCTCCGGGCCACGAGATCAGACAGCTGTTTAAGGCTGTCAGCAGTTGGCGAATCTCTGCTGTTCTGCTGAATCACACCTTCCTGATCTTTGAGAGAGATTCTCAACTGCTCGATGATGCTGGTAGGAGTATAAGAAAATATGAAATGATTTGCAGAAAAAAAAAAAAGGTTGATGTTGTCTGTGCTCAGGTCCTTTATTTTCTCACTTGTCTTTCTCCTGCAGAGCCTGCTGCAGATGTGAGACAGCACTGGGGCCCGGAGCAGAGGTGAAGGTGCCTGATGAATTTAGGTTTTGGAGTTGCTTCTCCATGTCAATATTTCGGAGCTTCTCCTGCTCTGCGATAGCTGCCATCTTCTCGACCTCTTCTTCTGCCGTTCGCAGACACTGAATGAAACGATAACACCAAATAAAAAATAAAAACAAATCATGATTTTGAGATGAAATCAAGGGCGTATTGATTCTATACTCTCCTGTCAATAAACTGAGTTTTAGACTCACCTGTTCGAGGTCAGCAATCCTCTTGCTAAAAGCATCTCTGAGCGATTCCATCTCCTTCTGAGCTTGCTCCCTTACACGTTGCGGTTCTCCTGATTCTCGACTGGCCAAACTCTCCAAGGCTTTGCTGAGAGCCAGAAAAGATGAGATCTATCATAGCGGACCCGAATATTTGACTTCAACTGACACTGAAATGCAGAATAATACGTACGATGCAGAAACGAGCAGCTCTTGTTTCTCTGCCAGCTCCCTCTTCATGGACTCCAACTCCACCTTCAACTCAATGTTCTATTAAGAGAGAACATTTCAGTAAAATGAACATCTTAAAAGAGGAAACATTCTGAGAGGTTGTTCTGGCAGCTGCATTATTAATTGGGCCAAGCTAATTGATTCCAAGGTTTATACTGGCGTGTGTACATCAAGATAACATTCTTGAAGCAGTTTGTTTTTTAACTAAACTGGGAAAAGCACACACGAAGACAAAGAGATTCCAATGTGATTACAGCTCACTCCAAAAAAAGCTGAAATCATGAAAAGACATTACTGTTCTGCATTTTTTTGTTGTTGAATAAAATCCATCTGTTGCTTTAGTTCTGATCTACTTTAGTCCTGTTAAAGCATCGCTTCACATAAGACTGGGTTAAAATACAAGCAAAAAAAACCCAAATAAACAGAATACCGTTTTAAATACATCCTCGGTGGAGTCATCGCATTTCTGCTGCATGCGCTCTTCCATGAAGTAAATGCGCAGCTTCAGGTTAAAGTTCTCTTTCTTCAGAGCTGTGATTTGCTGGAGATGAATGTGACAAAAATATATTAGCTTAAAGGAAAATAGAGCAATAACTTTTTTTTTTTTTTTTTTTTACAAAAGAGACAAAAAAAAAGATTGAGAAACATTTGGAGGTCTAAGAATAATCTGAGAACATTATATCTGTGTTGAAAAGCTGGCTGACATGTTTACACAGCAGAAAGGGGACATGTGTATGGTCATTGTAAGAACGAAGGAAGGGCCTCGTGTTTGTATGTGTCTGAGTGGCCCGTGTGTGTGAAGTAGACTGTGCATCATTGTGCTCCAGGCTCAGAGCAGCATACATCTGGTAATGGGGGTTGGGTAGACTGTCAAAGGGACGAGGAGGAGGAGGAAGAGGAGGAGGAGGTAAAAGTCTGGACCCCTCTGTAAACCTCTAATCACGTAGCCTGCCAGGCAACACGCGCCCAAAATCTGAGCAAGCATTCCTCCCAAATAGTGAAATATAGGATTTGGCCCACCTCGATCCTCCTCCTCCTCCTACAACACACAAACTTCATCACTAAACTTCCATAAAAGGTCAGTCTGGCTTGATTTTAGTGAAACTGTGGATCAAGTTTAAAACTTCTTTGTTGTGGTGAGATAAAGCCGTCAGCATAACTCATACCAACAAGCTTATCAGTTCAATTTATCAACCATAAACCTCATTACTAAACAAATTACAGAGAATCTCATAACTACAAACTGGAATTGCCTTTAATGTGCAACATTAGTGCAAATCACTCACGTTCTCATAGTCCTTCATGGTGAGCGCTTTAATTGGGGACATCTTGTCGGAGAAAGGTGGAGCTACAAAACGAGAGGAGAGCACAAGAATTAGGTTTGACCATTTGCACTGTTTCCATAAATAACTTCCATCGCCTGCTTCCACATTTATCCTAACTCTGTTTATTTTAGAGAGATAGAGAGAAAGCAGTCGTGTTTTTCACTCCAGTGCCATCAGAGGTTAGAGCAGCTTCAGGAGAGCTGCCCTGTTTAGGCCAGTTGAAGCAGTCCACGGCCGACCATGTAACATGAGTCAACAACACATTTCTCAACACCCAACTCTTGATTCATGGCCGGCTGCAACTTGACAGGAAAGGCCTCATCACCATTAACTTTGACTGTCTGGGCTGCTTGTTTATCTGCATTTTATTTCTCCATTTACAGTCCTCAACATAAGTGTCGGTGACAATAAGAGTCTACGTAGATCTTTGCAGGTAAATTCAATATTATTCCTGTAATCGCAAGATTTTTCCAACACCTGCTGCCTCAGTTGGAAACAAAACTTTGAAGTTGATCTGATTTCTAGAATTAAAGGATTAGCCGGTCTAATTCAGCTGGGAGCTTATTTTGTTTAAATCTGCAATCCAAACCTAGAAACCCAAACTGTACTACTAAAGGGCAACTTCACTGAATATTTTCTTTCTTGAACTCTTTCCCAGTAATATCCGCTGGATGCCCTTGGCTGGATGAAACTTGACTTAAAAGATGTATAAATATGTTTATCACAACATACAGTGCGTTTCATCATGAATCAACTGATTTTCAAATACTTTTTAGAAGAAAGGTGGAAGTTTCCCAGTGCAGCGAGAAGCCAAAAAAGGGTGAAAGACACAGATGACATTTATTCAATAGGTCTTATTTAACCTGTTTGGACTTGTAATAAATGCCTAAATGACACCTGGAGTAGGTTATGAGGTCTGATAAATTCTCAGGCTTAAAAAACTTTAACAACCATCACTTCTAACAAAACACCACTTACTGGAGACGTGAAAATGAAATCAAACAATGCCTAGACATTCAATAAAATGACATTAAAGCACTTTAAAGTTTATGTTCTCCACAGTCTAAGAAGCTGCAGTTAATGTGTGCAAGTCAGAACAAAAACTGGAAGAGCAAGAAGACATGTGATAAGAGCACACGGTCGCTGCACAGGCAGGAAAAGCAAAAGGCCTTTGAGGTTGCAAGAAAAGCTGAAGAAATGCTGATCTGACACAAGTGGTTGTGCATCATTCCAGTGTGCAGAGGCAATGCCTTAAACAAGGTCGACATTGTAAATAGAAATCAGTTCTCACCATTTTAAAAGTTGAATAAGTAAAAGGACTGCATAATATACCACAGATATATCATTATCATGACATCAGCATTCATGTCAAAAATGACCAAAAAGCTCAAGTCATACACAAAAAAAAGAAGTGATTTACTTATTTCAAAAAGGTAGTTGCTTCACAGGCCTAATTATCTTATTCAGTGTAAAAACAACAAAACTCAAAACTGCTCCTGTGATTAAAACAATGAAAACATGGCTCAATCACAGCTAGTGTAAACTCGGGTCAAGAAAACGAGCACTGCTGTCTGGAGGAACAAATCACAGAAAAACCCCTAACACAATAAGATAAACTTCTTGTATTTATAGCAAATCATACCATTTATTGCAATACTCAACAATTACTGCATGTTTATGTGATATTATGCAGTCCTAAGAGCAACATTATCAAACATAACAACTGAAGTAGAGTAGGCAATGTTTTAATAATAAGAACTTCTAACAGATTGGTCAATGCCACAGAGGGTTTGTAGAGAGAGAAACAAGGGGCATCGTTTAATGGAAATAAAGCCATTATTATGTAACTGTTTGCCTGTGGGTCACTGAACACTCCATAGATGGATGCATATAAAGATAAATGCAATCAACTGAATCGGTGAAACTCCACATGCAAATATTATGAAACCAGTCATGAAAGTAAAACGAGGTAAATGTCCACTTGTACCTCCAGCTGCGCCACAAAAACAACAAACAATCAAAGTCAATGCACAAATATGTGTTTTAGTCCAAGTTGCATGATTAACACGGCAAAACGCATAAAATCAAGTAGAAAGGGGTTTCAAGCTGGCGAGGGTTATATTAGGTAACATAAATAGAAACTAAAAGTGCATTGAACTATTAGAACTTGTTCATTTTGAGCAGATTTTACCTCAAGGGGTTCTACTTTTACTTAAGTAATTTGCAAAATCTGAAATTTGTCCATGCTTGCCTTCACCCCTGCAGACATCAATCAAGTGAAGAGCTGTTTTATTTTGTTCTCTCTTCAAAAATGCAACAATATCAGTGCTTTTTAAATAATAAAAATATTATTTAGACGATTTCAGTTTTGTTGGACTAATTATATGGCATCTGCCTGAGTGTCTTTGTGAATTTGTCCACACAATTGACAGGAAGACACAGATGCTGACCTCCATCTATAAATTAGTTGTTTACAGGCTTGCGGGTTTGAGTGGATATTGTTGGTACACAACAAGAGCACGATGCAGAAATAGCCTATTCTTATCAACCACCTTATCCCTTATTGCATCTTCAGGGACCAAATTGTGGGAGGTCACAGCTATGATTCAGCAGCAGTATTAATTAATACACACGGGAGTCACACGCATACACACACCTGAGCAAGATAAAAGAACAAAAGGGAGAAGAAATTAAAGACTTACTGTACCTGTCATGCTGTCGGTGGAGAATTCTCCAGCATTTATAGAGTCTGGCAGCCTGCAGCTGAGGACAGAAACATGTGTCAGTCATTTATAACAGCCACTTTCAGGATTTGATTAAAACTATTAAATTTCCCTAGAAATAATCAAGAGGGACAAGCAGCTCTACAATCTGAGCTCGGAGAGTACACACGACCGCTGATCTGTTGGGTATTCCAAAAACACAGATTCATAGCGTTCATGCATTACTCACGCTGGCCAGTTCCATTGAGCCCTAAGGACACTCCATAAATAGCTTAAGAATGACTCGCTGCTTCATTTACATCCACTCTGGCAGCCTCCTTTCAGCATGCGTGTGCGTGTGTGTGTGTGTGTGTGTGTGTGTGTGTGTGTGTGTGTGTGTGTGTGTGTGTGTGTGTGTGTGTGTGTGTGTGTGTGTGTGTGTGTGTGTGTGTGTGTGTGTGTGTGTGTGTGTGTGTGTGACCATGTGCCAGTGGCAGCCTTGCTCGTGTTTGGTAGACAGACAAGAGGAGGGGAAAACAGAGAAACCAGTGGACGGAGAAGGCTTTCACCGGCAGACAAATGGAGCACTGTGGCTTCAGATCGGCTAAGCATCACAAAGTGGCGGGACAGTGTCGTCACTCACAAACACAGCACAATGCCCCAAACAGCAGCGCCGCACATCTGGATCGCAAAGGCCGTTTGATGGGAACCAGGTAAACGTCAACTGCACATGTAATAATCCTGTTCATTAAAGCACCGTTTCTGTAGACAGACCTGAGAGGGAAATAACATCTATAATGAAAGAAAAACAAGAACTGTGTGGCTCAAGCTCATGTTCCTCCACCCTGACCCTTTGAGTCTAATAATACTCAGTTTAGCATTGAATAACTTCCTCTCATATCTCTGCTGTCGTTAAAAACACAGCTTCACTCTTTCTCTGGTACATTTCTCAGCATAAATGCACAGAATCGGCTTGAAACTGAACAGAAATTAAAATTCTATTGACGGATAAATGTCCTTGTTTTTAATATGCTTTAGTTAAGCATCAAGAAAATATTGACACCATAAATAAAAAAAATAAAAGCGTTATACAGTGACAGTTATACAACACCAGAATCCTGCTGCATCAAATAAAGCATTTCCAAACAGAAATGGAATGTTTTCACCTCGAAACAAAGCAGAAGCATCAGATTTACAGTATTTTCCATTTTCTCGGGTCCCTGGCTTTCTGGGACTTTTGAATATCAAAGCAAAAATGTATTTATAGCCGTCACAGTATCCGTCTTAGACCATAATGACACTGCTTTTTCCCATCTTTGTTTGACTTTGACACACACACACACACACACACACACACACACACACACACACACACACACACACACACACACACACACACACACACACACGAAGGAAATGAGATTCACGGACAAAAAAATTAATAAAAAATCTCTGCAGCCTGAATTTTACCACAATAAATCAAAGCAGATGCAAATCAACTTTTTGCCTGTGACCAGCAAAAAAAAAAGAAAAGAAAAACTTCTTTCAGGGTTTAGAGTGGACTGGTGTAATCACATAAGGCCATTAGTAAGTACAAAAGTTACTACAAACTGCTGACATATATTGCATCACAAAGGTTTCACATGCTAAGCATCTCCTTCCTGTGTTAATGGGGCGGAAGCTGTCCGAAACAAGAAACTCTGATAAGATTAAAAGCCCCCCAATTGAAAACAAGCGAAGCAACTCCCATATGAAACATGGCAAACGTTAAAGAATAAAAGATAATAAAACAAATCGCTGAGAGTTTTGCAGTCGCAGTAGTGACCCCCTGCAAGCAGCCCGTGGAAAACAATACATGAGCCTGTAAACAATGACTTCCTCTTTTTCTCACTGTATTCAGCCACAGACTAACACGGATACACTCGTTCAAATAAAACGACAATACCCAACCATCCATGTACAACTTTAAAACTATAAGCAGTAAAGTGAGTCGTGTTTCAGAATTACCTTATGAGTAATGCAACCCACACATATCAGCTAACATCTTGGATTACTGAGGCGCGTTTACCACCTGGATGACTGCTGTCAAGCACAGCTGGGCTCTGGCACCTAAAGGGAAACTATAAGCAGGAGATAGAACTACACAGTGAGGCCACAACTACCTCTGCAGTAACGCTCCAAACTAGTTGTATCCAGATAACGCACGTTTTACGTACCGATCACATCCGTCTGTCATGTCAAGGAGAAAGAATGTTGACAATAGAAGAGGAACAACATGTTAACTCCACATTTGGCACACACACACACACAAAAAAAAGAGAGCATTGGAGACGTCGCTGCTGCAGTTTGAACACACTGGCTCACATCATTTCCGCTTTCATTCACTCTCTGGGTCAACAAGCCAACCAGCCAATGGCAGTGACATCCCAGCAACCACCGATGAACACGATTTATAACGGTAATAAACCAACAGACACACATGCTCATAGTCACTGGACTTTCTATGAATCAGTGGAGCGTGGATCATGTCTACTTTCTATTTTCGTAGCTCGATTGCTCAGTTAAAATTGCCCCAATACAACGAAAGATGATGTAGTGTAATCCAAAGATGGAGGGTTAATGCGTTTGTAATAGCAGATTATTACTTAGATTATGTTCCTGAGACAACAGTGGAACTGATCGTACTTATAATTATACATCCAGAAACGATCCTTAAATGTTAAAAGCATAATAATAATAATAGTAATCAGGAACCACCCCTTGTGATGTCTAAGGAAATAATAATAATGTAAAATGAAAGTCCAGGTATGTTTTAATCCTGCAGAATACCTTGGATGAAACTAAAAAGTTAACCACCTGCGAGTGTAATTACATCAAAGCCAGAAAGGCAAGCATAAAGAGGAAGATTGCATGTGTATATAATGGTTTTTTTCTCCAAAGCTATGTAACGGAAAACTCTAATACTTTTATGTGATCCTCTGTGTCAGATGACCTCAAGTTGCTTCTTGTTCTGGACTAGACGTGAGTCGAGCTATGCATAACACACGGCCCCGACACAGCTGATACATTAAAAGTATTGTAATCCAGCAGGAAGTTAAATATGTTAAGATAAATGCAGCTGTGTAACAGTCAGGGCCCGAGCAGCGGTGACTGGGTAAAAAAAACTGCTTCTTTTTTTTCTCGGGATTAGCGGGTTAGCTTGCTAGCCGCCGTTGTTAAGTTTTACCTCCCGTTGATGTCAATGGGGAGCGTCAGGTCGTCCCCCACGACGGAATCCATCACGGCGGTTAATTCCTCTTACGGTATCCACAGATTAGTGAGACATTTCACCGACACAAACTACCAAAAAGCGGGACGGAATTCAAAATATCCCAGGCTACCGCCATCACGATATGGTAGACGTCACCATTGTGCACGTTGGAAACTGGTGCTGCCTTCAGGTGCTATGGGAAACAATTTGAATTTACAGCAAAACCTCATAGCAGACACATCAACATGCTAGATATAACGAATAAAAGTCACACATGTATATTTTTTGTCCTTCATTTGCTACTATCTCAATTTCAGTGTTTGTTCAAAACGTTGCATTGACGTGTAATAGGTGTTGACGTCTTCAAATAAGAACTGTCCGAGCCGTTGGAAATGCACCATAAAACAGGGTGGATACTGGTACAAAGCGATTGGCCAAAGCAAACACTTAAAAACACATATGTTGTCAATTTGAACGATGTTGCGTTGACACCCATACTAGCTGTCAGGTGTCTTTCTCTGACGAAGTGTTTATTTTAAGAATCGGTGTCAGATTTTCCATATAAAGTGCCCCATAAACATCCTACTGGTGTAATAACAATAACAGTGGAAGAGTCTCTGCACGTGCATTTTTGCGACGTTGGGATTATATGTATAAGTATTTGTTATTTATCAGTATTTACATTCAAACAAACACATAACTTTGGGAGGACTTTTACTCTTTGAAAACGTGTGTGCGTGTGTGTCTGAATTGTCACAGCGTTAAGAATACACTTTAATCCATATAATTTGTATGTGTCTGTGGTGAGTAGGGTGGCTGTTGTGTTGTATGGTGCAGCAGCATAATTAACACTTTGCTAGAGTGACTGGACTAATTATAGTATGTATGTGTAAAAAAAAAAAAAAAAAAAAGAGTAATCCCTGCTGATCTTCCCTGGTGCAAACAGCTGGTTCTGCGGCGCATGAAATCATCCACATAACGATAGCGACACCATGTGGTTGTATTCTCGATTGCAGCCAGATTAGTGCGAATACAAATGCGACACACAATTGTCCCTCAACGAAATTCGATGATGATTAGTTTCTGTGAAAAATGCACCGCTATTGTTAATGTGTAATGCCAGGCTGAATTATGCGTGCAGTTATAGAAGCAACCAATTTTATGTATAACTTATTTGCACACCATTTTAATAACATCAGAAGACACAATAAATCACTGTGACCAAGAAAGAGACATATATTTGGACAAAATCACTCAGACAAAGGGGATTTCACCCCCCCCCCCCCTTTTTTTAATCAAATTTGAAGCTGTTTGAACATGCACAGATAGAAACTTTCAGATTTCGGTGGACCTAATAGAATGTTTCGCAGAAATCCCCTCAATAGATGTTTCAGAAGGCAACCAATTGTGAAGTTTCACCCCAGAATTGCAAAGTATTTTATTCTGGACTCATTACATCCTTTTCCAACCACTAAGTCAATGTTAATTCATTAACTTTTGTATCTGCGGTGAATGCTTAAAATCATATTTAAGTGATGGTAAACTATTCACCTTAATAAAAATATATTTATCTATTTAGATTACATAGCACTGCTGATACAAAAGTTACCTATTATAGTATATATACAGTTGGAGAGACTTCCAAAGCACCCCATTAACATTCTTTAATGAAGTTATGTCAAAGGTATAGCAGTTAATCACACCCTATTATACTAATAAGCAGCATATGATGATTTAGTTCCTTTTTTGTTTTTTTATTCAGCTCCCTTTTAAAGGTCCCATATTATGCAAAAGTCCCTTTATGATAGTTTTCCAACAGTAGTATGTGTCCCCATAGCCTGTGTGTGAGGCCCCGGAAGTGAAGAAAGTCTGCCATCTCCCTCACTTGCTTGCTCCACTTTTTCGCAAACGTGTGCTCATACAGAGGAATCTGAGATTTTCCCTTCATGATGTCATGCGGGGAAATAACCACTCCCTCTGGCAGTGGATACTCCTTTTGATCCTCCCACAAGTAGATGAGCTTCGCCCTCTACAAGTACGAGCGGGTGCCATTTTTTCCCCCCTTGCAACCACAAGCATAAAACAAACATTGAGTAGACACGGACAGACACCGCTTATTAGCATTTAAAGGAACAGACACAGAAACGGCCTCTTCTCAGTAGAGGGACTTTTAGACTGGCTGAAATTTAGGACCAACGCTGGATTTAGCACGATACACTTTGAATATAATGTTGTTGGACCTGTATGTGAAATTGTTGGAAAACCTTGGGACCTTTCATTCTTACCAATGTGTGTAAAAAAAAAAAAAAAATGATAACGAGCCACACAAAATTGAAAATATTTATTGAACAAATGGACATTGAACAATGACTAAAGAGTAGACAGATAAAGGCACCAGAAATTATCTTGTTCAGAGTTTGATGACTTGCTGTATTTGGCTGATGTTTCCCAAAAAGGTTTCAATTATGAAGGTAACAGAAAAAAAAAAAAAAAAAGCTTTGCACCAAGTCCTATGTGTAAAATTGTGAGGTATTCTTAGCTTTTTAAACATCTACAACAGATTTACAAAAACAAAATAAAAAGAAGAAATTTCACATATTTGCATAATTCTTTAAAACACAAGTTATAGTATAGCACAGCCTTGGTACAGTACATGTTTGATTATCATAGAGAGAGAAAAGACCCAACATAACAAAAATTAAAAAAATAAAAGAATTAACATTGCAATAAATTTGTTCTCTGGAGCCCCAAATTTACACATTAAAAAAAAAAAAAAAAATCTATAAACTCCAAGACCAGTTGGGATAACTGATATATAAAGTTGTCAGAAAGAGTAGTTCAGCTTCAACCAACAGTTATGCTCAGTCAGCAACCACGTTAACAACATTAAATAACATTAAATTAGCAAGAGGGGATCCACTGTATACAGCAAGGTTTACACAATTATACACATTTGTGTCCAGCTACAACAAAGAAAATGTTTTAGTAAAACTATCTCCACAAGATGTGATTCTACCAAGTATTTCACACAGCTGTGTGTGAGGAGGGGGGGGGGGGTCTTTGTACAGAAGAAAGACAACTTTATTGTTTAAAAAAAAAAAAAAAAAAAAAGAACTTCCAGCCCTGTGATTTACACTGGATACCAAAGCAAAAATCTGGTCTTACTTTTAATAGTTATCTCAAAAATATTTTCCCTCAGAATAAGCATCTCTTTAAATTGCAGCATTTAAGAAAGAATCACTCGTAATGACCAACAGATGGCCGACTATCAGGGAACTACGTAGTGTTGGATGGGATATCACCATTGTTGTAGTGCACTATGGAGCTACGGCGTAGGGACTTTTTCTTTGTCTAAGCAAGCATGCACTATAAAGAGAATATATCAGAAAAGTGGTGTCATAACAGCACTATAGTTAGCACCTTAGATCATTTATGTAGCACCATGCATTTGAGGGAGGACCATGGAGGTCTTTTTTTTAGATTCATCAATCCTCTCCGTTGTGGCTCAGTTCTTCTCTAAGGATTGCCCGTACCTGTAGACTGTCAACTGTTAGATGGGAAGGTTGAGAGTCCCACGTGGCTAAATATCGTACCTTTCTATTTTTTAATTCATCATTTAATTTCACACTCCACAGATACAGAGGGTCTAAAAAAAACAAACAAAAAAAAAAACACTACCGAGAACTAGAGCTCCGCAGTCGTCCTCCTCGATGTGACCTCTGACCTCACTCTCCCTTCATCAGTGGCATCCGGTTTAATAATGTATTACGTTTATTACCAATACACCGACGTCCCCCATGTGGACGGCTTGCGAGCATCTCTTTGTGGCTCCAAATGTAATTTGCTAAGATCTGATTAGGCGCCACGTTTTTTTGTGTGTGTGTGTTTTTCCCCCCCCTCCAAAAACAGGGAGAAAATCTCTCATTTGAAGTCCGTACAAATGGGACATCTGCTCAGTTGAGCCTCTCGCTGGATTAATTCGCCTGTGTGGGATCGAGAGGAGATAAGCACTGAAGGCAATTAAAATGGCACCCCTGAAAAATCCTTCCATTTAGGTTTAAAATATCAAATTATCCTCTTATCTTCTATTGCACTTAAAAGATTTTTTATTTTTTTTTACATGAGATATACATGTATAAAAAGTTAATAATAAGCTTATATATATATTTATATGTACATTTAACTGATCCCAATTATGTTAATTCTTCTCTTCTGATTGAATTGAATTCCTGGAATCCCCCCCACCCCCTCTGCCCCCCCCCCCCCCAAAAAAACAAAAAAAACACACACAGCATACAGACTGTGTGCACTTACAAAAATAAGTTATTATAATGTCCGCTGATTAAACTTGGCCTTGGTCTCCCTTCACTAAACAATGTTCTGGAGAGATTCTGTGGCATAGAGCCTTTTTTTTTGTTGTTTTTTTTCCTCCAAGCAGGCACATTAGGTGGAGATCCATCTTGACGAGCTTGACGAAGCTTTTGCCATATTGAGAAGCTATTAGTGCAAGAACTCCGCTCTTCCTCCTCAGCTCTTCTTTGACCCCCCCCCACCCCCCCCACCAACACACCTCCCTGTACTTTCTGCCTATGTGTCTGCAGTCCAATGGGAGATTGGTAGAGTGAAGCAGGATCTATATGGAGGGGGTGGTGGCCTTTTTTGTTTTTTTCTCGGACAGTGTTTGGCCGTGGCTTCGGAGGAGGCTGCTCGGATGCACGCCTGCACGTGTGGTTCTCCAGTCCCTCCGTGCTCAGAGGGCTTAACACTCACAGGAAGCACACGGGACCTACTTCTAGGTGGTAATGCGAACCCGGACTGCTTTTCGGGAGGTTGAAGATATCGACCACAGGGAGCAGGGTGGGGTCCGTGGAGTAAAACACAAATTGGGTCTGGTGCCAGCGTCCGTCTTTTATCTGTATGTGCAATTCAAAAAAAAATTAAAAGTTAGTGAATTAAAAGCCAGAAATTCAGCAGCGGGTTATTCTCGGAATAGACACAAATATAGACGTGAAATCTTCGTGTGCTTCTTCTAAAAGGTTTTGTTAAATATTCAGGTAATATAAAGACTGTTGTCGTTAGCATTCCCGCCTCAAACCAAGAAGGTTTTAGATTTGACTCCGAGCACAGCGTTTCTATACGTGTTTCCTCCTTTAGTCCAAAAACATGCATTTGAGGCTCATTGGTGACAATAAATTGTCTGTAGACCGGTCAAGGTGTATCCTACTTCTGTCCATCGTGAGCCGAGAGCTGCTCCAGATTAAATTGGACAGATGGAAAGTCAAAAGTCATGAATTTTATTTTGGATTTGTATTTGAGTGGGTTCCCAGTCATCTTCTTCACCCAGCTTTGACTTGTTCCACTTTTTGCTTTGTAATGTGAAAACGAGGTGCCGTGCATTGACCGTCTATCACCGAGTCTGGATGTGTGAAGGCATGACATGGGGGTGTAGTGGGATTTATTGAAGGATATTGCTGTTAAATCTGCACGTGTACGAGTTTAATGAGTCTCTGAAATATTGTAGGTGCACACCACTCACCAATTTTGGGCTATTATACACTTTTCGGCTACAACTGATCCAAACTAATCAAGTGTAAAACATACACGGAAAAATGTTAAAACAGATGGCAGTATCTTATTCCTACCCAGCAGGAATCCTCCAAGACTTCTGGCTCCAGTTCTCCTCCGACCTCAAACACCTCCCCAGTCCAGGCCTTGAATTTCACAGACCCCTGGGAAGCCGGTTGATCCTCGGCCGACCTCCAAACCGAGGCGTTCAGACAGTGGACGGTGATGTGTTGCACGGCCTCCGAGCTCAGCAGGTGTAGAAAGTTCAACTGGACACGGCCGACAGTCATCGTTGGCTGCACACACAAAAAAAAACAAAAAAACATGGAGAAACGAGAGTAAAGTCACGTTAATGCTCGTCTATGTTGGGTTTATAATTCGTGTGATATTTTCCTGGTTTATTGTGGTGGCTTTCTACGTACCTTTGACACGGTTACTGGTTTCAGGCAAGTCTGTCCACCTCCAGTAAAGTTGCAGGAGACTTCTATTGTGTCTGACGAGCAACCCAGGTTGGGATCAATCCAGTAAGTGCCTGAACATCGAAAACACATTAATGACATTAATAATCCACAAAAACATGATCCGGTCTTTTAGCACAGCGGGCACACGATCCTCACCGTCATTTAACTTCTGTTCACAGCTGTGCAGGTCCCTGCAGATACGAGCAGGGTTATCCCGGGTGCCCAGTGGGTTCTTCAGGCTCTGGATCAGGTTACTGAGGTAGTGGAGGGTCTTAAAGATCTCTGCACCCTGGTCCAGCATCGGCAGGTCCATTACTGGCTTATTCTAAGAGATGGGGAGAATTAAAATCTGTAAAATCCTGAAGAGTTTAAAAAAAAAAAAAAAAAAAAAAAACATTGAAATATTGATAATCTACTAACCTCAGTCCTGAGTGAGGTGGGTGAATCCAAAAACAAAATACCATCTTCTTTCTGCAGCAAAAAAACAATAATGTGTTTTACAATTACAGCACATATCAACTGTATGAGCCTCATTGGCTGTAATGAAATGAACAAATATAACATGTCTTACAAATGATTGAGGGACAGCCGGGGGACCCTAAAGAGAGAGAGAGAGAGAGAGAAAAAAACAAGTATTAGTTACACAACCAAAAATGTACTTTCTGTTAAACCAATGAGAGTGGAGAACTTACTGGAAGTCCAGGGGGTCCACGGGGTCCAGGAGATCCCTGATGAAGAAGAAAAACATCCACACGAATGTTAACGTCTGTGTTCTCAATCAAGTGCCCACCGTAATATACAAATCACTTGGAATAACAGGGGGAAAAAAATGATATTCAAACATACCCTTGGACCTTGCACTCCCTGTTTAAAAAGAGAGAAAAGACAGATTTTCAGCTGGGATGTTCGTTTTAAAATTCCATATTTCACAGAGCAGACAATGTGAACAACGTGCAAAACTGAATGAAAAGGTGAGGAATACTTACATTCTCCCCACGGTTGCCTTTCTCGCCTCGAGGACCCTGTGAAGACATGCACCTGGTCAGTACGCTGAAGAGCGACAGCTTTTAGAAAAGGTCACGCTTCTTTCAAGGATAAGACTTACCGCGCTTCCACTGGGACCAATTATTCCCACAGGGCCAACCACTCCGATTCTGCCCTGATCAGGACAAACAGGAGAAATGGAGTGAAATAGGGATCTTGAGGATTTCATTACTAAAAGTGTAATCTGAATAGCCTTCTTACTATTGTGCCCTGTGGGCCCTTTGGTCCCCGCATGCCCTTTGGCCCAAAGTCTCCTGGCGGTCCCTGAAAACAGCAGTGATATGTTTTATAGCCACTCATCAAACACAACAAAAACCCATGTGTTAAAGAATGCTCTGTTATACTCCAACCGCGATTTCCAAGTTAATCTGTGCCTCATTTTGAGACATGTGGCATCGACTAACCATTTCCATATCGCAGACAGTGTTTCTAGCAAATAAAGTCTGGCCTTGGCTTCTGCATTATGATTTCAATAAAAAAACTAAATCAGATCTTTACTGTTACACAAACAGGACACAGATGAAATATGTTTTTGGGGTTTTTTTGCATGATGGAAAATTTGATTTACACTTGGGAGCGTAAATCAACTCCGGATTGACGGATGCAGCCAGTGCTGAAAATGAGACTACTTTTCCTAAAACTGGTGATTTACGAAATGAGATTATAAGGACCACAGAATAGGAAGTGAATGGAAGAATTTTTCTTTTATTAACTAGATCTTATGAGGAAAGAAAACAGCCTGTGTTTGGGAAAACTATGATGGGACTGAGTAATAAAGCTGGAAACTGGCTGTTTCTTCTCTGTCTATATATGAAATATTTAGATTATTCTAGTTTATTTGACACTGAAATGTATGTGGCAATGCTTACTTGTATATTCAAACATTCCATTTTCATCAGAAAACCTCTACTTTATGACTAATTGAATTTTATGTATACAGTGTACCCCCCCAACCTCACACCCAATAGTATAGTATACAGTTTTTTATTGTATTTTAAGATATTATTGTTGATGGCTGATAGATTCAAAGGCAAAAAAAGCAAAACTCTTCCAAGATACATCCTTATAAGTAATCTGTAATGGTGTAATTTCACTTTCAATTTTATAATTTAATTTGTTTCTATGACACAAAAAAGTGTGTTTTAATGATGCACTCAATAGTTTAATGCTTTTTTCCATTAAGGTTTTTTCTAAAAAATTAGACGTAAAAAAAAACCCAAACATGCTAAGTATAGGAATCCACATGAACCTAAGGTTCTTGCCTCATTGTGAATTAGTATGTGTCATATCCAGTCGCAATTTTAAAAAAAAATCTTTATTTTGGCTGAAGTAATTCCCACAGTATAAAGGTGATCATGGTTGCATTATGTGCAAACAAGATCCTGTCTTGTGACGAACACATGAACATACCCTCGGTCCAAATACGCCCAGAATTCCTGGAAACCCTGGTGCCCCCGTATCGCCCTGAAGAAGAATTTAATCAACAATCAAAACGCTAAAAAACAATGTACACGTTTATCAAGAATTCCTATTAGTCAGTGATAATATAGCATACGTATGTACATGCAGCTGATACTTACAGGTTGTCCTTTGGGTCCTGCGTCTCCTCGTAGCCCTGGTAGTCCCATCCCACCTTTAAAACCTCGTTTTCCTGGAGGTCCGCTCTGGCCTCGAAGGCCCCGCTCACCCTGGATGCAGGAGTATAGAGAAAAGTTTCATCATCATCAAAACTGTGATATCATATATTGCTTGTTTACTCATACAACATAACACCTGCTCTGTGTTAAGTTGTGTGAAGTAATAATTATATTTACTCTTACCTTTGGTCCAATGCTTCCCTGATCACCTGGGAGTCCGACAACGCCGGTTTTACCACGTGAGCCGTGTTTACCGGGAAGACCAGCCTCGCCATCATCACCGTGCTCTCCCTAGACACATATTGGGAGATCACAAGATAAGCAAAAGCTCTTGTTCCGACCGCCATGGGAGCATTAGATGTCGAAAGAAATAGAGCAGGAAATCCCATTAAATACTGTCCAGATTGGAATGAAGTTCACTTCATGTCGTCAAGCTGAAGATGAGGCTTTTCTGTTGCTATGAACCGATGATAGCTTTTCATAATAAGACCCAAATATGTCCAAATTTGTATGGTTCCAAAGAATGAATACTGTTTATATGTGAACTTTTATGAAGACAAAGCCCTTCTTTATCCTCCTACTACAGTCAACTCTTGAAAGACAGCAAACCCAACAAACCTGGGACTTTGTTACTCCAACATATAGCACATTGCAATTATCACTTGTACCTCTAAAGAGTAGTACTTTGGGTATAGACGTCTAAATATACACCGATCAACCATCATATTATGAATATGTACAGGCTCCATGTTTTGCAGCCAGATACACAAACTGGGATGTTTTCTCATAACCTTTCTATCAGAACCAAATAGGCTGGCGTACACACCCACTCTGCACTAATGATCTTTGACAGCCCATGAGTCTTTTCCAGGATCACTACGTTTCCATCCTTGGACCACATTTGAAATGCTCCGATCAAGACATCTAGTCACCACAATTTGGCTCAGGTCAGACTTGCTCAAATCCTTTATATTTCCCATTTTCCCTGCTTGTGATGAATCAGTTTTGATGGCAAAATTGCTGCCTAATTAATCCCACCCACTGACAATTGCCACGAGAGTCATAATGTTATGTCTGATCAGTTTGTTTTAAGTTTTCTGAGCAAAGGATTAATGATTTCTTTGAAGGACTCACCGGCATGCCTGTGCTGCCATCTTTTCCTGGGACTCCATCAACCCCGGGTACACCCTCCTGCCCTTCTGGACCTACGACACCTCTGGGACCAGAGGAACCACCCCCACCCTGAAGGGACAAGAGGACATAGGTACACGTATAGGTATAATGAAATTATTAGAATCTTTTTTTCTAATCTGTATTTGCTTGAAAATTTAACAAATTTTTGCTTAGACCTCATTTTCATAAATAACTTAAAAAAAAATTCTTATCTTACCTCGGGTCCTTTGGCTCCTTTTTGTCCTGTCTGACCTTTTTTGCCCTTTAGTCCCTTAAAAGATAGAGGAAAGAGATTTTCTATAAAGAATTCACTCCAAGGCACTTCAGTAAAAGCCAGCAGCGTCTGGCACTTATTTGCAGAGGTCACAACAAGACTTCGTAAGTTTCCCTAAAGATTTACAAACTCAGCGTCGAGGCTTAATCAAATGCAGCTTCATGAAGGAATACTGAAAGCTATATAAATCTGTGCATGCCATTCTCTTTAAGCATTAAACTGAAATGAGAGCTGTGTTGTGATCTGTGACGAACTGCAGTGAGCCCATTTTCCTCGGTTAGTTTTTTTTCTTTTCACACATTCAGCTTACATCTTTTAAAGGTAGAAGACACAATCAAATGCAGGGAATCACTCAAATAAAGTACTACTCAGACAAAGCAGAACCTTGGTAATTGTAATCGAGCAAAGGTCAAATTGTAATCGTAATAATACAAGGTTAGAAACTCTTATTGTGTAACACAACTAACTCAGGAAATATCTAAATTTTAACGTCCTTACTCGGTCTCCTTTGGCCCCTTTCGGTCCTTGCTGTCCTCGTGGTCCAGGTTGTCCCTGAAAAAGCCATTTGTGTAAATAAACGCTTCTAAAAACAACTTGTGTGGACACACCTTGGTTGTTTATTTGTATTGAATTAATGTCAGCTGCATATGGAAATCACAAGTTTTGACACTCACCGGCAGCCCAAGAGCTCCAGATCGGCCTCGCTCTCCGTCCACACCAATCTGACCCTGAAACATATCAAACCCGGTGTTATGAACCCAAATGTCAATGTAAGAAACTGCTGGATGAAGTGAAAACCCTCTGGAGTACTCACTTTGTACCCTGGATCTCCTGGTTCACCTCTTTCTCCTCTGTCACCAACAGGCCCCTGATAAAACCAGAATTATATGAGTCAACTGCAAATAATGTGACTTCTGCAACCGTATTCATAACAATCAGCGGGAAAATGAAGCCAGGTAAGTCAAATGTGACTTACTATGTCACCTGGAGGACCAGGAGGACCCTCTACCTTCCCATCGTCCCCCTGCTCGCCCTGCAGATACAAACAATACACACTTTTAAAAACAGTTGGTCTTTGTTTCCAGTCATCATATTTACAAGAAAAAAAAATAATGAAGCACAGTAAACAAGATGCCAAAATGGCCAAGGGTCCAGAACTTCTGATCCAGAGACTGAGAGGCTTTAGTCCAGACTTACTTGAAAAAAATAAAAATAAAACAAAACGGAGGAGGGGGGAGGGGGACGGAGGCTGTCTGGTGCTCATATTTAAGAAACTTTGTCTATTTTGACCGAACTTGCGTTTTTCAAAAGGTGACTCTCTAATATAAAATGATCCACTTGTATGTATATTAAGGGCATGTCATTTCACATTAGGCTGATCTCCAGTTCATGTATGGGTTCGGTTAGTTTCCATGTGGGATTTGCATGTTCTCCCTGTACATGCATCCGAGGCAGTTTTGGTTCCATTCAGGGTGTATTCTATTTTTTTTTTTCTTAATCAGCTGGGATAAGCTCCAGCCCCCTACCTTATGATAGATAACACAGTATTGAGAATTAATGCATTAATAGATGAATATGAAGTGTTAATATCCAACTGTGTACAGGAGGCATTTGTATTTATTGCCAATTCCGTATCCTGGTTTTCTTTCAGGTCACTCAAATGCAATGATTGTTTTTTTTTTTTTTATATTTCATCCTGGACAAATGATTCTAATCCTGATAACACAAAACGAAATCTAACTTGCTAAGGCTTTGCACAGGTTAAACGTGAAGCGAGACAGGCCAGGTCAGGATGGTGTGGACACATCCTGAGGAGAAGTGGTGGATATTTTAGACAAGGAGGTCATGAATGTAGGAGGACATGGAAATGCTTTGTGTAGAGGAGGCAAGGTTAGGGTGATCTGTTGTGGTGACTCCTGACGGGTGCAGCCGAAAAACGAAATAAAAAAAGAACATCTAACTTAAAAGAAAGGAGAAAAAAACAAACATGTTACACATAAAGTGAACGAGGTGTACCTTTTCACCTTTTGGTCCTGGAGACCCCATGGGGCCTTGTGGTCCCTGATGGCCCTGTGAAAAAAAAAACCCAGGAACTTGTGTCAAACACACAAAAGAACCAGAAGACGTTTGTGTAAAGTTCCTCGTAAAGTGATCTTACTTCATAACCGCCAAGACCAGTGTCCCCCTGTTGACCCATTCGACCAGGAGCTCCCTGAACACAACAAATCCTTTCAGTTGATAATTGTAGTCCAAATTAACTGTGATTTTACAAGTGGTTATTATTGTAAACATTCATATAAGTACTGTTAAACTTTACCACGTGTCCAATAGTCCCTCTGGATCCCTTTAGCCCGACAAAGCCCAGCGGTCCAATCTTTCCCACGGTCCCAGTCTCCCCAAGGTAGCCTTGATTTCCTTTGGCACCCTACAAATGTACAAATGATGGCATCCATGTCTTTCACATGCAAAGATTGAGATTGACGGAAGGATTAGTGGTGGATGATCATCTGATGTTCAAACCTTTGAGCCTAGTTTGCCTCTTTCCCCAATTTTGCCAGATTTTCCTTCTTGACCCTTGAGTGAGGAGAAGAAGAAACACATTAAGAGAAGATACAGGGATATTAGTGGACGACGAAGGTGTTCACAAGGTGGCTTACCCGGACGCCAGTGAGGCCAGGACTTCCAGGTGGTCCTTCCTTTCCCTTTAGTCCGATTTCGCCTTTTTCTCCCGAGTCACCCTCCTGACCCATGTCACCTTTTTCACCCTGAGAATATTCAATATTCATAAATACATTTACCAACCTACACCGAATCCAAGGACATCAGGAATATCTATGCTTCACCTTGGTTCCATCGGGACCGGATTGACCGGCTTCTCCCTCCAGGCCTGGCTCTCCCTGCGCGCACAGACGGAAACCAAAATAAATAAAGTCGGCAGCAAGTATATAATACAAAGAATTGATTGTTTATCACTGGTAAACATACCCGCTGTCCAATTAGGCCCTGCTCTCCAATGTTTCCAGCAGGTCCAACAGCTCCCTATCACACAAAGACATGATAAACCAACTGTACTGTGGAATGTAAATAAAGTGTAACTCGAATATGAAACTGCAGCAGTGTCACTCTCTCACCTTCTCTCCCGGCTCGCCTGGCAGTCCTGGTTCACCCACGTTGCCTGGAGGACCCTGAAGAGTGTATTCCATAAGTATCATCAGAGACAAAAGGCATCTTTGTGAAGTAGTTTCACTGAACAGAATCGTGAAATCAAAAGAAATTATTGATCCATCGGGGAGACGGAGTGGAACTGATGGCACACATTTAATCATTTAGTCCCAATAGACCATTTTGTGACATCTGTGACACGCGTGTGTGTGTGTGTGTGTGTGTGTGTGTGTGTGTGTGTGTGTGTGTGTGTGTGTGTGTGTGTGTGTGTGTGTATTTTGTGTTTAGATGTAGAGTTCAGCTTAAATCTATGTTAAAATGAGATTCAAAACTAAGCTTGAGGTCTTTGTTGTTGTGGTTGAGGTTATAATAGCAGGCTGGTGAAAGAACTACGTCAAAGCACAGAGGTGTTTGTGTGTATTTGTTTTGGTTGTGGGGACCTAAATTTGTATGGACAATCACATTATTTTAGGAGAAGACATGTTTTAACATAGGTATGGTTAGAGGCTAAGGTGAGGGTAAGAGTTTAGGGTTGAGCATGCCGCAGTTACGGATGAGTTTAGTTCCAGTAAGTCGATTCAATCTCCCAGGAAGGCAAGAAAGCAAAAGATGTGTGCGCATGAGTGTGTCATGCTTAAGGTTTGACCAAAGAATTAACATTTAACATTCATTCATGGGGTTTTATGATGTTTAAGATCTGGTTTTTAGGGCAAATATTCTCACCTTTTGACCAATTTCCCCCAACAGTCCCACAGTCCCCGGTGGCCCAGGTGATCCCTGCAGAAAACAACAGAGGAAAAAAAACCCACTTGAGATGTTTAAACCTTTTAATCAAATCAAATCAGCTTAAATTCGGTGGAAACTGTAAAAAAAAAAGAGGATGTTGACTTCGAACCAGCCAGTGGCAGATAAATCAGCAAGCCATCTGTAAGCAGTTTGGCTCTGAATGTGATGAGTAAGTGTGCCACTAATTATGCTTGTAAAATGCTGGTGCTTCGCCAACGATACTTATTCATCTCAGTTTATATGAATAACGTTTGTTCCCCGGTTGACTTGCATCCAGCTCACAAACAGTGACGGTAATTCAACTGAAATCCCCTGTGTTGTCCTTTATTTGTATTTCTCAGTAATTATCAAAAGAGAAAAACTAAACTCAGAGTTGCATTGGATTTGGGGGGAAAGCAATTGTGCAGCACAAGAGAGGAGACATTACACAGTATATAAATACAACTTGTTTATGGAGCCTGTCGGCGTGTGTTTGTAGAGTGAATGGACAGTTTCTGCTCTTTCTTTATGAGAGGGGAGATCAGTTTATTCTGGAGGGCTATGCAATAACAAAAGACAATCAATTCAATTATATTCGATCCGTTCATCTTCCATATCACCTTATCCAACTACAGTTTGAAGAGAATAGCAGCTGATCACAGATAACCATGAGCTAAATAGAAGTCATCACAAGTCCATAACAGACCAAACACAGATAGAAAGACACTTTTATTCCCACCTATGGGCCTTTCAGAAAGACAATTTACTCCACACACAAACCAAACCAAATATTACATTGAAACAGGAGCGTGCTCATCGCTACACCGCAGCTTACCCATCCATCCATCCATCCATCCACCCATCCATCCATCCATCCATCCATCCATCCATCCATCCACCCACCCACCATGTGAAAATGCATGATCTCAAGTATTTTACAGCAGATGACATAGTGTTGCACTCGTGTATTGCCAATTAAAATGCAACACGTGCCACTTTAAATACACATAGTCTACTGTATAGAGTACAATAAAAGTATCAGCCATAGTATTTAAACTGGCAACAGAGTAATATTAACGAATGGTTCCTGCGTGTGAACACAAACTATACGGGACTGGGCGCCTCTGGACGACACCCAGCATGCATACATACAGTCCTTCACTTTTCTGCTTTGCATCTCACACGGCTCATAAAACTAAAACCAGGAGAAGGACAGCAAATATCTAACAGTCAAGATTCTATCCATTATAGCAAGAGCCACACTTATTTTCTGTTGGAGGGGCACAGTTCACTCTCCTGCCACTACTGAACAGATGTGTGAAGGATGAGACAATTCTCTGGCTCCTCTGGAGGAAACATTTAATACAGCTGAATATATTTTTTAATAAGCACTAAAATATGTCTCGTAAACTACCTGTTGGCTGTTTGTGCTCTGCAGCTAACAGGATTGGGCGCAGTGAAACCAGGCTGCTGTGCCGTGCCAAAGAGAAACTAATGAAACTTTGTGAAAAGGGAATCGAGGAAGAGTTTGACAGGCAGATTAAACGAAATAGAAAGGAGAAGAACCAATCGAATATTAACAATGACAGGATGTGAGGATACAGAGACGTGAATGAGAAGATGGAAAACAGACTTCGTACCGGCTCGCCTGCTATTCCCTTGTCCCCTGGAGGTCCCGAGGGCCCTTGGACACCCTGAAAATACAACGGTCAGTAAATACACAGTACACATATCACAGTACACAGCATCATCAGCTATTTCTATGTAAGAGAACAATGAACTCACAGGAAAACCTTTAGGCCCAACGTCCCCCGTGTCTCCAATCTTTCCCTGGAGTGACACAAAAAGAGGAAAAAAAAAAGTGTAGAACAGGATTAATTAAACTGCAGTTCATCAGTGCGTGATCCGTGACGTTCACAAAATAACAGGTCCGGACCTGTTACGCTGACGCATGTGGCGAAAGGATCTGAAGGCTTGCTATTTATATAATAACAGCTCGCACGATGATCAGCCACTCCATTATGACCGCTGACAGGTGAATTGAAAGAAACCCCGCTGGTTATCCCTCAATCGTAGCACCAGTTAAAAGGTGGGGTATGTTTGGCAGCAAGTGAGGATTTTCTCCTCAAAGTTGAAGCACAAGAATGGGTGAGCGTAAAGATTTAAGTACAAATTGGAAAAAAATGTAACTGGATCAGAAGATCTCCAAAACAGATGTTCTTCTGGATCTGCAGCGGTCAGTAATTATCAAAAGTGGTGACGAGGTCATGGTCCGCTGAGTCTCACTGATGAATGTGGATAGTAAAGGCTGGCCCGTTTGGGCTGATGAGATGCTGATATCAAACTGTAGAAGATAAACGTGGTTCTCATTGATCGCAGTTCATTGTAATTTCTTGTGTATTGGGCTGCATAGAGAAGTCGTGATGCCAATAGTGACGTTTTGTCTCACACTGAGAGTGTCATCGAGGACGTGAGTGTCAAAACTGAACCATGGCGCAATGGAAGAATGAATCAAAGGACCTTGTGTGTTAATGGTCGCATTAAGGCCCCGCCACACAGTTTCCAGTGTTTGCTGCTATCGTGTTGATCGCCCATACCACACCTTGGTCATAATGTAATGGCTCTCCATAGATTATATCCATATATTTCATGAAGGTAAGTATTGTTTGACAGGTTTAATTGCAGGTTGAGCAAATACAAACACTACAAATGAGCCATGCAAGAAACTTAATGCTGCATTACAAGGTATGGAAATCTAGCCCACAGTTTGTAAAAAAAGAACAACAACGACAAAAAAACTCCTGACAGTGTTTTTCTCATGAGGAATATGCTTTTTTTTTTTTTTTTTCTTTTCACCGCAGGCTTCCACACTGCTGGTATCATGCAGCTCCCCTAAATCATGCACATATCTCGCCCCTCCTGAGAAACATAAGCACCGAAAAAATATATGAGCCTGAGGAGTGGAAAAGTAGAAAAGTACCCCAAAGCTTTACCTGTGGTCCAGGGAAACCTATTTTTCCTGGAGGACCGTCAAAACCCTGCGGAGGCAGAAAGAAGGATGAGGCACGATCAGTGTCCAGACATCAATTTATTGTACATTTCCTGCCTTCTCAGTGGAAGGAGAAGATGTGCGGCCTGCTGTTATTTGATGCACAAGATCCAGTTTCCCTCTCAACAGTCTCTTATGTGTGCTGGATTAAACATTCGTGTGCACCTCTATGGTATTTTTTTTATAGCCATTACTCTCGTGGTTGCCAGCATCCTTACCTTCTTGCCTTCTATCCCCAACTCTCCTGTTGGACCGTCGGGCCCAATCGCTCCCTGAAACGCAAGACAGCTGTCACTTCACCAACAGAGGTCACTGTAACACTGCCAGGCAGCCACGAAGTACTGTAAACAAACATCTCTAGTATAGCTTGACACCAGCTGAACCCAGGTGGGGGAAACTCTCTGAGGGGCTCCGCTTCGAAAATGCATTAACTGAGACAACAGAGAGATAATGATAAGGTCACACGAGGCACCGGAATCGATGATTTGACTAAAGTTCACGATACAAAGTGTGGGAACACACACACAGCTCATACTTAAAACACTCCCCGTCAGAACAGTGGGACTGTTTAGATTACATGGGTGCAACTGTCAAACACAATCAACCTAATGTACATAAAGCTCGACAAGTCCAGTGTGCAGGGATAATAAATAGGAGACAGGCAGTCCATCTGCTTTGCACCTGCCACCAGACGAGTTCCTCATCTTTACTCTGGGAAAAAAAAAAAAAAGCTGGCAAGTCACTGAACTTATACTAACTTCACAAGATGTATTTTTGTAGATTACACTACTTCCTTTCAGATATTCACTCATTTCAGTGTTATCACTTATTCCATGTATATGAACATGCTGTGTCATTTGTTCTAGTCAACAAAGAAATAATAAAAAAACTTTTCATCGTCTTCATAACTGGAAATAGAAACAGTAACAACTAAGCGTATTTCCCAGCATGATTTTCTTTTCTTCTTTAATCTTTGAGAACGGATAATTATATAAAGAGGAATGAGGAAAGGTCAGCATAGCAGTGCAGAGGTTAGCACTCTGGCCTCACAGTAAAAAAAGTTGTCGGTCCAAATACTGGCCGGGCCTTCCTATGTGGAGTTTGCATGTTCTTTCAGCTTGTGCGTGGGCTTTCCCATCCGGGTTCTCCGGTTCACTCCCACAGAAAAGCAAAAATAGATTATTCTAAAACAGAATTTTATCGTTAGTAAAATTGAGGTGAATCAAAATGATGTAAAAAAGGAAACAGTTGCAGACTATATCTAAAGACTTACAGATTTATAGAGTAATTTAATTGAAAGAATTAAAGGCATCAACCAAGCACATGATGAGGTAGGCGATACTTCTTATTGCCTATGGCTCATTTCCAGCATTTTATTTTATATATCTGCCCGTCTTCTATTAGCTTAATCCAACTTAGTGTTGTGGGGGGGTTGAAACCAATCACAGCTGACCATGGGCAAAAGTCATCAGTCCTTTAGATGGAGAACAAAATAAAGAATCACAATCTCATCACATTCGCGGTCATTTTTAACGCCATTGAAAAAAAAAATGAGGTGTTTTTTTCAGGGTTGTGAGAATAAACCATTGTACCAAGAAAAAAGAAAAAAACGACCTCTGGCTCAGTGTCAAACGGGGAATATTATTGCTCTGAGGTAAGGGTGCGAACCACTACACCACCTTGTAGCCCGATAATATCTCATAACGAGAAAACCATTAGGAAGTATGCCAAAGAACCAAAAATGACTACTTGGGGTGAGACAAGACGTATGTGGTGAGTTGAGGAGGCTGGAAGGACACGATGTGGCTCCTGCTCTGCGAGGGTGGGTGGGTGGGTGGCTCACCTCCCACACTTTGAAAACCACTGTTCTAATGCTAACAGATGCTACTGAGACAGAAACTGTGTTTGTGTGTGTGTGTGTGTGTGTGTGTGTGTGTGTGTGTGTGTGTGTGTGTGTGTGTGTGTGTGTGTGTGTGTGTGTGTGTGTGTGTGTGTGTGTGTGTGAAAAGAAAAGGCAGTCAAGATGCTGGCTCGCTGACACAGAGGAGATTCTCACTGACTTGATAATCAAGACACCGTGAGGGTCAGTGTCAGTCCCCACTGTGGTTAGAAGTAACAAGCAGCTTACTGTGATTTTCTGAGGATAATTAATTGTTTCAAAGCAAGTATCAAATACAACATGACACAGCCACAAAGGAGGCCTTGTTGTGTGAGTGATTGATGACTGGGCACAGTGGGAGCTTGGCCCGCGGAGAGCAACGCTTGCTGAAGTGCCATAAGCCTATTATTCATAGAGCTGGATGAGCAGCGCTCATTAACATTCCTGTCTGGGGTACCTGCAACCCGCTGGGTGCGTTTACATAGCCTGATTAGCCAATGAGTAAAGAACATATTTCATCCAATCTGATCATGGAAAAAAAAACACTCAAATATTGTGCCTGAAAGTCAATTAATGACATCAAGCATCTGATGTTCTTTAAACAAAAGGCGGAGACGGAACAACAGGAGCACGAAATTCAAAATAATCAACATCAGCGGCACATATATTGAATCAGGTCAAAAATAACCACGGGCCGCTGAGAGGGGAGGGATGATGAGTCTGCCTTCCAATGTGGAAAACATTAGTTGGTTCGGACGTCATGAGGAGTAATTATACGGAGCCTGATTAGTCTGACTGGAGATTCCTCGTGGCTGGCGTCCAAATATTGAGTCAGAAAGTTTGGATATCACTCACACCCGTAAGTAAAGCAAGGGAAACTGAGACAGGAGTGGTACTAACCTCCTCGTCTGATGCCAATACGCACTTTAGTCTGAAGCCCCAGCACGTCCGTACTCGAAACAACTCGGATTTGAGCAGAGCCCGATGTCGCATCGCTGTCAAAAATTAATGCTTCACGCTAAGTAGCGTCTTAAAAAGGCGTGCATTCATCTTCTATACTGGTTTATGCTGTTAAGAGTCGCAAAACCCATATATGCAAAGAGAGGAAACATGCAAACTCAATCTACCACCTTCGCGCTATGAGGCCAGAGTACCAACCACTGCGTTGTGTTGAGAGAATGCAACATCCAGGAAAAATAAATAAATAAATAAATAAAATCGTGAAGAGAACATGCAAACTCCAGAGGTTTGAGCCTGTAACGTTCTTCCAATGGGGTGACAGCGCATACCACTGCAGCAATGGGCCATATATCTTTTTAGGTCGTCAATATTTAACCTTTAAGGGCAATTCAGGATAAGACATATCAGATTTTTTTCTTTAAATTCCACCAAATCTATATATATATGTGTGTGTGTGTGTGTGTGTGTGTGTGTGTGTGTGTGTGTGTGTGTGTGTGTGTGTGTGTGTGTGTGTGTGTGTGTGTGTGTGTGTGTGTGTGTGTGTGTGTGTGTGTGCGCGTGCGTGGTTGCATACATATAATGTCACAGCTGCTAACAGATTCTGAAAGAGATACCGCTCTGTGTCTCCTGGCTTTGCTAATCTCGGGTTTCTAATCTTGGCCTAACTCGACCGTAAGTCATGAAGCAGCAGGCAGATTTCCCGGCAGTGGAAGTTAACTGAAAACACAACGTGGAGCATCCGCGCCGACCTCAGCAGGCTTTGAATAGGAGCTATTTTAACTTCATTGTTTTGCTGGCTCAGTGGTCCATAGCAACAACTATATATACACACATATAAAAAAACAGGATATGCATAACAGAAGAAGAGCTGCTTAGGTGCATAAAAAAACAGTCTTTTCCATCCTTGAATTCATAAATGTATTCATATGCTTTGTTCCAGAGGTCAAATTTCCTGAGCAACATGACTTATCTGGGCAGTGGATGGTATTTATCCAGGTACAAATCCAGCTGCTGTTCACCGTTTCATTGTCTTTCCACTTACAAATAATCAAATCAATTGCAGCGTTGTGTACAATTTCACTTTTACGGAGATGGCCAAGCTGGAATTAGACATGTCTCGGGGTTGTCTTTGGCTATTTCCAAACAGAACAGGGAAACAGTTTAAGAGAAAAAGGACAAGGTGTAACAAGTAATACTGTCTGCATCAATAAGCCACTGAGTGGATATCTGCCATTATAAACTGGATAAGTAATACATGTGATTTATTGACTGACATTCTGCACCCGGTTCTACACAGACACTTTTTTTTTTTTTTTGGGGGGGGGGGGGGGGGGGGGGGGGGTTCCATATTTATTTACACTTGTGATGAAGTGGCAACCTGCCCAGGATGTACCATGACTTTCTCTAACTTAATTACAACCACTGTTACGTCACTTAAATTGCACTTTGTTATGATTATCTTTTATCTATATTCAGACACAAGCTCTCATTCTGAAGAGACGCCTGTTTGCATTCTAAGTAAAAGTGCTGTCGATTAAAGAATACTCTGACGAAAAAGTAGTCTTCTCTAAAAGTCCTCAAAGTACATTACAGCCACACTTAATTGCATCATCAATAGTATGTATTTGAATCTATTTATCTGGATGAAGCTTTACTGTTTACTCAGTTTGAAGAACAAATCTAAAAAAAATGTTTGATTGTTAATTTAAAATGTTGCGTGGTGAGTAAAAGATGACGTGTTGTAAACTACACCTGGACATGAATCAAATGATCTCGGGCTGCACAGTCTGTCACATTCACTATGAAACGCAAGAGTTTGACTCTAAACACACAAACCTTTGTCATGATAAACTAGAATCTTTCTCTAAACTGACTTCAAAACTGTGCAGTCCTACAGATACTACTGGAAGTACTTAATTACAGCCACTGCAGCTTTGATTTTTCCAAATATTTTGCACATGTGAGCTGATAATGACACTGGATTGTGCTTCTATGCCTATTTTTAGGAAGGTTACACATCTGTAAGCTGCTGTTTTGGACTTCTTGAACACTGCGTGAGTTCTCCGCTGAAGCAGAACAAACACAAAGGCCGATACAAGCCGTCGTTAATCTTCCCACGAATCCCGCTTCCCCGGTTTCACTGTATTGATCTGCAGCAGGCTTCCAGATTAGCCCCAAAAGCCAGGTCACATTTTCCAACCACCACAGAGGTCATGTAGTTGGATTGACTGCAGATCCTTCTTACAAACTGCACCCACTATTTCATGTTTAATGTAATTGTTGAAAAAAAAAGAAAAGAAAAAAGAAATCAGCGTGTTTGTTTTAAAACACTGGCGCTCGTCCAGCAGTTGGAACGACTCTGAAAACGGGATGAAACTTCCTCAGCTTTGACCCTCACATGTGCTGAATGCAGGCGCCCGTGTGCATTGGGCCGGTCATGACACCAGTCTGGAAGCAGCCCCACGTTACTTAATCTGCAATAACAGGCGAGGTGAGCCCTCAAAACTCACCCGCAAGCCTTTGGGTCCTCTGGTACCGGCCGGCCCGACCGCTCCAGCAGGGCCCTGATGAACACAGGAGGAAGCAGGATAAAGTGGGGGGGAAAAGAAAGGGGGAAGGAAAAAGGAAAGAGAAGATAAAACAAAGGTTTACACTGACAGACTGAAGAGCGACCCCCCCCTCACCCCCCCCAGCTGATGACCCCGGGGGGCAGTCTGACCTCAGGAACACACTATAGGGTTTGTTGTTAGATCTGTCACTCACACCAATTAAAGGGTCTGCTCTGGAATCCTGTCCCGCTGCACACTAGAGCCCCATATTTATGTTTGTTTTGGTGGCTCAGTGGCCCCCACCTTCAACTCGTACTCAGTCCCATCTCTGTCAAACCTGGCCACTGCAAGGGGGGATGCAGGGGCAGCTTCTAATTGGTTATAGGTGTTGGGGTTTTGACTGACGGGAGGGTAATGCAGGTTCAGCAGGAGGCTGCCAGGTCTTATAATGCTCAGAGGAGCCACTGCTGCAGACTGCGGGGGCATTAACACTACATGTTACCATCATATACCACAAAGCAACAGTCTTTCAAAACATTGTTTGCCCTCTTATAGCTTTTCAGAAAATAATTTCCCCCCTCCACACACTCATCCTCACTACTCCAGTCTGGGGTTCATTCGTCGACTAAACTCATAAAACATCAAGTGCAACAATTATTGGGTAGAAGAATGTGGGAAGTGCACAAAAGAATAATGACTTACTGTTCTTCCTGGTGGTCCTGGTAGTCCGGTCTCGCCTGGTGTTCCCGGATGACCCTGTTGCATGTGAACAAACAACAATGAAAGGGTTAAAACTCACATTACATCGATTGTGCATCAGTGGATACATAATGAGATTGTCTTATGTAGGAGTCTTTGTCCACAGACGGTCGGCTGGAAAAACATAAGATCAATTTGAAATGTAAAAAGAGGTATTTGAGGTATTTGAGGAAAAATAAGTGTGTTAATGTAGATATCAAGTCAAACTAATCCTTTTTGGCTAGACAAAGCTAAAATAATGCAAATTATTGGCATACTCAGTGGGAAATTATCGTTTTAAAAAGTTGATATCATGGTGTGAATCTAAGTGAATTACATTGAAAACAATACAAAAAAGTAGGTTTGCTCCAAAAATGGAACCTAATCAAAGTAATGCGAGTATTTGTGATACATTATTTGCACTCCTGCTTAACATAGACTTGAATTAGAGAGAATGTGTTTCTTCAGCCACAGAAATCATCTCTTCACAAGAAAGCACACGGACAAAAATACTGGCGAGGAGTAAAAGACTGAGCCACTTAATGAGGAGATGACTTTACACCCGAAAACACAGGACTTCTGGCAGCGCGTCTCCCCTCCTTTCTTTACTGCGCCTCGTTTGAAGGCCAAAGTATTTGTCGAACCACAACTAATACAATAGGGAGTATTTTGGTCACTGGAGTCTGAACAGCTGAGTGCAATAAATATTCAACCCTGTGGCACAGTCCGCGGCTCCGATGGCAGATATCCACGGGAATAAAACGTGGATTTCCACAGTATGAGCTCTCTGTTAGCGGCCACTGATGTCTGCAGGTCGGCCTCCTTCACGCTGCATGAAGCAGTCTTTTCCAGAGGGTCTGTTTCTGTTTTGCAGCCGAGGGAGAAGGGCCAATAGAGAACTTCCTTGTGAGAGCGCGAGTGTGTGTGGTGAAGAAGTCCTGAGAGAAGTCCAACTGGCTGCCAGCCAGCAGGAAACCTCTCTCTCTCTGTTTCAGCAAGAATGATGACTAAATTCCTACCCACTCCAGCTGGTTACATACATTAAACAGTCGGTATAAAATAAAAGCCCCCGACACGACAAAGAAGCCTGTTTGCTTTGTTTTAAAGAGCAGGCAAAGTGTGTGTGAGATGCAAGAAGAAGAGCACAAAGAATGTCTAAAACGTCCGCTTTTTTAAAAGCTTTTCATTATATTGAGTAGATGTTTGCAGGATTGCGTTAATTATAACCAGCGAAGTAAATTTCTACTGGATCTATTTAATTTTGGGGCTTTTTTTTTTTTTTTGTTGAAAACTTTGCAGCAGAAAGTCTTCAGCCAAAGTGCCAAACCGCTGCTTAGAAAACATCCCATGTTGTCCGTGGTGTGATGTGCCTCCTTTCCTCCCTTGGTAAGGAGGCTCTCACCCCCGAGCATGTGCAATATTCCCATGGGAATATCAGACGCAGTTTAGTTTAGTTTAAGTTGGCCATTTCTTAGGTTTCGCTCCAAGACAAACCAACTCCTCTAAACTCTAAAAGATTTCAATACATATCTTTATGCATCAGAGATCCCCCCCCCCCCCATTCCCCGTCTTGTTTACATCTCACCGTTGATCCCTTTTCTCCAGGTGGTCCAGGAACACCCATCTCCCCTCGATCCCCCTAAAAAATACCCAAAATAAAACATTCAGTCTTCAAAGTCACCTTGTGAGACATTCCCAGACAAAGTTGGGAAAAGATTTTTTTGTATTTTTTTTTTTCCTCCAACCTTCTCTCCTGCAAGTCCAGCCTCTCCCACAGGTCCGATGAAACCCACCAAGCCCTGAAACAATACACACTCAGTGTTGGAAGCATGAATGAATGGATAAATAAGAGGGAAACTTCAGTTACTCAACAGTGGAAGTAGCCAAAGGCTTTATTTCTTACTCGTTCTCCCATGGAGCCAACTTTTCCTGCAATACCTGGTTCACCCTGAGGAGGCAAAGTCACTGTTATTTGTTAAGTTCACAAGATTATATCAAACATTCTTCTGTCTCAAGACTGTTTCTTTAATTCACCTTAACGCCTTCTGGGCCAACCTTCCCAGGAAATCCTTTTCTACCCATTCTGCCCTGCAAAAACAAAAATAAAAACCCCAACATGTTGGACAGGATGATGAATTGTGAATAACGTTGATGCATCATTAACACTCATCACAAATACTCAGCAAAAAGAAAAAGAAGGATCTGTTTCCTACGAGATGACATTTTGAGGAGCGGTTTGGGAAGCAGCTGGCAGACGGCCGAACATGCTCGCCGAAATAAGCAGAGCGCAGGTAATGCTGACGGGACTTTTTTTTTTTTTGGCCGGCTGTGAAAGCGGTCAGTGGCTGTAATGTTCCTCAGTGTACAGACAGTCGCTCCCAGGGTAAAGAAGAGAGGGGGTGGGGGTGGGGAAGGGGGGGGTTGCTTCATGCTTTCAAATCAGCGATACCTGAAGGTCAGACTGCAGCAGTCATACGACGGTACAACGTTTCATTGTCCTCACTCACACGCGCAGTAAAAGCTGAATCTTCTTGCAAAATGAATTTGTGTTTTTTTCCGGGATTGCGACGTCTAATCTTCGGATTTAGATTTATGTTTGTTTAACGAGCTAAATGAAGACAGACAGGGAGAATATACTCAGTGCCCAGGATGAGCAATAAACGGCACAGGAGACAGTTTCAGAGATAGTAAAACTGAAATGTACAGAGAAAGGGCCCATTATGTTTTAGAGCTGCGAGGATAAAAGACAGCGAGCTGATGAGGTGGAGGAGGTGGAGGAGGCGGAGGACCGGTGGCACCGAGCCAGAGATCAGTCACAGCACCCGGAGGAGGCATGCACATCTTGGATAGAGGACTTAAAGTGGGTCAGAGGATGAGAGAGGAGAGTGGGTGGAAGATGGGTAAACTTTATGATTAAAAAAAAAAAATAGAAAAGAAAAGAAAAAAATAGGAAGCATCTGGGATAATAATCTTGTTTTCAGTTCCAAAAACTCAGCTTGCAGGCATATCCATGATTCAAATAAAACCCTTTTCTTTATCTTTTGATAAAGTGTTTAAAAATACAAACAAATCCCCTATTGCTGCAGTGGTCCATTACCGTGCTCTCGCTCTTTATTGCAGCTATAAATCCCGGTGCCTATAAACACGGGGGTGGCAGTTATCACCCCCTGGTGGCCAGGACCAGGGATTGCATACAATCCTTTGTCGAGACTTAAGTTCACAAATCAGCCAGACACAAGCCGCAACAACATCTATACAACACCGTGCGTGCATGTTTGTAACTCCTTTCAAATCCAAACGTAAAAATGCACGAGGGGAATCACACTTTATCGCCTCGGACACATTTCAGATGAATTCATACGGTGGTACAACAAAATCTGGGATGCACAATTAAATGTAGACTATTAAATTATACTGCAAACAATACAGGACACTGAGAATTAAAACGGTGCAGTGGAGATTGGGAACAAGTATTGATCTGATATCGATCCATATCTTCACTTAAAAAAGTGCAAAAAGTTACAGAACATGCAAATCAGCTCTAAAATACAGATCCTCAGTCATAGATGGTATAAATCAAAACCATTGATGCACATGAACATCTGCAAATTCACATCAGACACATCCATACATACACGTTATTCATTTTCTGAATATAGAAACATCAGACACTAAAGTTAAACTATAATGGTTTAAATGGACGGAGTTAAGAAGTCTCACAGTCTGACCTGCCCAAGTCAAAACTGGTGCTGATATTCTAACTCACCTCAAGTCCTGTGGGGCCCGGTGGTCCTAATGGGCCTTCGTCTCCCTGAAGAGGAAGGATATTGATCTTAGCATGACTTTTGTTTGGGGACATAAAGCATCCTTCGCCAACACGAAAGGTCTTGTGCAGTAAAAGTTTTAAAGCCTGTCTGGCACTTTGGGGTTGTTATGATGTGGGCGGCATCTGATACTCTTACCTCCAAGCCAGGCACCCCTCGTGGCCCCGGTAAACCTCTGACCCCTGGTTTTCCCTAGATGGATTAAAGGAAGTAAAATAATCATATAGTGTTGAGGTAAATATAGAACATACACAGGTTTCTTTTGTTGTTTTAAGCCAAAGCGGCAACGTGGAAGTAATGCACGTCGGTCACATTGGTCAAAGTGTCATTAAATGACGGATAATTCTATAATTACAATCTGCAAAAGACAAATCCTTATGGCAAATACGTATCTGATATTTCCACGTTTTCTAATGAAATACCACGCTTTTAATTTGTCTAATACTTGAGTTTTTCAACAACTAATGAAAGATCGTGATATGAAGTACTGTGGTTTCTAGAAATACACAGATTATTAGACGACACAGCAAAAGTGATGGTTTTACCTTTGGTCCCTCAAGGCCATTTTCTCCTGGTGGTCCCATGTCACCAGGAAAACCCTGTTTGGATAAAAGAAAACTCTGTTGTTTCTGTAAAGGGTAGATAAGCACATTTCATGTATCAATCGGGACGAAAATACAAACCTCGGGGCCTGGAGGTCCGGGCACACCGTCAGGGCCTCTCTCTCCTAATCTGCCCTGTAAAATCACAAATAAAACCATGAGAAAATTGCTGGATAATCTATTAAATGACTGGATACGATCTGCTTGAAAGGGATCGGGCAATAGGGTTCAAACTTGTCTCCCCTCTTATTCTTAATCTCTTATTGAGAGTAATCTAACTTATAATTTTAGCACACTGGACCAAGAACATCGTCAAATACATGTCTGTTAAGGTATAAGTAAAGCAAAACACATAGAAAGTGAAACAAACAATTAACGAGTGAAAAGTAGAGAATTTTGGTTTAATTTCAGCTTTTCAAAGTTGCTCTTAGTCTAAAAGCCATAGAAAGAGCCTGAACGATTTATTATGCTGTTGTATTGCAATTTGTCTGCATTACATCATGAAATGATGTAATGAAAGAAAAAAGGCTAAAAGCAAAAGTCCAGCTGAAGTCGTAAAGATCTGTATGACTTTCCTTTTAAAAGCTTTTAACTCCTTTTAAGGACTATTTTTTTAATTTGCAATTTTAAGTGTTTTTCTTGTTTCATTGTTACTGTATTATTATTATTATTATTATTATCATTATTATTATTATATAGCGCTGCACAGAATAAAAAGAACAATCAAAAGTGGGTAACTTGGCTTCCAATAAAGAAAAGAAAGGATAATGTTGTTGCACATGTGAAGTTTTCTAATTGACTTGACTTCCTTGACTCTCTAACAACTGAGTCACAATCAGTGATTAAAAAAAAGTTCAAGAAATGAGGTAAAGAAACATAACCTAACAGTTATTAAATCCAGTGTTTAAAATGTTTAAAATAAATAAGGAAAGAGGAAAGCAAAAATACCGAGATGGAGGGAGCTGTTTCCCTTTGCCACCTGTAGCCATATATTAAAAGATGTATTCATAGTCTGATCCAATCTTTGACAGCACCCCCCCCCCCCCCCAAAAACCTGATCTTTATGACAAGAAGCTTTATGTCTTGTTCTATCATTTTTGAGCATTTCTGGTTATTAAAGCCAGACCAGAACTAACCTGCGGTCCGGGTTTCCCACGGATGCCTGGTAATCCTGGAGCCCCCTGGATGCCCTGTCCAATGCAAACAAAACACATTAAAAAAAAAAAAAAAAAAAAAAAAAAAAAAAAAAGGTCAGACACACAGGATTCAGAAGCAACAAGCAGAACCTTGATTTCGTTTATGGGGAAACAGACATTAGGCATGCATGACTCCGCTCACAGTGTTATCTCTTGGGGCCACTCTGTTCTGCGATTGGCTGGATCTGACTGACACTTTAAGACAATTGTGGAGGGCCAACATCAGCGGGATAAGAGACATCTGGCTAAGTCATTGTTTTTTTGTTTTTTTGTAAAGACATAGTTCTGCTACAAAGGCCGTGTAACTCAGGTTATGTGTGCAGCGGAGGCAGGACACGATTTGGATAAAGAATTGAGAGCGTTTTTAAAAAGAAAAACCAACCTTGTCTCCTTTGAACCCAATCTCCCCTTGCTCTCCAGGGATCCCGATGTCACCCTGATGGGTGCAGAGAAAGAAACAAAGAAAGGAAAAAAAACAACAACATTAGGGGGAATTGTACAATTTCAGCTCTGTGAGTCGTTTTATTCATCAGGCAGTTTTTTAACTAGTAGTTTGTACAATCTAAACATTCACAGAGAGCGAGGACAGATCGACGCGTTCGCCAAGTTTCTCAGGTGGCGTCAATCTTTTTCATGTCACAGCAATTGCTTTGTTGCGTTACCCCCACAAATGTTGGCGGGATCGAGCCAGCACAATAAAAATAAATACATAAAAAATGGCAGAGTTTTGATTATTTCAGCTCGACAATGAGAAGCAAGAAGCTTCCAGTCATACCAACAATCATCTCAGACTAAATTAGAGCGGCTCGACCGAGCTGGTGAATATGTGCCGTTATCGCATCTGGACTCATTCGAGGTTTTGGCAGGAGAAACGTCGGCAAAAACACACAAGAGTTCAAGATTTTTACGGTGGGCGCTAAAAGCTCGCCGTGTTCAGGCTTCCGCTTAAATCTGTGGGATTATAACTGTCTGTTGGTGTCTTGAGATACGGTTGCAAAGACCTTTGAACAGATCCCAACACCGACTTCACCGAACAGACCAACATGGTTCACAAGCTCTCTAGAGCTCTTCTCTCCACGCAGTAAATCTTGGTTGATCCGCTTTTTGTATTTTTATATCGGTCACCTGGAGTATTCACGCTTTCTGAACTCTTTTTAAAAAAATCGTATTAATGCAAACCGAGTCAACTGACATTTTAAATAAATAACAACAACAACAGTCGGCTTGACAAAAGCATGCTCCATGTCTCATCTCAGGGTGGAATAGAAGTGACAACATTGCGATGCAAAAAGGTGCACAAATCCATCACATGCTGCTCAAACACGGGCCAATAACAGGAATATTCAGATCACCTTATCACCTTTCAGTCCTGGTTCTCCTGGATTCCCGGGCACCCCCTGCAACAAGCAACAGCAAGCCGGTTAGGAAGCGACCCCCCATCAGATAAACCCTCAGCAGAAACCTACCTTCAACTTTTTTTGCTTTGCTGTCAATGTTATCAACCTTCAGCTGATCCAAACAGATCAACAGAAACCTTCAATTCTAAAAAGATAAATGTAGTGAATGTGATAGTTTCCATGTGTGAGGGATCGACTACCTTGAGTCCATTAAGTCCTGGAGGGCCCATCTCTCCTACAGGTCCCATGTCACCCTGATGCCAGGAGAAGAGATAAACAAGAAATATACCCATATTCACCGACATCAAACACACAAGGCTTTTTACTGATCAAACACACATCCAATAATGACATCAATTCATTAAATTCAACATTGAACTTCATTGTCTAGCTTCCAGATAATCGGTATGGCAGCAGGCAACAGAAAACAAAGGGTGAAAACGTAGAATATTTTATTAGAATTTATTTGAGATGAAGCATCAATCCTGTAATCACAAGTCAACATTGTGCTTCACTTGACGCCTGAATCAAAGAGGGCGCTTGGCTCAGCACCTCAGATATCTGTAGTTGTAATACGTGTGACGGACATCAGAATATGATGCAACGCAACGCCTGAGAATGAAGTCGTGTCCTACTGGAGAGACGTTTCCTCTAAAAACAACAGGGTCTGTTTTAAAGGTCGAGTGCAGGAGAGCACAAGAGGGCTCATTCACTGCTGACGGTTTATATCAACATGATATTTCCTGTTCACAAATTGCAAGAAAAACTAGAAGAAGTATGAGATGTCGTATGACTAAATGGAGCGTTCTGGATGCGTTATCGCTTCCTGCCACAAGGGGCAGACAATTCCAGCTACTCGGCCCGTGCAACGACCTTACATATAGGATAAAGAAAAAAATGATGTTCACGTCAAAGGAAATCTATTTGACTTGATATTTTGTTCACTTAAAACAGCAAATGGAGACATAACTTCCCTTTTCAAGGAATATCTGATCTCTTCTTGTGAAAGTGACAGTTGCTGTCCAGACACTTTGCCTCCTCAGAGAGAAGGACGTTTGTATATTTATGTACTTGAAGCTGCTGCTGCTGCTGCTGCCCTCTGTACATTATTACACTGGACGAAATGGATGCAGAGGACACCGGGCTCGGAGTAGAGCTGTAATCAGAGAGTCCTCCAATTACAGGCCTACCACCACCGCCGAGAATAGACCGGGAGGAGCGGCAGTGACGGGCGAAGACGGGACACGACAGGCATGGAGTGATGAAAGTGTGGATGACCATCATGTCAGATTGGTATTCCATCTTGCAAAAAAACTCTAATTTAAAAAAAAAAGTTTTAAGTGTCTGGTGGTGAAAATGATTACAGGAGTTAATTAAGGCTGTTTTGTTTTATTTTATTTTTTTAAAAACATATACTCATGAGCATTATGTATTGATGGAACGGACGCCTGGAGAGTGAGGGGATGTTCGACAGGACAAGAACACACACGTTACACAGAGAAGCTGCTACTCACGATAAGGCCAAGAACTCCGCTCGGACCGGGGGCTCCCATGTCACCCTGGTCGGAGAGGACGAGAGAGAGAGAGAGAGAGAGAGAGAGAGAGAGAGAGAGAGAGAGAGAGAGAGAGAGAGAGAGAGAGAGAGCGAGATGAAGGCAACGGGAGAAGCAGCAAGTTTCATGGAGTTATTGGCTCTTTTTTCTTCTTCTTCTTTTTTTTTTAAAAAACAAACATGCACAGAAGAGTGGCTCAGTTGTTCATTGCAGGTTATGAGAGGGGGGCAGTGTGCATGTATGTGTGTGTGTGTGTGTGTGTGTGTGTGTGTGTGTGTGTGTGTGTGTGTGTGTGTGTGTGTGTGTGTGTGTGTGTGTGTGTGTGTGTGTGTGTGTGTGTGTGTGTGTGTGTGTGTGTGTGTGTGTGTGTGTTTGTGTGTGTGTTTGTGTGTTTGTGTGTGTGTGGCTTTTCCAAATATGCACAATTTTCTACCTCAAAACGTTGAAGCGAGAGAAAGTTTTGCGAACTCTTGATCTGTGCGCTCCAATAAAACCTGTCGCGTTCAGTCTTGAGTTTTTTGAGCTTTAAGGTCTTAAAGTGTCTCAAAAGAATCCGGCATGGTTTGGTACATGCATCTTCTTTAAAGTTTGAGACGTCACCACTGGGGTTGTTGTTTTTTTTTCTCCACAGAAATCTCAAAATGTTAGCCTGCTGACTTGCAAATTTCCGAGAGTAAACATGGTTGTTCACCGTATCTAAATGGATCAGCCCCGATGGTTAAGTGGTTAGGGCATGTAGCACAATAGCATGAACGCCCTGAACACTCCGCGGTTTGACTTCCTGCAAGCGTCGCTGCATTTTGCATTTCAAGTTAACTTTCTATCTGCACTTATTTCAACACAGAGAGTCCACGGGGGTCCACTGCCTTTCTTCGAGTCAGATTCACACTATGTAGTACAGGTAAACCTGGCATTGCTGGGATTTATGGACTTTTTTTTTGGGAGTGGGTCTTAAGAACAGATGACATATCGAAGTTGCTTCCTGGTTTTCTCAGTGGGAAGAAGCGATCCAGTCGGCAAACATCAGGTTTTCTTGGTGCTTTTGCTTGGTTTGTAGAAAATATCCAGCATATAGGCAGAAAAGTCAGATTATTGTACCTCACACTACATCATTTATCTGCTCTCCCATTAATTGTTCTGTTTATTATCCCCCAACTGGACTGAAGTGACATTTCTGTCATTCATCTCTAGTTCCTCACAAGAAGCAAGAGGATGACCACTTGCTATTTCATATGAATATCTCAATTTTGTGCACTACAATTAAAGTTACACATAAAGACTTTAAAGCCAAAAATGCAAATGAGAATTAAAACAATGGGGCCAGTGTCTTGAATTAAGTGGCTTTTAGTGGGGAGGCTGCAGATTACAACCAATTGAATAGCATTGCAAGCTTACAGGAGAACAAATGGTGGCGACAAAACTTAAAATAACAAAAGAATTCCAAACTTTTTATGATAAAAATGATCAGAAACAGCTTTGTCAGACTGTATTTGCATTTCATTTTCTTCAGCAGGCACATCATAAATCGCCTCTTAAAGTTTCTTTTTTTCACATGTAGAGGAAAAAGTGTTAAATATACTATCTTTGTACTGTATGCCATCAGCTTAGCATCTAATGAGTTTGATCTACGTTGGAATATAAGTCTGGAAAAAGGTTTATTATCAGTTAAATTGCCTGATGTACAAGTCAGAACAGTTTGAAAAACAAAAAAACCGACGTGTGAATGAAGTGCTTTTCAAAACACAAATGTGTTTTATATCTTTTGTTTTTTTCCCCCAGAGGTCTTCAAAGGAGCTGTTGGGGAAGTAATTAAGTTTAAGAGTTTTTCTTTCTGACTGATGTGATGGTTAGAATGAAAGTCATTTGCCACAAATAGTAAAAAAAAAAAAACCCCAACAAAAAAACACTAATTCAAAACATTTGAAAGGCGTCTATATAAACCGAATGGTGTTGGAAACTGTTTGCTGACCCAGCGTTTCTGAACCTGGTACAATTACTCAAAATGACATCCAATTACATCATTTACTATTCTTGGATATCGCCTCCTAATAATACCGAGTGTGTGTCTCAGCAGTCGGTTTACAGCGGAAAATGAAAAATGATGCATTGAAAATTGATTCCTCGCCTCTTAAGACTGCAGGTTTTATTTTTTTTTTGGGGTGGGGGGTGTGGGGGGGGGGGCGTAATATAATCTGCACTTCAGGAAATCCTGGGATGAAATGAAATACAGTAGTAAAGTGGACCCAAATCAAATTCAAACAAAACAGAACAACAGAGGCGAGCTGCTCTGCTGCCAGATGATTTAACCACTCGTGCTGCCAAAGAGTCGCAGCACTAAAACACCGGGAGGGTGTGCGAGTGAAGCCACATTGTGTGTTTGAGCATGTGGTTTGGTTATGTATTTAGGAGTGTGGGTGACCGAGTGTGTGACATACCGGCTCTCCATCTGGTCCAGGTGGTCCTCTCTCCCCGAAGTCCCCCGGAAACCCCTGAGAACAAAGAGAGGAACTTTTAAGTTTGTCTGGCACAAAATCAGACAGCCAATAAAGGTATGCCCTGCTGCTTATTCTGTCTCCATTTATTAACACAGTTATGACTCTGTTTCTGGCCACCTGGTGGAGACAGAAAGCTGGAGGTGCAACGTTTCAACCGAGACAGTAAACGGGCTTATTTATATATTTAGCATTCATTAAACATTAAACAAGCATAACATAGATTATCATTAGTCTTTATATATAGTCTGCACATGTCATAACTGCTCAACAGAACTCAAAATGTCATTTCTTTTGAATGAAGGAAATAAATCATGCAAGGACAAGCAATTTCCCTGACCCCCAGATTCACTTTTTACACCCTCTATGGGAGCTTACTGACCCCCCCGAAAGGCCTGCCCCAAAATCTGTGCTCTGAACACCCTATGAATTTTACTCTCTTCTCAAAACTCCAGTACTCTCTTTTTGCTCAGTTATTATTATAATTCACTGAATTGCGACTGTAATAATGATAATATATTTAATTTATCAACACCTTTCGGGACACCCAAAGTACCCAATGAACAGTTAAAATACAGCTGAACAGTAAAAAACTAAACATTAGAAACATTCAAGGATTTGCAGCAGACAGACATTGTTTAAAATGAAAACTGTCGTTAAAACCTTTAACCCGCTGATAATTTCATCTGTTTGCTGACTTTATTGATTTCTAATGTTGCACTTTTGGTTTTAACACCTAACCTACAACTTTACCAGTTGTAGCTGAACACAAAAAGCGAGAACAAAACAAAACAAAAAATCATAAGAGTGACGTTAAAAAAACTACCTGAAAGAGTATAAATCGCATTACAAGGGTTGTAATTGGACAACAGTGGAGTTTTGATTGCTGTTGCAATAATAACTGGGCAACTATTAATGTTTGAATCATGCATATTTACATTACTACAATCAAGTAGTATTTTTGGGATATTTGTGGCCTACTTGTCATTGTATTCACACAATTACAAAACATAATCTCCTCTAAGAGTTTTCAAGTCATACATTGTTATTGATTATACCCTCAATTTGAATTCCAAAACGTTTGATCCCGACGGAAGTCAAATGAAGAAGAAGAAGAAATGTTGGAGCATTATGCCTTGAAAGTACAGTTAAATGTAATCAAATGCCTGTACTTTGCCCGTTTGCTTAAGTATGTCTTTAACGACAGTACTTTTACGTGTAATTGAGTGTAATGTTCAATAAGTAACAGTGGATGTACAAATGCTGCTGTAATAACAAATTTTCATCGAGGGAGTCTGTGTTTACCTTCAGTACCACGAATAATAATGTGTTGAGGATTTGCGTGTCTCTAATTCCAGAGATAAACTGACAAAGCGAACTTTTACAACTGTTACACAACCAAGCGTGTCCCTCCAGCCACTGAGTCCAATATAACGTGAGGCGATTTGAAATGTGGACCAAATTGGAGCATAATGACCTCATTAAAAGCATTAAATCTATCAGCTGTGGGGTGTAGCTGTTCCACCTAACTTAAGTGCACATGCAGCAGAGAGGGAGAGCGATTATTCTGCCCATTTAGCAGTAAACGAGGAGCTAATGTGAGCCTCGCTAACAGTCTGTGGTGCTGCGAAGAGAAACCACGTCTGCATAAAGCAAGAGGTTCGACAGCACGTCCTCCAGAAACACTCGTAATGGGTAGGTTCTGCTATTCTAGCCTCTGTGCATTGTTTCAAAATGCTTATTACCGCCGCTACCTCCACAAAATGTCAGCTATTTCTGTGAAAGTACAGACGGTTTAGATACACGGCGTGTATATTTATTTTAATCTACGGCTCAGCTCAGAAACAGAGTAAAATGGACTTCTTTGTATTTGAGTTAGTAGTTTGTTTTTCAAGGAAAAAAAAAAAAAAATCACTTGGGGGAGATTTTGACTTTATACTCACAACGTGTTCACCTCGTCCTGAACCTGGTGATCAGAACTGCGGTAAATGCTCTATTTGTACAGATAAAAAAGTGGCTTTATGTCTCTAATAGGTCTCTGGTGCTGTCCTACACCAACTATCCTTATCCCCCAGCCCCCCCAAAAAAATCCACATTAAAGTCAGGTCAAAGAAACACATGAATCTGTTTTATGACTTCAAGAAATTGAGCATACAGGGGAAACCTGTGAAGCATGACAGTGACCCCTAAAAAAAAAAAACCTGAATCATACATCTGTCACCGCAGCCAAACAAACAGAGGACAAATGTGAGAATCCAAAGCACTTAAAAAAAAGAATAAATACTTTGGGGGAAATTCATGTGAGCGTTTAACTGCATCTCTGCATCTGACATGATTTCAAACAAGCCTGTTCTTCGAACATCAAACGGGATCAAACTTCGGCAAAAAACTCGACTGATGGATCTGATAAAGACGACCGCAAAAAACACACACGAAAATCCAGTTTTATGCAAAAAATAAAAAAAATAAAAATTCAAGGTGAAACTGACAACTATTGGCAGCACGCTTTGGAAACTTTTCACTCTGTGCTCTGTTTTAGATTTATATATTACGCCATCGCTCTTTGGTGAAGGATGGATTGTGTGTGTGTGTGTGTGTGTGTGTGGTTGTGTGTGTGTGTGTGTGTGTGTGTGTGTGTGTGTTTCCTCGACAGACTACAAGTGCTCTGGTTCTGCCCATTAAATTTGTTTGGCTCAGGTTCATCTGGTTCTTCTTTCTGCTCCATCCGGGAGGAGAGGACCCGTCTCCGAGGGATCATCTTGTTAAGTGTCCTAGCTTTCCATTTTCCGTATAGGAACGCTGGAAGCAGGAAGACGGGGGATGACGGCGATGGATGCGTTTTCCAGTCGCAGGTTAGTCCAAAAAAAAACAACAAAAAAAAAAGCCACCTGTAGATTCTGAAATCATCCAAACTACACAATGCCTCTGTTGTTCTCCTCTCGACGTCACTCCGTCACTCATTCATTGATAATCTTCTAAAATAGACATACTTTTCTTTTCTCTCTTATAAAGATGTTTGGGAGGGGGGACAAGCGTATGTAAAGCAGATGATTATTAATCATAATAAGTACTCGGCGGATTGGGTAGCTCCAATCTGGTCCAAAAATGTCAAAGAAACCATTGATTGTTTGTTAATAAATTACTTAAGAGTGGTGGCGACAACAAACCACTGAGGTGCAAGTTGAAAAACTGGCATTAGTCTTAAAGTCATGTTGTCAGGGTGAGTTTGTAAAAACATGCATAACATCTATGGGGAAGGTTTTTTTGGACGTATTACAGTATTTTGCATCATTCGGATTGGCGTTATATTGAGATTGTACTAATTTTCAGTAATAATTGATTGGCTTTGCAAAGATATAGCCACAACAAATACAAACTTTAAAATTAATATCTAAAGGTTATTGTGGAACTATTTTACCGGTGCGGTTCATTCTCGATGACGCTGGGCTGAATGCGGTCATGTTTGACACCCCCCCTGATGTAGAGTAACGACCTCCTCATCCCTAAAAGCTCCTCAATTAAAAAACTAGTCGACTTGTAAAGCCTCGATCTCGGCGGACACCAGCTCGCGTGCGCTCAGACTTTTGGCCTTATTTACTGAAAAGCCAATAAGCAACAGCTGCAGGATGATCTCAGCCGTGTGTTTGCTCTCTCTTTTTAAAAACACTCCGTCAAACTGACTTTGAACACTATCTGACACACACACACACACACACACACACACACACACACACACACAGCAGAATCAACGGCTGCCTTCAAATGGCTGGGTTCCATGCTGTGTGTGGGGGGGGGAAACCCCCAAAGAAAGAAAAGAAACCCTTTAACTCCAACAAAAGCCTTTTTCTTGCTGCATCCAAGACCCCGATGTGTGGCTGGTGGGACGCCGCTGTGTTGGGGCTGCAGTGAACCCTCCCAGAAGCCGTGGAAATACTGAGCAGACTCAAACAATGACGTAAATGCCGACCTTATAAATATTCGCATGTGTAGGTGTTGGATTCCTCGTTGAAAAGTGTCAATGCGACACAAAGGAATCCATGATGAGGTAGTGTAAATTAATATTAATGTCTTACTGGGTGAGGGTTAAGGTGAGGGTCCAAACTCAGGATCTGAGTGCAGTGAAACTGTTTTCCCAAGCTTAAGTCATTTTTTTCACCACAAAATTCATCACACTTTAGAAAGATCATCTGTAAAGTATGTTGAGACAAAACTTTACCGGCCTACCCATCTTGCCCCTCTTCCCTGGTTCGCCGGGAATGCCCTAAAAAAAAAAAAAAAAATCCAGACAGGGGAGAAGACAGTGTAGAAGAGGGGGGAAAAAACAAAACAAAGAAAAACAAGAGAAAGTCAGACATTGTGTAAAAAAAACAGCATGTCAAAAGCAAACATAACACAGTTGGCAGTAACTGATCCAAACCCAAAGGACACATTTAAAAAGCCACAGCTCTCTCATCTCCCGCTTCGACAGATGTGAGGAGCAGCTGCCTGCAGCCAATCTCACATTTCTACAGTCTATTATGTGGGAGTTCGGCCTCTATCTCGTTGAGATATCTGTTAATTACACACAAGTTTCTCGGAGAACAAAGTCAAGCATGATCCGCTGTAATTCAAGGTCTGAGCCGCGTCGCCGACTGGGACCAAGACGGGTTTTGATTATGACTTGCCCCGCGCTGACGCAACCCTGGAGCGGGCCATAAGTAGGCTAATTGCTCCGTGTTCTAGACGCTGTACAGGAGTAGGAGGTCTTGATGAGTTCAGGCAGTTGAAAGGCTCTTGAGGGCTTTTAATGTATGACTCATCATTACTCCCACACAACTTTCTGCAGCCAAATCCTGGACAGCTGGGGACCTTTATATCTATTACAACATCAACAACGGGCTGAATGAATTGGCAGACAGGACCATTAGTTAGTTACACTTGGTCATTGCACATTCTTGCAATTCTTTACTTAACAACCAGGCAATCCATCGTCTGATAGTCCCATATTATTACCACACTATATCAGACAACACTTTACTGTCTCTATTTTTTTTGAGATCTCACAGTTAGGCTGGGCTCAGGTCAACCTGGACCATTATCTAATTGAGTGGCTATCGGTTTATACTGTTGGAAAATGTTTTTTCCACGACAACAATCATCTGTCACAATTGCATAAAATTAACTTTAACTGTGTTCTTCTGTCGTGTGCGCCCTCTCCTATCTGTAGATTGTGACAAGGGACGTTATCTCCTTGCAACCATCACGTCTGCAGGTTTAACTTGTTTGTTTGTTGTTTCCTGTCCATTCCTTTTGTTTCTTCTATCGACTAAAGCCTCTACCCCTGAGCCTGGATCTGTAAGAGATTTCCTGTTTATGAAAGAGAGATTTCCTCTTGACCTTGCTAATGCTTGCTCGTGCAGTATGAGTCGTTGCTTTTCCTTATGCATGATATGTACATGTTGTAACCGGTGCTACACACAGTACAGCGAATAAAACTGGATTGAAAGTGGCTGTGAATGAACTCACTCTTTCGCCATCAGACCCGGGCAGGCCGAAAAGGCCAGGGATTCCAATGAAACCCTGCAGGAGAGGACAGGAGAGAGGAGAGAGGAGAGGGAAATGAATGTGAACGGTCGGGTGATCAGAAGAGCCGCGGGAGAAATTAAAAAAAAACAGCAACTCCAACTGGCGTTAGGACTGCGTTTCAGGGGGCCGACGGGTCCAGCATGGATAAGGCGGGCTTCCATGAAGAACCAAGCCATGAGGCAAGTGTATATGCCCATGGACTGCATGGTGCTGGCTTCCACGATGTAGTCCAAGGGCACATACCCTCACGCCAGGGATCTCTGAAGAATGCCAGGACATCACAGTGGGCTGTCAGTGCAGTGGACACACACACACACACACACACACACACACACACACACACACACACACACACACACACACACACACACACACACACACACACACACACACACACACACACACACACACACACACACACACACACACACACACACACACACACACACACACACACACACACACACACACACACACACACACAGAGGGGAAGAAAAACAAAACAAGCACAAACACCACAGTTCAACACCGAAGAGGAACAGTCGAGATGCGAGTTACAAACGAGCACGAGGTGAGCGGGTTTACACATTGTGGAAGGGAGAGGGCAGAGTATGCAGAAAGGTGGCTCAGTGAGCGAGGCAGAGGCGACTTGAATGCCTCCTTAAGACAGCAGGGCCTCATACGGAGCTTAAACAGGAAATTCCAGCCAGTGGGGGCAGGGGAGGCTTTGGAAGCAGCCAAAGGGAGCTGATAAAGAACCTTTATTGGAACGCAACATAAAAAAAAAAAAAATCAGTTTGTGTCCCCGAGTGTGTGTTTCTTTGTTTGTGTACCTAAAGGGTGTGTTTGTGTGTTGAGGCTTATCAACAGCCAGCCTTTTCAATAAGTGTCTGTATGCAGTGACACAATGTTTACACGTCAAGTAAAGGCTTCTAAGTTTAGAGTACTATTTATAGAGATGCACACCAGGCCCGGGTGTGTACGTAGAAATGTGTTTATGTGTGCAGAGGTGGATGCTGATGCACACACACACACACGCACGCACGAACACACACGTGTTGCTTTCATACATGCACTCAGATGGATGTTGTTGCACTGAAGTGTTCATGCATGCTCTCGTGCAGATCAACCAGGTTTCCGTCACATATAAATAGGAATAGTGTTGCAGCCATCGAAGGAGCTGGTTTTATCTGAGATTTACAACTTTCTATAAATACCGAGAGGCAAAAAGTCAACCTGACAGCACTGACTATCAGCATATTACTGATCCTGTCGAACATTAATCGCTCAAACTTGTGCAGAACATTTGATAGAGACGAAGCTGATGTTGTTGACTCTCCTTACCCGCACACCTTTAGGCCCCACCGGTCCTACGGGCCCTGGTAAACCCTGAAAAAAAAGAATTAAACTTTATCTTTTAAAGTTAAACACCCGACTCAGAGTAATTTACCCATGGCAAGCCAAGTATACAACTCAAATAAAAACACAGGTCTTAAAAGCTCATTTGACTTAAGCTGTTTATATGACATACTACCAGAACCCTTAAAAAATGTCGGCTTCCACAACATACTACAGCTCTGCAATAAAAAGTAAATTACAAGGACCATTTCTGTGGCTGGCGTTGCAGCCATGCTAAAGTAAATCAAAATATTCCAATCTCTCTACTCAGTATTTACCCACATATCCCCCCAAAGTCATCTGTTCAGTTTAACCTAATTCCACTTGGCCCTCAGCCCTCGACTCTGCCTCCTGACTACAACTGTACCAGTCACAGCAGAGGATTTACTGCACCTGCCTGCCAGGATAACCTTTGGCACCTGGGCTTCCGACTGGACCAAGCTCTCCCTGCAGGGAGAGAAAAAAAAAAAAGAGAGCAACAGAGGGATGAGGGGATGAGGGGTGGGGGTGGATGATCAGAATTACTGTGATGCAAACACACAGGCTGGTTTCAAAGAGGAAGACGGAGCAGAGGAGATGAAACACGGTGAAATGAGGCAGGTATGTACATGTTTAACCCTTCAGGCGCTGAAGGGACACATGGGCAACCCTTTTCTTTGAGCCATATTTGTTGTAAGGATCTACATATATTCAGAAATACATGAGAAAACAATCCTAAGGAGACGGAATATTCACCTCAAGCCTTAAATGACTTGCATTTGCAGGATAAGGAATCATTTTAGATTAAACAAGATTGATTACAATAACTGTCTGTTGTACGCCGTATGACTGTTTTTATTATGATACTGGTATTTACACATATTTTGAATTTAAGTCTTCTCTTTCTGCCTTTAAACTTTCTCATATATTTAGAATGTGACACATGGCACAGACTGCACCTACATTTTGATTGTAACAACCATTGTCCTCTGTTCTGATTCTGATCTAACAGCCTACCTCTTCTCAAGTTGCAATTTCAATCATGATTACACCAAATCAGTGATGAGAAAAATTCTTGAATTATTCACACTCATGTAAAATAAAATGGTGGAATACGATCTGATTGTTTATTTGATCAGTTCCCAGATCTATAGTTGCATTTTCACAGAACTATTGGAAGAGATGGTATTCAACTATCAAGTACTGTATAAACACCTAAAATGTACTTGATTACAAAACTTCTACATTTATGACATATTTCTCTACATATGCATGTATGCATTGGTAAAATGTAGTGACAATTATAAAGGTAAAGTTCCTGTGTCTTTCTAGACAGTGCTACAATATATACTTTATTCATTGGCTTTTATTGTTCATTTGAACCAAGTTGTGTTATTTTGAAAGGTCATATAAATTCATTATGGGATAGATAAATTATACAAACTACCCACATTTCAAAATATGCTAAATACAATTGTAATTACAAGGAATAAAAGTATAAAACACACATCTTATATTCTGTACGTGCACCTCGACTATATTTAGGTGTTCAAAAGCTGTTGTGTATATGTTAGATACCACGACTGCTAAAAGACTTTTATGTTTTTTTCCTCCACACATTTCAGATGTGGTCTCTGTAGACACCACAGTTGCTAATTACAAGTTCAGTTTGTGTGAGTGTGAGTGTGAGTGTGAGTGTGAGTGTGAGTGTGAGTGTGTGTATATGCATATGCATATGCGACCATCAGAAAACATAACACACATGCACAGAGGCAGGTTGTGTCCAGGATTTACAGTGCACGAGCATCCATGTATAACTTCCTTTGACACGCTGTGGACGTGCAGCCGTGCACGCGCTCTCCCTCTCTTGGATAAATATTGTGCATAACGCTGCCAGTTAAGGGCAGACAAGGATTTGGCAAAGTTTTGGAGCTTTTAACTGGCCGGTGGCGGCGGCAGCGGGAGCGGGAGCGGCAGCAGCAGCGGCAGCAGCAGCGGCAGCAGCAGCGGCAGCAGCAGCAGCAGCAGCAAGGAGTGACTCCGAACACGGCCAGTGGTGTATTACAGTAACAAAGAGTCATCAGCACTTTATGCACACCAGCTGGGTTCTGCTTTCAATAAGTGGAGAATACGCAGTGCCAAACAGTTGTGCTTAATACTCAGTCAGTAGTGCTACGGTGACTCAGACTCGAGACCAGAGTTGTGGTCATCATCATCCTCATCAGCAGCAGCAGCACTGTGGGAAAGAGGGGGGCGTTCGAGGATGGACAGAGTGGGAGGACATAACAGACAGAGAGAGAGAGAGAGAGAGAGAGAGAGGTTCCTGTTCTCCGCCGTGCGTGGTTTGGGAACTCCTTCGGCTAAAAACATCATCGTGGAGATGGGGTTTTACTTAAAAGTGTGTGTGACAGTGAGGAACATGTTCCACTTTGCTGTTCATGACTCAGGTCCTTTCCTAATACAAGCAGTCGTCGGACCGGGCCAGACTGAAAATAGCTCTGCGTGTGGAGCGCCACACTTTCAACAGTCACGTTTCCTCCCACTTAGAGAATGAAAGAGTCCATTGACACTGATTTTCACAGTTGAAAAACAGAACGGCAGATAGAGGAGAGGGTAAAGTTTGAGCAGAACTAATGGAGCTTCGGTTTAACGTCCCGTAAGAGAGTCTGAACGACAAATGACAAGTGGCAACGGCAGATCCCGAGAAACGAAAACAGACAAAGGGAAACGTTCTCCAAGGCTGCAGCATAACGAGCCTTGAGTGTGTCACTGTTGGCCTACTTGGCTTGTTCCCGTTTCTCTTCCCTCTCTTTTTCTCTCTCCTTGGCATCACTTTCTGATATCCTGGAGAGCATCGCTGCAGCGCAGCACTTTTGGCCAGATGTCTGTCCTCACTAGTGCCTCGTAACAGGCTAATCTAATCTGGCCGCACTGCAAGCATGCTTTGGTGCGCGCACACATCCACACAAAGTCTGAGAGGTCAAGCGACCTGGGAGTCGTCGGCTAATCGGGACGTTAAAGAATGAGGTGGCGAGGAGGAATCGGGGTCGACGCGGACAGATACAGCCAAACTAAATCCTGCAAAGTACAGGTAACGTGTAATGGTGATTTTGATTTGTTTGAGCAGCTGTGCACATTTTAAAAAGGGGGGGAACAGAAAGTGAGTAATGATAAAGGGTAGATAAAGAGAGGAAGATACTCACAGGCTCTCCGGGGAGTCCAGGAGGACCAGGGTATCCTTTCTGTCCCTAGAGAGGCAAAATAAAATCAGACATAAATTAGTGTGGGATATCAATGAAAGAAAGAAATGCAAGGCAAACGAGGGAGGGGACCGTCTTCGCTGTGTGGGAAGTTTTCTGCAGAGTGCAAATATGCATCTTTAGCCCTAACGGCACACAACATTCAGTGTCACATGTAAGGAATCAATCGGCACTTCTGTCAAGGGATCAGACTTTCCACTGGCTGAGTTCACAGAGTAAATGGCGCTGTAGGAGCGGGTGCCAGGATCCTGGCATGTTGAGGATATAAATGCCTTCCTGTTTGAGTCAGATAGCGCTTCCCTCCTCCTGCATGCGCAGCAGAAAAACAACAGTACAAGACAGCCTGACTTAGTGCTTGTCTCAAGCTTTTGCTGACTCCAGCAATGCAGACCCCCAACAAAGAGAGGAGAAAAACTAAATCAAAGGATGTGTGTGTGTGTGTGTGTGTGTGTGTGTGTGTGTGTGTGTGTGTGTGTGTGTGTGTGTGTGTGTGTGTGTGTGTGTGTGTGTGTGTGTGTGTGTGTGTGTGTGGGTGGGTGGGTGGGTGGGGGGTGGGGTGGGGGGTCTTCTCAGACCACAGGTTGACAGAATAAGAGAGAGAGCAAAAGAGACAGAAAGAAGAGAGGGGGGGCATAAAGTAAAAACAGACAGTGAAAGAAAGGAAAGACTCCCGTTGTCCCGTTTTTCCTAAACCACAGCTCCGAAACACGGAGCCAAGAGTCGTGGAGTTCCTGTAAACCATCCCTGAGCTCCGTCATCTGACAGCAGCAGGAGAGGAGGACGCAGCATCCCTCTTCCCATCGTGTTACATGACCACTCTCACAGGCTTCATACCAGCACTTTAAACTTCTACCGGCAGTATTAAGTCCTTCATTCTGCACTTTTAGAGCAACTGTGTCAACAACAGGGTTTTTTTTTTCTCCACCCTGTTGTAGAAGAAATAAAACAAAGGCATAACTTCCATGATTTGTTAAACTCAACATCCCAGACTCAATTGGCATATTTGTTCCCTGTATTTGTTCCCTGTATTTATTCCGTGAATAAAGCTTTGTTTTGGAGAAACAGGCCATGAAAACATCAGTACGAGGCCATGCTTGGCGCTGGGATGAAAATACACGAGTAATAGGTATGAAACAAATAGAGTAGAGATGTCATCGGGCTGCTGTGATGCAGCAGCGAGAGCCTGGTGTGTGTTTTCCATATTTATGTAAAAAGCCTCAAAGAAGAGGGTGGATCAACGTCAGGACACACAGTCTGTGAAAATTTCCATTTGGTATTTGAAGCTTCACGAGGGTGGATCGTTGGGAATATAGTAATCATTAGTTTGTATATTAATATATGTTTGATTTCATGTGTTTCAGACGATTTTTTGGCCTTTGGCTCGATTTCCATCTGCGAATTTCCCTGTGTTTCATCCCCAGTCATGACCGAACGCATGCTTTCAAGACAAGTAGTGACCCAGTGTGTTTCTCAGGCATATTGACGTGTGTGCTCGTACACAGCAACACAAACACGCATGCACAGGATACACGCAGACTCCAATATCCCACCTTATTACATGGCTTACTTATAGCACAAACATGTGTAGCAGCTTATGTTCCCATGCTGTGAGGTCCGGACAAACCCACACACGGTCCCGGGTATCAGCCCTACACCCTCAACCTCCGCTGGGCCATCTCGGATCTTATGAGCCTGCTAATGAGAACGGGCATTCCCATCGGCCGGGCCCGTGTTCACAGTGCCACTTGTTTAATGAGCATGTGTGTTCAATCAGATAAACTCAGCAGAATGCTTTTCATTTACATCGGCCTAGACCAACACCCCCCCAGAGAACGCTCAGAAGCGAAATAAAAGACATAGTGTCTGCCGATGACAGCCCGCTCTTCACACACTTAAACTTTCAAATGAGCGCAGACCTTGCGTCTTCTAAGAGCGGCGCAGCGACAGATAGTGTGTGCGTGTCATGTAGTGTGTGTGTGCCTCCGCTGGACGGTCAGCCGGTGGAAAGAAATACACCTCTCACCTCATTAATCTGAGCTTTTCATCTTTCCACCTTTTAAGCCTCCTCAAACGGCTCTGCAGCCTGGAGCCAGATGATTGCTCCCGAGTAATCGTCCGGCTCCATGTATAACTGTACGTTGTGTCTCACCGGGGACTGAAAACAAACTATTTCACAATCTCAACTGCACCATTTAGTTGAAGTATGCCCAGCGGAAAAAAAAAAAAAAAAAAAGCTTCTATGTCTCATCATCCCTGTCTGAACCGCAGCCTCAACCCCCCTTGTTTGCTTTCATCCAGTATCACTATTAAACCCACTGCTGCTGCTGGAGGACAGAGCAGTGATTGCTCGTGTGCGCTATTACTCGTGAAACACGCAGAGAAAATGATGGTTGATTTGAATTCTTCCATAATTGCGACGACGATGAGCATGCACAGTTGTTAGTGTGGGAGAGTAGAAAAGGGGAGCTCAACGGAAAGTCTTTGGTTTGGAACCACTCATCGGGAGCTTCGGACGGATTAATGCCTTACGATAAAATGGCACGCAAAAACACCGAACACGAGTATGATTAATGCAACGTCTTGCCCCAGCAGGGGGGAAAAGAGCACATTATATCAGACTAGTTTGCATTCGGAGGGTGCTCGTGTTGGGAGAACTGTGGTTTGGGTGCTGTTTTAAAGGAAAATCACGCAAACGAGTAAACAGCAGCTGGCATGAGAATTAATCTATGGAGCGTTTACATGCACACAAGTACATTTTTGTTGTTGTTTTATTTTTGTGTGCCATGCTATATGGAAACTTAGCCGTGCCAGAGCGACCACCCGACCATTGCTCCCCGTAAAGTCATCACACATGTCTGTATGGCACATATGTGAAAAGCACATGTAGACTACTTTTAAACATGGGCCCTGCATGACGCGTCTCTAGACAGTCATCATTTCCCACAACATTATATACTCACCGCCGAGTGTTGATGGGTTCGGTCGTGGCCGTCTGGCTTCATATTGATTTTTATAACTAATTCCATTATGACTTGGTCAGTCTCTGATGTTTATGTTTATTTATTATGTATGTATTCCAAAAGAAGTGGGGTTACATGGCCAGTTACTTCAAAAAGTAACTCTTCTGTGGGTCAATTCAATCACTGATTCCGCTCATTCATTTAAGCTTTTTTTTTTTTTATTCAGGTAAGTCCAGTCATTTTCTTTCTTTTTTTCTTTTTAAAGCTTTTTAAGCATTTCCCCCCCCCCCCTATTCATAGTGATTTTATGTATTTTTTTCCCATTTTAGTATTTTTTTTAAAGCCCTTTTTAGCCAAGAGTTAAGAGTCGTTTTGTTGTTTTCTGAACGCTTCAGGGAAACACTACAGAGCCGCAGGTTGAGGACCAATGCCCCATACAACAGAATAAAGAAATATAACAAACATAAAGTGAAGCATGTCACATTTTCCTCATGTCCAAGTTAAATCTGTCAAATAATTATCAAAAATTCCAGGTGGTCAGACGTATTAATCATTTTCCGCGCAACAACCAGAACTACTCTTGAGTAACCAGAGTCATCACGGAACACTGTGATGTTTTAGGGAAACAGATAAAAAAAAAATAAGAAAAATGTGGTGAGGGAATGAATATTTTTAAGATCTAAGAGTTGAATGAGAAGACAGATATCACTGCGGTTTGGTGAGATCAGCACTTCTGTCCGACCGTGCGGTTATAAAAACCCTGAAAAAAAGATAGTTACGATGCTACCAGATATTAAGCCTTGGCTTTCATGTTGAAAAAAAAAGCACAGACAGTGTGAAAGACAGATGTAGAAAAAGGAGAAGCAGCAGGTCAGTTGGAAGACACGGAGGGATGGAGGCGGTAAGGTGAGGCCTGTAGTGCGGCCTTGTTCTCGTAGTTGAGGTTTGGCCCGGAGCAGGTTCCCTCTGCCTGAACCCGCCATACTGAAAAGCCATTCACACTCTCGCTCAGTAGAACAAATGTTGTACAGAGCGGAACACGCTTGGCTTGTCTGACGGTGTAAAAATCGCACACCACTATCGCACTTTTAAAGCGCCGCTGCTTTCCCCATTAAACGTTTTCCACGGAAAACCGGCAGCCAAATGCCAGAATTCCCAGCTGAAGAGTCAAAACATGGGCTGATTTAGAGGGCGTACATAAGTGTGTTTTCCTGGATGTGCGGCCGAGGTGGAAGGTGGAAGGTGGGGGTGGGGAGGGGGGGGGGGGGGGGGGGGGGGGGGGGGGTGTTGTACAGGAGTGCCCAGAGGAAAAGCTGCTTGTTGTCCCGTTTTCCTAAACCGCAGAAATCCAAGCAAATGAGACAGAGCGAGTTAAAGAGCGCGGAGAGGAAGAAACAGCACATGGGAGTATTCAGGGTGGCCTCTGGCTGCGAACGCCGTGGCGTTAGAAGTCGTTATTTCTTGTCAATATTGCGTTAACCTTGGCCTTCAGAGTGTCAGTGGGGAGACCTGCATCAGGACAGGACACGCCTGGGACTTTCCACCTGAGCGGCCCGAAAAAAAAAAAAGAGACCCAGAACAAAGGCCGTTTGAGAGCTGCACAGTCTGGAGACTGACTCACACATCTGTACCAGCACTGCGCCTCGGACACGCGCTTATTAAAGGGCCGACGGCCGAGAACTGCAACATATTGTTGTGCATTGTGCCACTGCAGGGCGGCAACGGGTTAACAAGATCCTTCATATTGGAGAGGAAGCCGACTCCTTGCAGTTCATTTAACAAGTTTCCTTTACAGTCAACATGTCTGTGGTTCAGTGACCAATACCTGAGGCCTTCCCTCATGATGTCAGACTGTGTGTGTTTTCATGAAGTCGCTATGGTAAAAGCCCCCCCCCACCAGACAAAAGGCTATGATGTCACTCTGATAAGTATAATATTCCCTGGGGCTTTATTAAGAAATTCTGCTGACTCAGTGTGAATCGTCTGAAACCACTTCAGGAGGGTAGAGTAGAGTTTCCATCGCTGTCAGGTTAATGTACCTTCATAATAAACAATAATTTGTCCTCAGTCGAGCCAATCAGCAGTCACCTGCAGCTCTGCTTCATACACATCACTGCCATTTAAGTTTGAAAGGAATCTGGGAGGTTTTTTTTTCCACCGATTCTATGTTTTTGTTTTTTTTGTTTTTTTCCGTTCTGTCTGAGTGTGTGTGAGGCAGAGGCATACAAACGGACATAGACACACACACAAAACACACAGAGAGAGAGAGAAAAAAAAAAAGAAAAGCAGACTCCTAACAAAAGCCATATGTTGAGCTTCAAGTAGCCGTCCAACTCCTGGGCTGACACTGCAGAGCACCACGACTCCGAGGAGAAAGCCAGGAAACGCAGAGGAGCTTTACACCTCCGTTGAAACGCACCGCCGTCGACCTGCTAGTCTCAATTACCAAACTAATTCTTCTGCCTTCTTTTCAATGGCCGCCCGATTTTGATGCAAAATGTGAGCGGGAGCCTTTGTAAGCTTTTCTTTACCATCATCAGGCGAACACACACACACACACACACACACACACACACACACACACACACACACACACACACACACACACACACACACACACACACACACACACACACACACACACACACACACACACACACACACACACACACACACACACACACACACACACACACACACACACACACACACACACACACACACCTTGGATAATCCTCGATCTCCCAAACAGACAGGGTAAACTGAGCAACTGCAGCCCCGGAAATTGATTCATTTCAACGGATTTCTAAAATATTCTAAACGCGACATGCAGAAAACAGTTTCAACACTTCATGTATTTCTTTTTAAAGATTGCTCCCTACCTTAATATCATCATTTCAGCCAGTTTTCCATTACTTAGCCCGGTCTTCCTCTCAGGTTTCCACAGAAAGCTGAATGATTAATACATAGTTTTGGAGTTGTTTTTTTTTTTCTTTTTTTGTCAAAATGCTGAGCTACACTGTTTTTATACAATCTTTCCACATAACCCCAAACTGCTGAAGTCTCCTCAGGGAACAAGCATGCTTCGCTGCAAAGACAGCTATATTCTGATGTCTGGCTTTATGTAGGAATGCATTTGCAGAGTCATGAACCTGTTTGCAACTCAGACACTCATGTGCCCCACTTTTATTTTTTTATCTTCCTTACACTAACATATCACTCAAAACGTGACTTAAAGTAACTTTTAAGATGGTGGTAATTTCCTCCCTTCATCTCTTATGACATCTTTCCTGCTAAGTCATCCCCTTGCAGGATCCAGGGAACATATGGAAAAGAGTGATGGAGAGAATTTAAGAGGAGACAAGGGGAGGTTTTTTGTTTTGTTTTGTTGCATGCAAACACAACCATAAAGACACAACATAAGACATGACTCATACAAATGCCCAAGAGTATCACAATTTAAAAACATATGAGCGACCTGCTTACGCTCATCATAAGCTGGTGAAAGGCTCCTTAAGCATTTTTATCCACACTGAAGTCGTTTGGTTGAAAGACTCTGGATGGACAGAAGCTGTTTGGACTTACCTTTCGACCTTCTGGGCCAGGCAGTCCAACCAGGCCAAAGATCCCAGAGTCTCCCTGCAACGCAAGGCCGGAATGTCAAATAGGGGAAAATGGTAAAATGCACAAAATGCAGCCACTAAAAACGCTCCACGTTGCCAAGCAGAACATTGTTGTTACCTAATGAAGCATGTAAGTAAAGGAGGGATATAATACCTTCTCTCCTTTAGGTGAGGGTCCAGGTGAAATGCCAGGGTCTCCTTTCTTCCCCTTGAGAGAGACAAACACAAAGGACGACTTTGTGTGAAAGTTCCGCAACTCATGCTGCGTTCTCAAACTGACAGCATCTGACTGGTAATCAAATTAACACGTCGATTCACTGGCCAACACATTTCACTTTAGACGGGGGGAGAAGGTTAACGCTGTAGAACCCGCCTCTATAAATCACACACTATCAAAAAATGAGTGTCAGTAGGGCCTGGATAGAGTCGTTTTAATACAGATAAGTTCAGTGAGACTGAGGCCCCCTTCAGTCGGACACACCGAGCCTCATTGTCAGCAAGTAACAATAACAGGGGGCTTCAGCACATCAAAGCTACGGGTCGGAAATGACTCCGACTCCCTGTCCTTCCCCTTTAGAACCCCGGCCATGTACATCTTTGTTTCATTGATTAATGACGAAAGAGAAATGATCGGGGTGCATCCCGAGACGTCAAACGCTTGGTCATCCTTCTTTCAACGCACGGCAAGTCGGACAGATCGCGAGCTCTGAACACAATTTGCCGAAGTTGTTTGCTCGCTGAGGCAGGAGTTCAAGCACATACCAATGATCACTTCAATGCATTTCTGTTATTTTGCGCTGGTGTCTGGCTGACGATGTGAACAGTCCCGATCATACTGGGATGTGACAACTCGTGAGGAGTTTCAGGCACGAAAAACCAAGAAAATACGTAAATTACAAAGATTAGATTGATAGATTCTTTATCGACCTTGTATCGTATATCAAAATGATGTATGCTTTGTATACGTTGGCACAGGATTATCCTACCTGACCTGTGGGCAAAGGTTTGGGTGGAAAATTCAACGTGTGTGCATGTCGCGTGATACTCAATTTAGGCGTTCATGAAATTCACGCAATGTTGTCAGGCGCCTCGGAAAAGACGTGCAGAAGCTGCTGAATGAAGACTGAGGAGGAGAAAGTTCATGCCTCAGTTCCTTCACTTGCTAATATGCAGAGACTGGACCTGAAAAGGGTTTAAGTCGGATAAATCCACGAGGAAATTGCATCCCCTGCAAGTGTCTCAAAATATTTTGGAAACTCTTTTGTTAATCTAACAATTTCTGGCACCCCAGTAAGACAGGAACTTTGGTATTGCTTCTGGTCCATTTACTCGGCCCTGCTAACCGATCGAGGCACATTTTTCAAATTCTCATGTATTCTTTTAACCATGAGGCCACTGTGAGCCCCTTGAAGTTTTTCCTTCATTAGAAGTCAAAACAGCCGGTTGTGCCAAAAAACTGTACAAACATGAGCCTTGTTAACCAAAACACATCGGCAGAAGCCACAAAGGGTCTCTTCTCAAAGGAGGACTGGCTGTTAGAATGTGATGTAAATCAGACTGTTGGTGGAGCCATACGGCCGATGGCGTAGTGGCATATAGAGAGAGGTTCCCTGGTTTCAGTCCAGGTTGAGCTTGGGGCGCTCAAATTGAACTTGTTCTCCTTGTGCGTGTGTGGGATTTGTCTGAGTAATCCATGTTTCCACCTGTAGTTTAAAAAAAAAAAAAAAAACAGCATACAAGGCGTGTTGGTGACTAAATTGCTGGAAATCTTTCCAGGTTCATAATCTGCCTTCACACACAGTCAGATAGACGGATTGGAAGCTGCTGGTTAATTCAATTATTACACTAGAAAAACTGTTATGGCTAAATGAAATGAACTTAAATGAATATATCAGACGACTGATGGGAGATCTATGAACTGCCTCAGTTTGCAATAACTGTTCAATAACAATTTTTATCACTTTTAATGTCTTTTTCCCCCCCAATAACAAGATTCTAATGCGTCTTTGTAAAAACGTATGCAAAAGAAAAGAGAAGAAAATAAATTAAAAAAACTAAAAAACCAGTATAGTGAAAATGCCACCATCAGGCTGTAACTCAAGTTACCAGAAATCAATCTTGTGTGTTCAGATAAATTCAAAACAGATTTAGTAAAACTTTTTCCACAGAGATTGAAATTAATTTATTTAAATGTGACACCACAGCTGGCAGAGGATATCACAGATCAGAGGAGGTGAAGGTAGTATATTGCTGTATAATTGTGCCGATTATTTATTACAGGGACATTTGAGCTACAGCGCCACTCCTTTAGCTCTGACTGATGAATTGTTCACTGACATTTAAGAAGCCCAAATGCAGGAAAGAAACTCATCAAAGTATGGGAAAAGAAAATCAGAGACAAACGCTGTGGGTCCCAGTGGGCACTTCCAAAAAGGTCAGTGCTCCGGCGATGGGGGTCAGTGGTGTCCCCACAGTTGTCGTTTATCTAAGGCATTTTTTATAATACTTCTTAAAATACAGGTATTGCTCCTCGTCCGAAAGTCTAAGCACACAGTGTCAGAGGTCAAGGGTGTTTGCTGAGACATAGATCAGCCCAGACAATCACATGGGGGACGTGGAGAGTTTGTCTTGGCCAGGGTCATCTCCTGTTCACACGTTAAACTTGGACAGATTTATTTAAAGTCCTCACTTTCCAACTTTTAATGTCTTTCCCTTGAGCTCTGATAAATCACTTTGACCCCACTGGTGCCAATGCCATATGTGTGTGTGTGTTTTTTTTTTTTTACCTCTCTATGCTCAAATGGCAGTGGAAATATTGACACGCACTCAGTAGACACAGAAACAACATATACATTGAGAATTTTAAGTTTGAGAGGCTAATTTGACAACATTAAAAAGCCACCAAAAAAAATTACATTTGGGAAGAAACTAAATTATTTTGATTATTGAAAGATTTATCTCTTTTGAATTATTTGATTATTCTTTGGCGTTTAACTGTTTCAAAAGAAAGAAAGAAGAGAAAATGAATTTTTAAAAAAAGGCTTTTCAGGCAGGAATGTCGTATTTAGCACCAACCAACAGTCAACAACCAAACAATAGTGAGTTTTACTCGATAAACGACTAAAGAAATCAATAATATTTGCATTTAGAAAGGCCTAGAAATTAGTAATCCATCCTAAAAGCAGATGTTGGTAAACTTCTGTCAACTAGATGACAGTAATTGACACTATAGTTGAAATATAACCGGGAACCCCGACACTGAGCTCGGCAGCACATATGTTAAAGTCATACAAGTCCACAGTATTAAGCACTCAGGTGTTTGTTGTCATGTGTCAGCCCTGCTGTGAACTGAGATGGCCCCGATTCTCCAGCCATAAAACTCCATTACCCTTATTGCTCTTTATGGGTTCCAGCTGATACAGAAAAACTGAAAATGTAAGACGTCCCCACGGGATTATTCTCCAGAAAAGATTCTTATGCTCGTTACGAAATCAGAGGCGGAGGCAGGAACATCGTGACGTAACTGTTGTTGTGAGGAAAAATGGGGTGAGGTGGGGGGGGGGGGGGGGGGGGGGGGGTTGGTGTCTTGCGAGGGGAGAGTGAAAGATCTGCTTGTGACTGCGAGTTAAACTAGAAGTGTGTACCTTGAGCCCAGGTGGACCAGGTCGGCCGAGGTTTCCATTAGGACCAGGATCACCCTGTGGAAAAGCCACACAAGAGGGAAAAACACAATCAAAAGGTGACGGAGATGTGAATCAATCTCCATGTTGGGCTTTGACGTGATGCAGACGGTGGCTTTTGCTACTGTGAATGAGAGCAGAGAAGAAGGAGGAGGAGGAGGAGGAGGAGGAGGAGGAGGAGGAGGAGGAGGAGGAGGTCAAATCTGTCTGGAGAACCTCAGCTTTCATGCTATTTTACCTTGTTTTCCTATACAGTGACTATAGGTGTGTGTGTGTGTGTGTGTGTGTGTGTGTGTGTGTGTGTGTGTGTGTGTGTGTGTGTGTGTGGTGAGGTATTTGGTGTTGGGGGTTGAAGCTTATGGAAAAAGGGGCTCTCCAGAGTGGCTTCACCATATGGATGTGGTTTTCCTGCCTCCTGTTGCCTATACACTCCTGCGAATGCCCCCCCCCCCCCCAAAAAAAACCCCGCCACCCACCCCCAAACACACCCACACACACACATGCAAACAAACACACACATTTGTCTTAATGAGTAATGCAGATCATCCCATATCATAACATTTTGAATTCCTTTCTGGAAACGAACACGGGAGCGAGATCCACAGTGGCAGCATATTGGTAATGTGAGCCGGCCCACTCTGTCCAGCAGCCCCCGTGGGACAACTTGGCAGGAAAAAAAAAAGCCGGAGAATGAATGAATATAACCAATTTTTCTTTGGTTTGAACAACAGCCCGCAGACAGACACACGATGGGGAGGGGCTGCAGTGTCTCTGCCTTTCATCTGTCTGTCTGACTCCTCTTCCTCTCACTGACTTTTTTTTTTTTTTTCCTTGTGGACCGCTGACCTTTTCGCCTGCCCTCCACGTGGTGTGGCACCTTTGGGCCCCTAACCTTACCCCCGTCCCGGGTCAAGGGGTTGATCGAGTGAGACAGAGGGCGGAAAAAAAAAAAAAAAAAAAAAAGAGCTAAAAACTGCTTTAACTGCTGGCTCATTGACTTTCATTGAGGTGAGTCAAAACAAATCGGGAAGCTATTACGTGATATTCTGCTGTGCAGCATCGAATCCCGACATCCACGGACTATCAGACAGGCAGCGCTCTATCATCCCCCAGAGTGAGACAAGAAATAAAACTTGGGTTGGGTTATACAGGTCCACAAAAACTCAATAAAAAAAAAAGAAAAAGCCATTCGAGCTCACATGAGCAAAGCTTAAAAACAGACGGTCCAGTCGAGTGCAGACATGACAGCATCAATCCTTTTCTCTGTTACTGATCTTCCCCTTTGATGACAGTCGTGTCTTATTCATGAGGGAGTGGACGGGACGTTACGAAGCGTGTCTCGAGATGCTCTTATCGCTTGTTTGAGTCACTGAACAGTCAGGATTTCCAAAGCGCCTAATGGCAGGAACAGACTCAAACATGCTCTGTTCTTCTTTTAAAACGGTCAAATATATATTTCTAATCCCATCGCTCTCAGCTCCTAAAGATCTCGCCTCTTCACCGCCCACATTCCTACTTCATTTTCGGTTTTGCGCACATTCCTTGGAGAGCTGGCCGGTCCCAGACGGTGTTAAAGGACGCTGTTGTGCCCCAAATAAACTTAAACAAACCAGACATGTTTGAATTACATGCTTCAAAATTAACCCCCGCGGTTCACCGCAGCCCGGGCAGTACACTAGCAGGCATCGGCTGGCACCCACACTAGAATCTGGGCTCTGGCCTCCAATGTCGTGTTCTCTTCTCGCACAACAGGTGTCTAATTAGAGAAGACCAGGGCAGGGCGGGGCGCGCACACAAGCTGAAGGCCATCAAATAAAAAGGCACTGAAGTCGGAGCAGCGACGCAAGGCGTGACTGTGGTTCCTGTGGCAGTAGAATACTGCCAGCTCAGCACAATTCATACCGATTCTTAGTGGACGAGAAACTCCAAGGAAATGAAAGTTCCACACGTTTCATCATATGGCGACGTGTGTGTGTGCGCGTATGGATATCTGTCCTTGAATCTGAGCAAGCCCCAGCACCATGTGTGCAACCTAAAGCCAAGGTAACACTGCGCATTAAGCCTGAGAATCTTGAATCTGGACACATGACGTCACTCGAGAGGTTACCTTCCCACACAGAATATTTTAGACGAGCCCTTTTAATGGGCTGTGCTGTAAACATGAACCCGACTTTCAACAGCAGCTCATAAAAGACATTTTAAATGTATACGCAGTCGCCGTATTAAAGATAAAAGACACGCCGTGTGATGCCGTGCCAAATGTAAGCCGAAGGGGCAACGTCTGATTAACTAACATTAGATCAAGAGAGCATGTGAAACCGCTGGATGTCTTCATAATTAAAGATCGCCGCGCGCGCACACACACACACACACACACACACACACACACACACACACACACACACACACACACACACGAACATACACACATAAACACACAACAGAAACTTTGCCTCAAAGGACTTGGGGGGAAAGATTTCCTCATTTGTCAGAATCTTACAGGCATGTCTTGAAAGAAAACAGTGGAGTTTGCAGACCAAACCCAGAGAAAATACAATAAAACCTCATGATTACAAAAGCAGACACGACGACTGAACTGCTGACTACCTCAAACAGTAAGGTGGAGTTCTATTATTTAGGCATTTGCAACGATAAGTATAATAGGCCATACGAGCAGTGACAAATTTAAGAATCACCGGGGGAACTCAGGGCTTATCTCATGCCAAAGCAGTTAAACTCTGGTGTTAAGAAATGCCTTAAAGCTCCAAAAAGGAATTGCAAAATAAGGGAATATGAATACGCTCTGTGATTTTTACAATCCTGGAGCTTATTACAGTAACGTTCCAGAAAGCCATGCGCAGTTTAGGGATTTAAAAGAGCATTAAAAGTTGATCTGTTAACAAAACACACAACCCACAGCAAAGATTAGCACATCAATTTGTTCACAAGTAGATTATAGTCCTAGTTTTTTGGGTTTCCACATGCCCATCTGGAATCTGAATTCATGCAGGTGAAGGAGGCTGGGTGGGGGGGGGGGGGGGGTGGGGGGGTGGGGGGGGGGGGGTTGTTTAGTGACAGAGGAGAGGTTCAGAGGAGAAGCCTGAGGAAAGATGGGTGACAGAGGGTTTTTTTTTTTCCGCCCAAACAAAGACCCTTTTGACCGAGCAGGCTCCAGACGAATACATGCAGCCAGTCTTCATATAGATAAAGGCCTGTGCTCTCGTGATGCGCCCACGTTTCCTCTCACACCCTTCTACCACCGTCGTCCTCACACACCCACAAACGGACACGAGAAAAAAAGAAAAGAAAAAGAAATAGCTCAGCCCGGTCTATTCATGGACGCTGACCAAGGGCTTCTGTACCGACGGCCGTCGCCATGGTTACGGCATCTCGCACTCACATGTGTGGGATCAGAGGTCAAGGTTCATGGGTGGTGCTTCTTGGGCTCAATGGTGCTCTGTGTCATCACACAGACTTCCAGTAATCCAAGGCTGCGGAGACTCATACAGGAATCTGGCAGAGTTAGCTATTCGACAAGAGTATTTCACACGGAGGAAGATGCGCGTGACCAAATCCTGAAATTCAGGTTTGGAGGTAATTTCTCCGGCGATAAACAAGACGAATGCCTTTGCCCAAATTGAAACCACACACTCATGTGGACAAGAGCTGATAGTCTGCACGGCTTGTTACGCGGTGCATGTTTAAATATGTGCAAGTGCAGTTTTCCGGGTTTGCACATGACGGCTGCAATTTAACTTGATAAATGCTTTTGTTGACAACAAAACCTCCATAATCTGTCTCCCTACTTATATTCTTTATATAGGCCGGTCACAAACATAGCCACACATGTCTGAGCTACACAGTGTGGGATTAGTGCTGTGGTGTGTATACCCTGCCATGTGAGCACTAACATGGACTAGTGTGTGTGTGTGTGTGTGTGTGTGTGTGTGTGTGTGTGTGTGTGTGTGTGTGTGTGTGTGTGTGTGTGTGTGTGTGTGTGTGTGTGTGTGTGTGTGTGTGTGTGTGTGTGTGTGTGTGTGTGTGTGTGTGTGTGTGTGTGTGTGTGTGTGTGTGTGTGGTAAACACAATGACTATGAACTCAGACACTGGTGGTGTGTTTGCAAGTGACCCGGCGGCATCAAAACCAACGGCCTTTACAAGTGCTTTTTTTTTTTTTTGTTTGTTTTTTTTTGTTTAATTGAAAAAGGCTTGTTTTCATTGTTTGTGCTCTGCAAACCGACCACTTCCACTGACAATGCCGCCGGCGGTTCAACAGCTGGTTCACTGCGGCTGACAAAGGCCACGTCTGAGCCACCAGGATGTAAATCAGTTTGAGCCGACTGGCCGGTACACAGAGCTGATGAATGAGGATTGACACAGACACAGGAGCCTCACCAAGGACAAGTTAAAGTTGAAATGCATAGTTTTTTTTATTTTTAAACTACCATGAAAAAGTGTATATATTTAAGCCTGAGTGAAGTATTACCCCAGAACATATATACCTATGAGTCCCTGATGTTGTGGAACTGCGGCTACAGATGGAATGGGTTGTGCTGATGGGGCTTAAATAGCTTTAATCGGAGCCACACAAAGACCTCTTTATACACCTATTGTGGTGGGGGATCACAGAGACTTTGTCTTAAGAAGTTTCTCAGACTCAGACGGAGATGTAAACACTGACAAAAATACCAATACAAACATAAAAACACAGGGCACGTGCATCTTAAATATCCAGCTGAAATGATAAATGGGGACTTTACTTGTATAACAACACGCTGAAAAGTTTAATTAAATCCAATATAGGGAATCGGCAATTTCATTTTATTATAAATTAGTCTAAGTACTTTGTTGCCTATTTATAATAACCAATCTATAAGACAGAGATGAGTTTGTAATATAAAAAAGAAAAGCATTCAAGGAACATTCAAGTTCCTTCTCAGGGAGGCATGAAGTTTATATCAATACATGCAACCGTTGGTGAGGTATTTCACTCAAAAACTACAAACATTGAAAGTGCACAAGTTAAAAATCTAAATGATTACGTTTTTGATTAAATCAAAAACCGTTCTGCACTCAGCTAAAAACATTATCAGTGTCTGGGATAGAGAGAAACAGAGGAAGAAAAAAGAAACTTCCTGACAGAAAACTCTTGAATGAGACAATATCTCTTAAACTTCCTTGAGAAGGAAAAAAAAAAGAGGCTTTTTCTCAGCTGAGAATGGGATTCCTATGAAGTGTCAGTGCGGCCTGCTGCAGGCAGGAGAAGAAAGTCCAGTGGAGCCATGTGTTCTCTGTCTGTTTACAGTGCTTTTATTAGGCATCCTGTGGCACAGGCAGCCTTTTGAAAGGCCGTCTTTATAGGAGCTTTCCTGTTTATGCTTAGGGGTGGGAGGTCAGCGCTCGCAGGCCTATGGTGAATACGGTCTATCTGCCTGCATAGAAAAACTCTGTGTGTCAGGAGCTTGAGAGAGTGTGTGTGCGTCACGTGCCACATGGGAGGGATTTCAAAGCCTTGGCTTTGCAGATTATGATTGAAACTACACACACCGATTTTTTTTTTTTTTTAAATAAATAAAAAGTCCAAGAGTTTACCTTTTTGGCTTCACACAGAGATAGAAAAGTAAGTGGTTATTATCGGCAGCAGTAAAAACAAAACACAATACACACAGTATGCATTGAAAACAAAGACTCAGACAGTCATTTCACAGACGAAGGTGTGTTTGATGTGGCTGTGAGGGATTGAATGGGACCAAAGAGACTTACTCGATCACCCCTCTTGCCTGGCAGGCCCGTCTTCCCTGGAGGTCCTGGCAGTCCCTGGAGAGAGAGATCACCGAGTCACTGATGCATGCTGATATGCCAGAAAAATGACCCTATTCAAAAAAAAAAAAAAACTAAAACATTTTTTTATCTGCAACACTCCATCGGGGTATTGAGCCTCTTTTGTGTGAACACGGCTACATCACACAGGCGGCACTGTGTCGAAAAAAGTGACACCTTTTCCCCTCCGAAGTTAATTCCATTTCTAGGTGATGAGAGTTCAGCCTTATCCGTCAAGACGTCCCGGGGCCCGTGCGGCAGGAAACCGTGGAAACACTAGAAATAACAGGTCATTTCCTGCGCCACTCAATGCCCCTTGTGTGCGTGTGTGTGTGTGTCTGTCTTTATCGGGCTGGCGCTCGTTCGTTTTCTTTTAATCAAAAAAGAGGAAAAGGAGAAGTGAGGAAAAACAGAGCGCCGGCGGTTACTTTGGCCAACAAGACCAACCGAGACGCCTCGGGACTCCGCTGTAAATCTGTGTGTGGACGTTTGTGTATTATTGATGCAAAAATATCAATACTTGTTTCTCAATATCGCCTCATGTTGAAAGATCATTATTTAAATGCTACGTACTAAACAGGAACTGTTGTTTTTTTCCCGTATCAGATTAATTTCTACAGGTGTTTGAAAGCCTCACGCAGTTTTACTGATATCATAAAGTCAGACTAATACTGAAGTTAAGGATCTGTTTACGCGACAAATGTTTTTCGAGTGAAGTTTTTAGGTTTTAGGTGTTTGTTTACACGACAGCGGTGCTCGGAGTCACTGAAAATGCAACTTTTTGAAAACGGCATCACTTCGTTTTCAGCGTTTCTGCCGTTCCCATGAAAACAGACATCGCTTTCAAAACGTTGCTGCGTAAACGCAAAAAAAAATGCAAAAGCGATGTGTTTTTACTCAAAACGGGGTCTAAAATGTACATTTCTAGATGATTGTTTAATTTACATGATTGTCACAAATGAACAACTAGAACAGGTCCACTAGTGCTATCAACTGCCAATGGTTACCTCAATGCTTGATTAATATATTTTAAAGTAAATCTCAATTCGGAGTCAAAATTCAACTCCAAATTCCCACTTGTTTTTAAATTTTAAACCCGGAAAATCATTGTTATTATTATTATTATTATTTCATATTAAGAAATTCTCACTTGAGAGTTTTGAGCATTCATATGTCAAAGGGTCAGCCCCTCAAAAACAAAAACAGAAATAACAAAAATTGTCATAACCTATATATAAGACAAAAAAAAGAAATAGATAATGTATTCTAAGTCAATATTTTTAACACATCTAGAAGTTCCTTTTTTACAGTATCTTCTAATAGATTCAATAGATTTCAAGTCTGCTCGTGAAATAACTTTAACGCTTATATTCCTGCCTTATCATAACTGACAGGATTAAATCCTGATATTAAGAGAATCAAAAAAATCCAAACCTAAATGGAGCTAAACACAACCTTCTCGGTTTATACCAGTCATTACAGTGACCTCCTGGACTTCTGCTGTATCATTATCCAACCACAGACAAGACTCACATTCTCTCCAGTGACATTGAATAACTGACATATATTAAATGTTATTTTGGGAGAAAAGGGGCTGAAGCAGTTGCTCATCGCACATTGTTCGATTGTAACCACTCCCTGTGTACAGTGTGTCTCAGAATTATCTCTCCCGGGAGGTCGTAACCTCTCCACACCTTCCCTTCCAGTTTGCCTTCCACCCTGGAGACCACCCCTATTGTTGCAGGTGGCGTCCTCGATGGTGGCCTCAACGTCGACACGCACCCCTGTCAGTCGTCACGCCTCCGTCCCCCTGCTTCAGCCGTTCCTCCTCACACTTGTTTGTTTATTTTTCTCCGTTTGCACCTGTCCTTTCTAACTATGGCTTTTCTAGGGGTGTGAGAGTCGCATGAAATCCCCCACATCAGTGAGCATTTTGCAATCAGCACAACTCAAATAAAACGTGACGGCGAAAGACTGTTTGCAGTTCGGGGGTTTTGGACTCGCTGGCGGTGGCCTTGATGAAAGTCTGAAAACCTGAAGATGGAGCGATGATGTGCAAAACGGTATTGTCTGTTCTTGTATAAATATCTGCACTTCACTGGAATGACTTGACAAAGGAAACCCTTTTGAAACTTCCGAGCTGTGGGAGCACTTAAATGCAGGCAACGTAAATCAACACAGAAGCGTAGGTCCGCACGGAATTTGGAAAAACAGTCGATTCACGTTCAAATTAAATGGATTCTCGGTGCCAGCGCGTCCTTAATGGAACAATTATCAGATTGGAAAAAAGACTAAAGCTCTAAATGTTCAGGGCGCGTAAACAACATTCAGGCGTGCAGAGGAACAGATCTCATCGGAAGTCATTCTGTAAAGCTGCAGCGAGGACCCAGAGGCATTTCAGGATGAGGAACACTGCCACATCTCTGTCTGCAGGTTATCGTCTAATCCTTCGCACAATGGAAACGTGAGCCGTCCATTGAGAATGTAGAAAAATGTTTCCGTCAACCAGGGCAATCAATTAAAAAAGTTTATATCCTGCATCAGGCTGATAAAGTGGATTGAAATACATAGACAATTGTATATGTCTGTTCTTGGGCCTTTATTTTCTCACATATATTGACACGGTCATCCAGGTTCTACAAAAACCAAAAAGTGGGCATATTGAAGTCAAAGGGTGAGATTCTGTCAGTGAGTGAAACATTGTGCTGGTGGGAAAAACAGCGATGTGCATGGCATGTGTGTTTAAAATAATCTTACCCATGTTGTAACAGATGCAACACAGGGTTCCTCTACTACCATACACAGACGCACGCAAATACCCACGTGTGCACATGCATACATGAGCCGTTTCAATAAATAACCGATGATGTCCAACATACCTTACTTTGCCATAACATCTGAAACACATACTTTAATGGAAAGTCTGTAAATGTAAGGATTCTTTTTTCTTTTTCTTGCTCTCCACTGTTTTTGGATGCTTCTCAGACTGGTGTAATCGACCATATATTTCTTATAATATTAACCTCAACACATCGTCAGCACTTCTGTGATGTGCAGACAGTCCTTTCGTTAAAAACCTGAATTTCCAACCGTTTAATGACTCTACAAAAGTCTATTTTCTATAATAGATTACAGCATTTTATGTCAGGATTACAGGTACTGCTCTCGGGAATGACTGTAATTTGGTTCATTGTAATGACAGTAAAGTGCGGCGTGAACATCAGTGCAGAGGTAACTCCGAGACACTGTACTCTGCCGTCTGCAGCAGCAAATTACACACTGCTGCTCAGACTCTCAGACACCGAGGAATGATTTCTGCGGTTCTGTATATGAAGGTGAGCAGTTATGACCAGTTTATGAAGTCATACAAATTCTATATGTTATCGTTCACAAGTTAAATATTAGTCTCGATGCACGGAAAGCACATATTTTTACTTCACTTATGTCGCGTTCAGAAGCAGCAACAATTTACCCATTACTTAAATGAAATACTGAGCTTAATTTGATCTTAGTGGTTGGCTATGATGACACGAACGCCGACCGATCCAAAGCAGAAAGTTGCCGCCTCTGAAACTGGATCTGCTGCAGGCTTCTTCTTTTCCACTGTTGCTTTGCTTGCTCGTGTGGAACTGTCTGAGTTTTTCCTCGAGGGTGCCATGAGACAGTTATATCGTAATTGGAAATACATAAATAAACCTGAAAGGAACTGATGCAGGCTTGCACTGAACACTGACAAAGATTTTTGTTTAAAAATGGCTGGCTGAGTATTCCCGTGTCAAGTGACACTAAAAAGCCGGTCCCACCTTTTGCGAATGCATTGGGAAGCTGGATGTTTACCGACTGCTTTGACCCTTGACTTGGCTTTGAAAAGGGGCCGTGCGACCTCCACTAGCACCCTCCGACAGAGGAATCTGGTGCTGAGACGGCAAGGCGTCAGACCTGACACGTCACCTGCCTGCAGGTTTCTGTGCGTTGAAGGAAAAAGAAAGTAGAAGCGAAAGAAGAGAAGATCGAACCTCTGTGGTGAAAGAGATGGTACAGTACCATTTTCAACCAACTACTGCAGCGGGATCCTGCTTCCAATCCTAGGACAGGTGGATCCACCTTGGTTTGGTGAGGATCTCCATCATACACTTTCTGTACTCGCTTTTACCTTCTTTACTCATGGTCATGTCCATCACCCGGAACTGCAGCAAAAACAAAACCAGCGACCCGAAGACAGACGGCTACTTTCGTAATCCTTGTTACTTTGCACAACCCTTAGTGTCGGTTTGACTGCTTTTGCAAACACACACATTCTCACTAACTAAGCAAACAGAGAATCTTACCGGCATGCCAATTTCTCCTTTCTGTCCCACAGGTCCAGCCAGCAGGGAGAACTGTGTCGGTGGCACCTCCCAGCTCAGGAAGCCGTCGGTTGCAGGCGGCGTTACCGAGACGTACGAAGGCTTGGTGGGCCGCGCGCTGGCTGGAGCCTTGGTGGTAGTTCTGGTTTGCTTTGTCGGCTTGGTAGTCGGTTTGGAGGCTGGCTTGGAGGTCTTCGGTGCCACAGTTTTGGAGATCGTTGACTTTGAGGGACCGATTTTGGATATCGTTTGTTTTGAAGGGGCGGCCTTGGCAGGGTTTGAGCTTGGTTTGGACGGAGTGGCTTTGGATGGTGCGACTTTAGGTTTGGGAGATGGTTTCTTGGCTGTGGTGGGTTGTGGTTTCTTTGTGACTGCAGAGTCAGACTGTGTCTTGGAGGGTCTGGTGCCGGAAGTGGTAGGAAGATTAGTTTTTTTCTGCTTGTCTGTTCCTGTCACTACTTTTTTCGAGCCGTTTTGAGGGGTGGGCTTCGGGGTAGTGGGCTTAAAGGGTTTCTGGTTTGATGTTTTAGAGGTCGTGGGCTTTGGGGTTGATGGTCTTGTGGGCGGCGCTTCTGTCCTGAGTGGGGCTGTGACGGTTTCGGTCCTGGTCTTGAGAGGTGGGGTAACCAAAGCAAGCTGGGTTGTGACTGGCATGGGCGTTCTCAGCAGCGGCGTGGAAACAGTCCCGTGGTTCGGCTTCACCGTTTGGGAGGAGGCCACATGTCTGACGGCTGAGGCAGCGGCGGCAACACTCCTGGCGAGGCTGAACCCCGTGGTTTTCCTGGCGGTTACCGCGCCACCGCGTTTCGGGGTGGTAGCGGTAGCTGTGATGTTTCTTTCTCGTGGTAGGATAGGCAGCAAAGGGGGAAGGTTAGGCCTGTACGTGTCAGCTTCCCTGCACTGTTTCTTAATGTACCTGCAGTAGTTGTGAGCTGCCTGTGCAGAAGGGACCAGGTCGAACTGGCAGACGGCGCCCTCAAAGTGAGCTGAAGCTTGCTGCTGGCTTGAACGCCCCAGGAGGAAGGAGCCCTGGAGCTCCGGTGCCAGGCCTTCCTCGCCACCCCACCCAAAGTCTGCTGAAACATTCTGCTCTCCGCAGGAGGCATATAGAGTCACTTTCTGTCCATTAATCCCCACCGCCAGCTGGTGCCACTGGCCATCGTGGGGCTCATAAGGCAGCGACACTGAAGTGTTCGGTCCCGTGTGGAGGACCAGTTTGCCCGGTACGAGCTGCAGACCAAGAAGGAGCTTCTTGCGTCCCGAGAGCAGGGTGAAGAGGAAAGCACTGTTGACACGGTGCGAGCGGACACTCAGGACCAGTGCCAGGTTGGGCCAGAGGGCCGCTGGAAGGATTGAGCGCAGTGGAGCTTCGATGTGCGCCCGCTGGTTGAGGATGATCCCTGATCTGAATGGAATGACACCTGCTGGCACCGAGCGCGACGGCTTCTCTCCCTTGAGCCCCAACTTCTGGAGGATGTCCACATCTGGAAAAAAGAGGGAGAGTGGTGTGAAATATGCAATTCATTTCACGGGCTTATTCATTGAGGATTACACGTTTCGTCGACGACTCCTTTTTGTACACCGCAATTAAATCTTAAGTTTTATATGAAGAATGGAGACCATAAGTCAACCTCATCGTATTTCATAGTACTGTTGAAACTGAAAAGTTTGTCTGTCTCATTATCAATTTAGCATCTCTATGATCTACAAGTGAAATACATTTAGAGAGATTTGTATAAAACTCAAACCGTGGGAAGGTTTCGCATTGAAAAATGCTCAAAGTCGGGGAATTGAAATAGTGCTTTAAGCCTCATTGTAAATTTTTGGTTGATTAATATGCATGTTCAACATATTCTTTTATAATCTCATAAAGTCTGTCATTGTTTGATGCCAGCTCTTGACGATGTATCTCGAAATAACAATGCACAAATCTTTTTTTTCACCAATTACCTATAGAAAGAAAGTCAAGACCTCTTAATATTGCAAAACACAAATATACTAAAAGAAAATCTTTACTCCATTCTGTCATCTATCAAAGCCCGTTTTCATTAGGAAGGCCAAAGGGTTTCTTGTAATAATCTGTTGTTACAAGTGACTGTGTTCTGACAGATGTAATAATTATGTCAACTCTTCCTCTTGAAAGTTCATCATATGCACTATTAAGCTGCTTTGGCAATTTTTTTTCTAAGCCCAAATTTGCAGGGTCATAAAAACCACTTGTGTAAAATGTATTCCAACTCTATAAAAAAATCTGAATGACATGATAATTTCCAATAAAATGTCAAATAATTCCAACAATTAACAAGCGGCTAATTTCTGAGACTTTGTCATCTTTTTCTCAAGTCGTCTCACTGAAATACCACCTCCTGGCAGAATAAAGGTGAAGCTCTTATCAAACATGTCAGACACGGCAGCGTTATTATTATTCATTATCGCAGCTACCGTCCAACCGACACAGAACGCTTGCTTGCAAACCAGTGAAGCTCAAACGCTGCAGGGTGAAAAGGAGGAGGAAAAAGAAAAAAAGTGGAAAAAACAAAAATAAACTCTCTGGGGTTTTGAGGTAACAGAATTGCTTATGTCGGCTGCTTAGTGTAACTTTAGAACAACTTTATGTCCAAACAGGCATAACAAAAATGTGGGAGTAGTACAGCAACCTTGTTGGCCTGTTCAGTGGTTAACGGGTTCACAAAGGTGCTGTACTGGCTTCTGTATTCAAAGTAAGATGTTTCTGAAATTCTTACCGAACTTAAACTGCATAAAACGTCCCCACAAGGATCGCTGCACATTCACTGCTTCTTACAGCTTCCTGAGAGGAGCAGCTCACACCACAACGTGACACTATTTGCTTGTAAATTTAAACCACGTTGAGGTTTGCGGGGACTGCAGCACAAATACCTCCCAGAGTGGGTGTATTTTAACAACTCCAATGTGCATCACTTGTAATTCTCCAGAAGCATCGTTACAGAGTTTGGCCAGTTATCTGTTTTCCCTGTTTCACTGTCCATGTTGTAGCCTACTTTGTCTTTTTAGCATTTTTAGCTCCAATCTCCTGCAACACCGAGTTGGATGAAGTGGTGGAGATGATGAATGGGTGGATAGATATACTTAGAAGAAAATTAGTGCCTATCTTTTTGATAATGGCTACCTTTGTTGTTGGGACACCATGGCTAAGTCAGGTCAAGATTCCTGTTGTGGTTGTTGTTGTTGTGTAGTTTGGAAACGTGATGAATGGTGGCAGTAATCAAAGATAAGCTAAAGCCAAAGCGGCGCACCAAGGTTATAAAATGATCCTTTCTTAGTAGCGACCTCACCAATGCACTCCATAAATATCTGCTGTCTGTGTAGAATTTTCCTTTAATCTGTCTGAAGAGTGCAACTGAAGACTGGAAGAACTGGAGGAAAGCTTAGCTTATTCATTTTTCATTTCACTTCATCTTAGAAAATCACTTTTTGAGGTTTTTATCTATTTCACTGTTGTCCTTTGTTCCAGTTTTCTTTGTCTTTACTTGGTTTGTCTTGCTGTCACTTTGTCAAGCAGTCTCAATTGTAACAACAAAAAAACCTCCAAATACATAAAGTTTGATCGGTTGATTACTAGTTTTAAGGGACAAAGGGAATAGTTTGGGTAGGTTTTGTTGAGGACAGCAGTCAGCTTGTCTGCATGTTTGTTATATTCTAAGTTACGTATACAGTTTCAGGAATGTTTTCTCTCTTCATACCGAGGCACGGTCACTTTTTAAGGTTTTAATGAGCAACTGAACCAAAAAGACATGAGCATCTTCCCCGTGCCTCTCCTCAGGACTTTCAGAACATGGCCACAGAAACCACGAGTCAGTACGACAGAATACATTTTCCGGCTTTTCAGCCAACTTTGCACGTCAGCGTTTCAGTGTCAGTAGTCCCAGTTCTTGTTCTCCCGGCGAACTCTGATCTCAGAACGAGGCCCCTCGCCATCTTTTTTTGTCCGAGGGCTCATTCTGACCCGCGGCCGCTGGGCCTTGTCTAATGGGGACATGTGTACAGAAGCCCTGCTTGTGACACGATACAAAAAGCGAGGGAGCGACGTTGATGAGATGAAAGAAAGTGTGAACGACGAGGGGCGACTGACAGATGGTGCACTGCTCAGCCGGGGGGCGATGGGTCCTCAATGACATGCTTGTCTTTCTATATTACAAAATTTGCATCATTAAAAGAGGTGGAACTCTGGAAATAACATGGAAAGTTTAAAAACCGAAGCACATGGATTTGATGAATGGCGATGTTATATAAGCTGTCCTCATATAGAGATATGTTCTGCCTTTTTATCCTGTTCTTGGTTATCTATCCATTCTCAGTTCTTCCATTGCCTTTGTATCGCTCAGGTTCCTATAATAAGCTTCCAATCGTCCAATGCAGCTCTTTTGCAGAAAATACTCACAAAAAAGGTGTCAGGTAAAGTAGAACATTAAGCAGTTGGTTACAAGTAGTAAGTTTGAACACATTTTTAATAAATTCTCTGCCTTCAAACTTTCCCATATGACTTACCATTCGTTCTTTATGGTCTTTCCATGTTCTGTATCAAGCTGTAAGACTTTCCTTTGCCTCAGAACACCAGGGGCTTTTTAAAAACAGAAACAAGGCCATACATCGGGTACAACGCACGCCCATCCACTAAGTGAATTATCCTCACTGTGTGGTCTCCTCCGCGGGGTAAAGGACAACTGGAGTTGGCAGAGAGGCTCCGGCTGCATTACATGTATCTGGTCTGTGCATAGACTCCTGTCTCCAATCTCCCCATCCGAGTACAACTTGTGCTTTTACTGGCGCATGCATTATTAATCGTGTGGTTTTTAGACGTATAGAGCATAGCTTACTGAATGTCTCTGCACAGACTTGGGTTTTAACACACGTCTACAACTCATGTGTCCGCTGCCTGCCAAATCTGAGGCTCTTCTCTCTGTAACCTTCCTCCTTGTACAGGATGACGTCACCGATTCACACTCGAATCGTGCGTCAACGGTTGGACTGTTCAAGTCTGCAGCGTGCGTTTTAAATTGTTCTAAACCAATGTCCACGGCGAAACGCCGCATGCATTTCCTACAACATCAGATTTGGAATCGATGTTGCTGAAAATTGGTTGCATGCTTCCGACGGGTGAGCCAAAGGCTTTGTTTCAACATGCTATGTAGTCATGTAGAGTGGTAATGATAAAAGCTGAGCCAGAATCCAGAAGTAAAGGAGATTAAAAGCAGTGAGAGAGAAATGCACGCACGGTCACGGCTGTTTTTACTCAAAATCAGTACTTGAACACAGTTCCTAGTTACTTCTTCAAAAGAAAAGAGCTACTCGAGTAGTTAGTTAAACAAAACAGCTTGAATACTCAGCTCATGCATTACTTTTACTTATCTCCCTTTAACTTAGGACGTTCTGATAGTATACAGGAAGTTATGTTTCTGTGAGTTCTCATCTTCAGAGAAGTTTGGTGTTTATATGACGTTTTGAAAAACAATGTAGTTTGCATGCCAGGCCACAAGTTGAAGCAGTTTTTTTGTTGTTTTTTTTTTTTAAATGAAACCAAACACTATAAACATTAACAATGACGAGTACATGGACGAGCAAGTTGGAGCGTTATTACAGGCGACTCAACTATAAAACTTACGGACTGGGAGTCATGACACTCTGGAGGCCGCCATTGTTGCTATGGTCCATCTACTGAGCGTGTGCAGCAGAACTATTTAATACGTTCATTTCAGAAAAGTTGCATTCTCTCCCGTTTCCATGGAGACAGGAGTATGAGCGGGTTTTTTTTTTTTAAAGTTCCACTTTGGGAGCTGCTTTCACTTGAAAATGTTGCAGATTCTTTGGAATGACTATTTGATTTAGTACATATAAGTGTGTAAAAACCTACACAGATGATGTTAACATCTTCATACTTTGACATTCGTTCCTCCGAATAGACGTGCTCTTTCTCTTGCCACCTGATTCACCACCAGTTGTGTGGCCTGTGTTGTTTCTTTGTTTGTCTTGAGTATGTCGCGAGATGATATTGCACATGTAAAGATCAATTTGCAATATCTTGTGCAGCCCAAATTGTTTTAATTTGTTTTAAGTCGGTTACTTCAAGTGCGGGACTTTGCTGTGCAAACACTCCCAAGACGATGACGCAACTTTGAACCATCATGCGGGACTTGACATAACAACTGTATCTGAAAGTCAATAACAACCATATGGCGCAACAAAACAACTGGGACAGGCTACTAATATGCAGACAGCTCTTACAAACAGAGCTAACATGTATTGTGGCCAACAGCTGCATGCCTCAGGGAGCAGGACGGCTCCCCGACGCTTTCACCAACAATAAAGTTACAAGCTCATGGAAACTTCAAGTAAACTTGCATTATTATTTTCATACTGTTAATGTAGTCGTCGTCTCACAGTCACGCATTATGTCATGACTCGTTATTCCCAACAATGTTGCAGGGTCACAAGAACTGGAAAAGTTTGCGAAAGCTCAATTTTTCCAAATGGCATCAAGGTTCAATGGAGAGTATTGGCAGGGAGAAGATCGAGAGAGAGCATCCAATGTGTCTTTACGGGGTGATCAGCGGAAGTGTGTTTCTTGTTCTGGTTGCTCTCTTTGCCAGATTCAGAATACAGATCCAATCAATTGAGTTCATGCGGATGAGAAAGGAAATCTCCGTGACCAAGGTGTCTCCATGAGTCAACCCTCGACTGTTCATTTCTTTAAACAAAAAAAGAAAGAGGGAGAGCATGACTGTGGATTTTCCTAAAGACGTTCTCACTACATAAACTCTTTAGTGATTATAGGACTACCTCTGTTTATTGCTTTCAAGTGTCATAAAAGGAGCTTTGCTCACCTGCTTGAAATACCCGTTTTTATGAGGTTGCAAATAGTCAAACAATAAATTAGACTAATTTAGATCTGGGAACCTCACAACCCGAGGCAGAAATAGTGAGTAGATGGATGGGAGGATCGAAGAAAATAGAAACAAAGCTAATTTGTCAGGCAATTTGTTTTTAAATGTAAGAATTTGAACATTTCAACGATATATTACCAAGCGTGGACTTTTTAAACCAAAGCTTAAAACCGCAGTTTGAGTTTGAAAAGCAGGTTTATCCTCGAAGTAATGAACACGAAATGACATTCTGGTTTGTTCTCGTCGCCGCTTCGTCGGGCCTTATTGAACTCTTTGCCCCGTCAGTCTCAATCATAACGACTTGAGAAGTGAGGGGGGGGCCGACTCACTGGACTGTATCTATAACTTTTCATTAGAGGAAACGAGCGCCGAGTGGTACAAAATGTGGCCGACGGGATCAAAAAGCCACGCAGATACATTTTCAGCCACATCAAACTAAAGCACCTCAACTAAATGAAAAGCCTTTGAATCTCATAACACTGAGGCCGACAACTCGATGAGTGGACATGTGCTGAATACAAAAAAAAAAGATCAGACACTGGTTTATAATTGCCCTAACACATACTTTACGTCTTCAAATAATCCCGCCGCAGCCGTCTTTTTCTGAAGTGTTAAGGCAGATTGTGAAGACGGCGCCGGTGAAGCATGTGGCGACGCTTTATAGGAACATTATTATCAGTATCAGCAGTGCAGGTGCTGCAAAACATTTTTAAAAAGCTGTTCATTAGAAAGCTTCTTTAGAGAGCAGTGATTTTTCCAGTTGCAGCATATAAAAAGTACCTCATCAACTGGATAAGGTACTCCTGTATCGCTCTTGATTATCCCCCCGATGTGATGACATCAGTCAGGTAGTTTCAGTCTGTTTCAGTCGATATCAATGTTTGATGGGTCACGCTGAACTACGTTAACGGGATTGTAGTTTCTTTCTTGCTTAAATGTGCAGTTTGTTTTTATCTTTAAAACAAAACTAGGACCCTGATTTTAAGTGCGGCTTACAGATAAGGTCAACATGTTTTTATTAACCCTTTGAGAACAGGAATGCTGGAACTTATTTTATTTATTCCCGTGGAGTGTTTCTGCCTCCTTTTTCAAAATATCTTTTAATATCTGTAAATTCTCATCAACAAATGGCTGCTGAACCCAGACCCTGCAAATTAACTTATGTTTATTTGCACTATTCAACACTGGTCGACCCATATTTATCTATTTACCTTTTATGTTCCGTGTGCCTGAATTTTTCTTTCTTATTATTAATCTCATATAATGTCCTCTTTTCATTATTGTGTGTTCTCGATTTTTTTTTTTATTCTTGCATCCCATAAAACCTGTGGTTTCAGTGTGGAACATGTACTTAAAACATTTGACTGCACATTATGTTTAATTATTGTGTGGAACAAATAAAAGAACTTGACCCCCTGGTGAATATTGTTTGTGACTGCGGGGCAAGAACACGATTTCATTCCAACTCTATGGGCAAAAAGCTTTTATGTCTCTGCTTGCTGGTAGTTTTAAAGCATTCGCGATATCGTCGAGGACAGCGGTGTCCAACTCGTTCAATTTTATCTCGACCGGTAAAACAGAGGCAATAATAACCTTTGAATATGAACTTTTTCTTTGTTGTGGCGCAGGTTATAAGTTTATGTTTTTTGCACAAATGACATTCAATCTCACCATAAAGCCAATTCTAAAGATACTCTCTGGTGCAAAATACAGTGAAACGTAAACAAAGTGTGTTAAAAAGTCAATGGTTTTTTGCGTTTGCTTGGTTCTTTCCTGGACTGGCTGGTTTTGGGCCAGGCCACTGGTCCTGGTGTTTGTCGCCCCTGGTACGTGTTTATACAGCTTGAGTTCATACAGTAGTTTAATACTCAGCAGTGCTACCACAGGTTCAATTCTCAAGTGTACACAGTCATTTCAAGTGCTCACCTTTTTATTTCTGTCTGTTGCTGCATTCTCGTGGAATTGCAAATGAGGAAACTCTGCAGTCGTCGTCATATTTCATCTGAAGTAGCGGCTATCACAGCCTGTCAAGCAGACGCTGTAAATCACCGCCGTGAAGCAGGAGTGGTTTTGGGAGTAACGGTCAGCTTTGAGCCTACGATCCGATCACTCCCTCGCTCCTTCAACTTCAGCTTAGTCAACACCTGTTGTCATGGCAACGGTTGGCCCAATTCTCACAGCAATGTGTTTACGTGCTTTGGCCATGACCAAACAGGCAAGGAATAACTGCAAAAAAAAATCTCCCCCTGCTCTCTCTGAAGTTTGGAAAGACCTAGAAAGAGGTGAGAAAGAGAAGCCAAGATATGTGGGCGGAGACTTTGTGGCTGCTTACCTTCAGGGTGTACTTGTGTAAGTCCCAGGTAACAAGTACAATATAAAACTGTACAGAGCAATAGGGCTCTCCTGAGGGAAAGAAAAAGAGGGAGGCAGGTTAGACAGAGGCAGACAATTGTAGACCTCCATAAACAGTTTGGCAGCTTTTCAACCAATATAAATCAAAACAGACGACTTTACAAATAAATTGCTTGCATAAGATTTCAGCTGGATTGTCTTTCCTTTTAATAAGAATCTGGTTATGAATCTTGATGGCCCGTTTATACAAGTTCTCCCGCCAGATATCATGGGGGGGGGGGGGGGGGGGGTGTCTGGACCTCTGCTTCCTTGGAAAAACTGATCTTTTCCTTTCCAATACATCATCTGAAGAAGCTTTTTAATTCCAAACTATACAAAACTGTTAATGAAAGCACTTCTGCTGATGATATGATGAAGTGAATTGAAGGATTTAAATTTTTTATTTGTTATTTTTATGGGGGGGGGGGGGGGGGGCTGTGCTCTGAATTCATAATTGGCGGCCAAAAAAGTTTTTTTTAATGTTTTTTGGTCTTATGTAACCGGATGTAATTAACTTCCTCATAACAATTCCTAAGAAGTGCCACTAATAATCGGAAAAAATCTTGCATGGTTTCATTATGTAAAAAGAGTTGAATGAGTATTATTAGATCCCAAAACAATGAAAGAAAAAAAGAAAAGCGAGAGAGACTTGGAATAATCCTATCACAGCAAAACACTGTCAAACAAAACCATATGTTCTGTAACCGAGCTGCCATGTAAATAGCAAACGGAGGCTGGATCCTGCTAAAACACTTACTACGACCAAGAGCACCTCTCTCCCTGCAGCACAGCTTCGAGTTGTGGTTTCTTTTTGAGGCAGAAATAATATGTCAGATTTATCCTATAAGGCTCTTTCCAAAACCAACACACACAAAACAATAACAACAGCAAACAAAAAGAAAAAAAAACCCTGTCTGAACACCACATCCAGGTGTGCAGCTTAAAGAGGGCGACTGACTGGCAAAGTGGACTTGAGGGCCCAGCAGGGGGGCCGAGATCTGGTGACAGGCCGGGGAGCCACTGTTTACCGCTGGAGGTCATCCAGACACACATGGTCACACACTCACATCGGCGGAGGAAATGTGTATAACAGCTGTGTCTGGAGGGCAAGAGAGGAGCAGGCAAACGGGGGGGGGGGGGGGGGGGGGGCTCCAAATACGTAAATGTGGGAAAGACAGTAACTTGTTGCATAAACATATTTACTAGTAGGATCCTGAACAGCCTGTGTCTCGTCTCCCATGGGAAAAGAAAACTCTCAGACCGAACATGAAGCAGCCGCCGCTTCTCCGGCCGGCCTGAATGATTATAATCAGAGTGGTTGTGTGTGTGTGTGTGTGTGTGTGTGTGTGTGTGTGTGTGTGTGTGTGTGTGTGTGTGTGTGTGTGTGTGTGTGTGTGTGTGTGTGTGGGTGTACATGTCTAAGTGGATGTGTGCTCATGAACATGTTTGCGATGTGTATGTCTCCTGCTCTCTCAGCTCCTAGTTGTTAATAAAGCTTCGTCATAATCATTCCCACACAGCAGCTGGCGGATGGTTACTCAGGATGTGTGTGTGTGTGTGTGTGTGTGTGTGTGTGTGTGTGTGTGTGTGTGTGTGTGTGTGTGTGTGTGTGTGTGTGTGTGTGTGTGTGTGTGTGTGTGTGTGTGTGTGTGTGTGTGTGTGTGTGTGTGTTTCTCACAGGGTAATTACGGTCTGATTCAGTGTCTTATCAGCTGAGGACGGATCCATTTTCTGAAAATGAACCATGTGAATGCTTAGATTTTATTACTGTGGCAAAAAAAAAAAAAAAAGGATTCCCATTCTCTTCCTCCGGCTGTTTAAATCTGTGGGAGCTGGAAGAGGTTCCCTGGGAAAATACACAGTTTTCGTTGGATTATCACTATTGAAAAAAAGAAATAAAAAAAATCTCAGTAGCTTGGTTAATATTTCCAATATGGGTGGTTTTTGAAGTGCTTGCTTCAGGATGGGACTTTGGACCAACTCGAGGTGGCGTTGATTCGTGTGTGGTGGGCATTTAAATCAGAGGGGCTGACCTCTGGACACCGACCCTGTGTGGTGCGCTTGTCATACTGCAACAGTGAGCTATGACAGGACTCCCCGAGGCAAGTCAGAGCGAAGCTGAGTGGACAAAATACAACCCAGAAGAAGGAAAAAAAAAAAAAACACACACAGAAAGAATCCCTCCTCCCGAGTCATCCATTACAGTACCGCATGGTTACTGTGCTGAGAGTCCGATCTTAAAGATGGGACTTCTGTTTATCACATCTTTCTCCACATATGCTGCCATTAACAAGCAGATCTTCTTTCCTATCCCGCAGCCAAGTCAGTAAAGAAGACGGAAATAGTGGAGGGACAGATATACAAAGCAGCATGACTGAACAATACACTGACGGAGAGAGTGAGTCAGAGTATCTGAATGTTTGCTGCAATGTGGGCAATAACATCCCCATGTGGCAACGGCATTCATTCACTCTGGATGGTGGAGAGACGCTGCCACATTATATAATCTGGAGTAGAAAGTAAATTGATGCTCAGTTTTCCTTTCTCTCCATCACTCCTCTGTTATTATGTCATCGAGACTCTTTGCCATTATTGTCTCTTTTCCTAAGCCCCCCCCCCCAACCCCACCCTCCAAAAACCAACAACCTACCTCTATCCCTTTCCAAAACCTATTACAAACAGCGAGGGTTTTTTTTTTTCTTTCTGTAACTCAGCCACCAGTTTAAAACTCAGGAAAGAAAAACAATAAATGAAAAGACCAGTGTAGTTTCCATTTCTGTTGGTGAGTTTGGACGACTCATCGATTCCCTGAAAGGATTTTCCCAAAGGTGCACACACACATTGGAAAATTCCTGTGGATGAGCTGACAGCAATTGAGGCGGGAGAGTTGAGTATAAAGGCCAGTCGCATGCTTGTAACACCTTTTTCAGTCGAAATTTTAATCATCCAAAAAGAGTCAATAGGCTCAAGATTAAATTAACCGTATAGTTTTAAAGAAAACCTAATTGAGGCAGTACTTATAATTTCACCTCTTCAGCTGTTTAAAGGTGCTAAAAAGGCAAAATTTTTGCCTGTAAAAAAAAAAAAAAAGTGAATAATTAACAAAAAAAGTTGATAGAGCGACACCATGTGGTCAAACCAGTGAATGACGCGTCGCGCAGCTGACATCTCGCAGGTGGACTGTGTTTGAATAATCAAAAGTAGGGCACACATGAAACGAGTCATATTTGAAGCACTGCTGAGCTGAAACTGAGGAAGTAAACCATCTTCAAGATGCGTTCATGGTTTTGTTTAGTTTTTCTTTATCCCAGGTGAGCCCGCGCAACATCCAGGAAGGTGTGATGAAACTGATTTGAGTCAGGAGGTAACAGTGCGTGAAATCCCGGGACTTTCCTACTCCCTGGATGAAAATATTACCACAGTCACAATAACCTTCTATCACCCAAACCAGATGATGCGTAATAAAACCAAATCTGGTTTGTTTTGGTTTTGTTTTACGCGTCAATAAATGAATGAACAAAAGTCTAAATGAATGAATGAGTGAGATGAACATTGAAGCCAAGTCCTCAGAATTTGTATCAGGGGTTAGAGTTTCACTGTAAATAAATGCGTAAAACGTTGCAGAGTAGTAGAGTTCATGTCCACTGCAGACGTTTCTGTGTATCAATGAGGCGATGCGCGTAATTGTTGATGTATTTAAATGGTCTTTTCCTCACAGTTGAGCATTCGCCTACATGAAAGCAGGGATCCCTTTAACTGCCCTGCGGAAAGGCGACCGTGGAGAACGCGTAAACTGAAAAACATGAAAAGCATCCCCAACAAAACTGACAAGCCGTCTGGTGGATGCTGATGGACCGCTCGTGAAACTTTATGAGACGCAATGATTTCCTCATTTGCTTTGCTTTGATGAGTCAGTTTAGTAAATTAGCCAATGTTCCTGCAGGCAGGTTAACAAGAACACATGATTTTGGACTCACTTTTGTTCCCCTCACCAAGAATCACAATCTATCTTGCAAAAAACATGCAGACTTTTTTGAGTATTGAATATAACCTGCACAAGTTTTTTTTTTTTTTTTTTTTTACCAGTTTGACTAAAATAATAACAGAAAATTTGAGGAAACAAGCGTTTGGATTGGTTCATTTAACCTTGCAATGTGTGGCGTTGTTGTTGAATACCAGACAAATGACACCCATGGTCCAAACAGACCCCATTGAGAGTCTCAGTAATCCCCACGAGGACATCATTCCTGCGCTGTGAGCTGGAACACCGCCAGCCGGCACATCACAGGTACGCACGGACGCACGGGCGCAAAGACGCACGGACTCATCCAGGTACTCAAAAACACACAGTCCTCTTCCCAACATCCTCTCATCAGACCCAAACAAACACAAATAAAAAAACCAAAACCAAAACCTGTTACTTACTTTGTGTCTAGATGAGAGGTTCTGCAATCTCTCCTTCGGGTGCCTAAATTCATTTGTATTCATTTGTCCCGGCAGTCAAAAACCTGATCCGTTAATCACAGCGTGACTCCTTTGCAAGGGGGGCAGAAGACACCGGCCGCCGCTTTACACATTTGACAAGCTTGAGGTGAACTTCCAGAGGGAAAAACTCATGTTGAATTGCCTGTCAAGCCCGACATAAATTCCTTCTGGCAGGCTGGTTTGACAGAGAGTTTTCCTGTGCGATTGTCTGCCGATATTCCCTTGTGTTTCATTCATTTATGCCGATCCGGATTGAGGGACGCGCGGCCGGAGAGGGAGAGAGAGAGAGAGAGAGAGAGAGAGGAAGAGAGAGAGAGAGAGAAAGCTGGGCTCTTTTGAAAAGAGAGTTACGGAGTCAGGAGCGTTGGACTCATCCCTTTCGTTTTTAAATAGGCTTTCTGTGGGTAAAGCGATGGCAAAACGCACCGCGCAGCCAGGTGTCAAGTTACACGCCCAGTGGCTGCGTCGAGCAACTGCAGGCCTCCTCCAGGGGGTGGCCACATGGACCCGACCCCCTCTGCACTGTTAAACCTCATGAATGAACCGCGGTGAGAGCACAAGGTGGACACCAAGAACACCTCCGTGCACTCCTTATCAGTTGTTTGTTGCTGGTCGCATTGAATAACTTGCAGTTTGTTCTCCTTGCAGGTACGTTTTATCTCCCCTTGGAGCCAAAATGGGGGGGGGGGGGGGAAATGTATGGAAGGGGTTCTAAAATTATTTGAGTGACCAATTGCAAAACACCCAGATTAAGTTAATAGTATTTAATAGTTTTAATCCACAGCAATTATCTCTGTCATTTGGTCATAATGGGAGTTAAACACCGTGCAAGATCAAATCACTTCACTGGGATATTATGCATTATTTCATATGTGAGGCATCTGCATTGATGTTGGAGGGGAAAAAGTGTAAATGGAGACACGCAGAAGGAGAAGCACCTGGATCAGCTCCCATTACCTTAATCGGGGTCACAGCCCGGTGCAGGATGAGCCCCCCCCACCCAACCAGAGACCTCTGTACAGTCAACAGAGCCAGTAATTACCACCTGGCATCTGCTTGAGAGGTTCATAAACACACGTAACATAAATAATATTACGCATTTCTGTCAAAACTGATTGCAAAAGAAAGAGTATTTGGTTAAAACAATTCCTTCTGTAAAAATCGAAATGCACTCAGAATTACAGACAAACGTACGTCTGACCAAAGTCAACTGGGGAAGCAGATGATGCTACTTTGTCAATGTCAAATTATGGTTTGGCGAGTTGTGTACATTTCGAAGAAAGTTCCTGTTTGAGCTGCTTCCCATCAACCATAGAAGGTTTTCTGAAGGCCGTTCATGTTCAGCAGTCTTATCTTAGTTGTAGCTATTGAAACTGACATTTAGTTTTTCTGAAATCAGCGTATTTTAATCACAGAAGCGCCCAATTAAAGTTTAAATCTCGACGAATGCATCCAAACATTCTCATGTTTGCTGCATCGGGTGGGTAAACAACCATCTGAGGAGTCCACAGAAAACGTCTTAGTGACTCTTGGTACATTAGCGCTCACTCTTTGGAGCTGACTGGCTGGAGGCCCTCGGCGCTGAAAGGTCGCCTTGAACCGACACCCTGGCCTGGGTGGGGCCCGGCAGCGTGTGTCAGCTCCGCTGATCTCCCCTCATTTCAGCTCCAATTCACCGGTCAGTCAGCGCCCCCGAGGGGGGTGGGTGGGTGCTAATGGACTCCAGTCATTAACATCCTCTTTACGGTCCCCTTCACACACTCCGAGCCTTGTGTTTCCGCCGCCCGGGTGCCACCCGATCCTCCCCGCGCACTCCCAATGAGCCACGGCGACTCTGCCCCCGTCGTCCAAATTACAAACTCCGTACTTGCTCGCGCGCTCACTGCCACCCCTTAAAGCTGCTTAATTATGGTCATTGGCACCAAGTCTGAAAGCTCCCTTTATCCCCCCCCTACGCTCCCGAAATAGGTCCCGCTGAAGCACACAGTCAGCCCAGATCAAACGCTCCCCATAGGGAAGGGGTCATTACTGGTACACAGGGCGGACACAGCCCAACGGGTGCCGAGCCACGCCTTGAGCCTAAATTGCAGCCTGGGCCTGGTGAGGACACAAGACTGCTCTTTGATGCGCTGCAAGACTAACAGCTACACAGCCTCTTTGGATATCAGTGTTTACAGTCAGCCATGCACTGTACATACACATAAACAGCCAATACAGTGTTTTTGCAGACTGAAAGCTTAGGAAATTAGGTGCTGGGCTTGGTCGGGTGTTCTCGTGGTTTTTATTCATCCAGATGCCGGATTTATTTTTATGTAACTAGCAGGTCGTCCAGAATTGTTTCCAGGTGACAAAGCTCCTACGTGATATAAATATGTTGTACGTGAGATGAAAGGATTATAGGAGATTCTCTACACTGTATTTTCAGACTATCAAACCCCTCATATGAACAAAGCTATCAAAAAACAACTTAAAACGAAGGTGGGGTTTTTTATGGGTGTGGGGGGGGGGGGGGGGGGGGGGTGGAGGTGGGCGTTCCGAACATGAAATAACATCACGCATGTTGCCCAACAAATAAACAGGTTATAAAGACAGTCACCTCTGTGTAGGTGTGTTTTCTCGTGGTGGGCAGTGGCGGAGGTGGTGCTGCACAAGCAGACAGTGCTGTCTCTCTCCATGCACAAGCACACTGTTCATACCAGGAATGTGTGTGTGTGTGTGTGTGTGTGTGTGTGTGTGTGTGTGTGTGTGTGTGTGTGTGTGTGTGTGTGTGTGTGAGTGTGTGTGTGTGTGTGTGTGTGTAAAACAGTGTGAATGCACGCGTGCGCCGAGTGTCTCTGCGGCTTGTGTTTCTTTTCCTCTTTACAGGTGGTTGTGTCCACTTGTTTGTTTTCCTGGTTCTGTCTCCTTCCTGATGGTTTGATGCACACGGGGGTGGAAAGTTGGTCAAACAAGTTTCTCGTCTGTTGCCTCTTTTCCGTCTCTCTCTCTCGCTCTCTCAATCCCATTTCGGCGCCTCAATCGTTTCTCTATTGTCTTTCCCCTTCAATCCGCCACACCGTACTCACACCGACTCCTCCGTGGTCTTCACTCTTGTCATCTGAATCTACCCTGCTTTCTCTCACTTTACTCAACCTGAGCCTCCCTCTCTCTCTCTCTCTCTCTGTTTCTCTCTCTTTTCTCTCCCTGTCATTCGCTCACCACAAACATTTCCAGCACTGGCACACCAGAGGAGACAGCCACCCTGAAAACAGTTGCCACGACCATAATGAGCATGTTGAGTTCTCATAATAACACCAGAATAACCTGCCGGGGGGGGGGGGGGGGGGGGGGGGGGGGGGGGGGGGGAGCAGCTCCTGCGGGGGCAGAACCTCGGACCTGGCCAGGACGGACCGTCAACACCGCACAGACCTGCACTTGTTGAAGTGAGAAATTAAAGTTCTCCACTACGTATCTCCACGATGTCCCCCCCCCCCACCCCCCCCCCCCCCCCCCACCTGTGTTTGCACGATTCAGGGTTCCATAAAAATGATGCACGTTTAACATAACAGAGTGTTTGACGTTTGTTTTAATGCTCAGGGGTGAGGAGGGTTCAGAGGAGGAGGAGGAGGAGGAGGAGGAGGAAGGTCACGGATTTTTTTTAATCTTTTTTTTTTGCTCAAGGCGGAGTTCACCAAACTTTATCGGGGGGGGGGGGGGGGGGGGGGTGATTGGACTGTAACTTTCCACAGATAAAATATGCGGCGCACGGCAGCTCCCATCTGTTTTAACCAAAATGAAGTAAGAAATATTAGACAAAAACATCAATTAATTCTGAAAAGTTCACGATACGATAAATACGTGTAACTACGATGCGTGGTTCGTAGTAGTTGTGTCCATTCGCCGCTTCTTTTTACAGTCACTGTAAATTTTGATGGTTTTTTTTAAGCCGGATTCCCGTTTCTCATGCAACCAGGATGTGAACGCATCACGAAGAAGGACTCAAGATAAAATATACATTTTTAAAAAATGGGTAGTGGTTTGCACCCTCAACCTCACAGTAAGAACATCCCGGGTTGGAGTCTGGGGGTGTTTTAATTCAGCTTTTCCATTTTCCTCCTGCAAACATAAAACATGCGTTTAACAGTGACTGTTGACTTTCTAACCATTGAGCCTTTGAGCAATTTAGTCATCATCATATTAAAACACTTTGCTTTTTCTGTATTTTGCCCACAGATATACTGCTGATCTGTCCAGCCTGCCTTCACCTACACTCAGCTCGTTTTGGTTTCTTGAGTGGATGAAGTAATATAATGCGTTGGATCCTACATTTCTAATAACATAATTCCTTCACACTTGTTGGCACCAGAAAAAAGTAGTGAATCCTACATTTTCTATATTCTTTCTTGTTTGCTATGGCAAATGTATTTGGAATGAGCTGGATTGCTACACTTTCAGTACTTTAAGAAAAAAAAGATGTATAATAATAGATATATATTTACATATATAAGCAAACTTGTCAGGTTCAACCTCTGGACATTTATTAAATCTGCAAGAAAGAACACACACCGAGTCAAGTTCTGGTTTTACTCGCGAGGAGAACGGACAGAGAGCGTTTCAGTTACAATCTCCAACCCGCTCTGAAAACTCTCTGCGTCTCCTCTCTTTTCATTATCTCGTTCCGAGGTCACAGTGGAGAAACACAAGTCACACAGTACTTCTGCAATTCATGAGAAAGACTGTTGGTACAGTGAATGTGATAACTTTATGTAGAATTATTCCAACAAAACTGAAAATATTTAAGTCCATAGATCAGTCCGGTTCTGGCTGAGATCAATATATTGACTCAGTTGTTATAAATTCCTCTTTACCAGCGAGCGAAGGCGCAAGCCGACTATGAATTCTGGGTACACCATGGACAAGTCGCCAGTCCATCACAGAGCAAACGGTGAGAGACAGACGCACTCACGATTATATTCAAGAGCGATTTTACAGTCAAACATGCTTTTAGACCGAAAGAAGGACGCCACACTGCCTGAAGAAAACACGCAGACTTTACACTAAATCAAAGACTTGAACGGGGGATCGTCTTGCCGTGAGGTGACAGTGCTAACCACTGTCCCACTACACAACTCAGAATAACAACATATTGTTAGATACACACAGTGAAGCTTCTTTCAGTACACAACATCTTTTTGTGAGTCAGCTTTTAGAGTTTAGTTCTTAAATGAAATAGTATAAAGTTTTAGAATTTGAACATTCCTACTAAACAATCCGAAATTTGAAAAAAGTGTTTTTAAAGATAAATGTATATTAGTAACCGTGACGTCGTAGAGAAGCAGTACTGTACGACAAATGAGTTGTTTTTTTTTACTCGTGAATATGAGTTTTAACTAAAATGGGTGAACGTGACCTTCATTTGAAAAACAAAGGAAAAACAGCAAATGGTAAATATTAATTGTATTTCTACGTTAGAAGACATTTATAGTTTCTTATCTGTCAACACGTGGAAGTGGAGCCGTTGGGTCGACGGCCTCTATAGATTTTTTCCATCGTTCAAACATTTTTCTAACCGTCCAGATATAGTATTGCCACCGGAACAACACGACACCATCGAAAAGGCGCGACACACCAAGAAGTCAGTCCACACCCGCGTGAGCGTGAAGCAGAGACGACATAGTGAACGTACACACTGGAAGTGTGATGGCGGGTATTCCGCCGTCTTCGATACGCATGTGAGAGAGAAATCTGCTGGATCGGACGCTGTGAAATTCCACCTTTCAAGCTCCTCCCGTCGTAAACAGTGGAAGGTGACCGCATGTACAATGAGGGAGGAAGAAGAAGAAGAAGAAGAGGAAAAAACCCACAACCTTATTTTAAATTCCAGGCAAGTTTTCACTCAATTCACTGCATAATGAAATCCCACTTAAGAGTGCAACTTATCTCCTGATTAGATCCAGATTCAATTTCCGATTCCGTACTTATCATCTGTCAAACAGAGCCGTATTTCATTCTTATTCTGGACACAGGGCTCTGTATTGAAATTGGATCGGGCCACCAGAGACCAGGGTAGCCTAAGTAGAAACAGCAGGGCCCAGTGAAACCTGCTCTCTCTGGCATAAAATCAATGCCCAGATTCCAGTGATGCCTTCTGTAAAAGGACTTCATTATGCTCTCAGAATATAGACTAGACAAATATTTGGCTTGGTCATTATGATGCTGTATCCACTCCCCCCTCGGATCCAGGTCCTACACCAGGCTCAGTGTTTCTGCATCTCCCCCCATCAGTCTCTCTCCCTCTCTCTCTCTCTCTCTCCCTCTCTAAGTCCATTGAAAATAAATGAGAGAAACAAAGAAACGCCACATATGCACGTTTTTGATAACCGAAGCAAAGCAGAAGGAACCGTTATGGGGGGAACCTGAGGTTCCTCTGTCTCCATCATGCTGACAAGATTCAGAAGTGGCCAGGAAGTGTCACTCCCTCGGACCCCCACACCCCCACACCCCTCCAAACAGATGGTCTTTCACTTGGATTTTTCTGCTACCGCTCCACGTACCCCCCTCTCTCTTCCCCTCACTCCCACTTTCCTCCACACACACACACACACCTTTGTATTTCCATCACTTACGAGGATATTATTCTCACTTATATTCTTTTCATTCAAACGTACCTCAACCTTAAACTGAGTCTACACCTGAAAATGTAATGATTGAACGTTATGGGCAGTTGGTTACTGTCCAGGCTGCGTAAAAAGGTTTATGTCCCTACACACACACACACACACACACACACACACACACACACACACACACACACACCAGATTCCTCAGATGACCAGCGAGAGGCGTCTTTTTTGTTCCCCCACTCAAACTGTTTCCCCCCACAAGGAGGAAATTTATGCATATGTCTGTTGTTGCTTAAAAACTTGCCACCGTAGAACTCAAAGTAATAAATCAACATTTGGCAAAAATGCGCCTTTTTGCTCGAGTTGCATTTCAGGTTCGAGGCTGCGCTGCAGCTTGTGCGTTCAACATTAGTACAAACAGTCAAGGCGAGATCTTATCGTGAAGTGGTGGTCAGCACTCGTGCCTCATGGTTCGATTCCAGGTTACAGTAGGTGAGTTTGCACGTTCCTCTTGTGCACATGTGGATTTTCCAGTTGTGCAGACATGTGTAGAAGGGTAATTGTGACTTTAAATTGCACATGTGCGACTCGTCGTATAGTATCAGCTTAGAGAAAAGAAGGATTTGCTTATAATATACATGATTTAATTATATCTAAATACAGATTATATAATACATGCACGTGCAGAAGGCCTGAAACATTCTTTAAAGAATTGTCCTTATAAAACACTGAGTTCATACATAGCTTCAACTCACCTTAATCAGGTAAACTACAAATGTATAACTCCCAAAGACTTTCAGTGAAGACCTGACGCAAAGGGCTTATTTTACTTTGTATTACATGATCAAGAACACTAAAGTATTTCATCCATAAATGGAGATTTAGAAATGTTTGTACAAACTGTGCACTTATAGGGGGAGAACCATAGGAGAGGCAGGTTGTTGAGCATTATGTTGAGCCTTAGTAAACCACACGTCATCCTTGCAGTTTGCTTTTCAGAGGAGGAACAGAGCAAGATCTAATTACTGAGGTCAAGTCGAGCAGGTTTTTTTTTGGGGGGGGGGATCAATCCTTTGGCAGAGTAAGACTTGTTGTTTCCTGTCACGTTTGCTTTTATAGACTCATTACCTGCCCACCGTGGCCTTAAAGCGCCAGTAACCAGCAGCAGAGGACTTGCCGGGTGGCCCCACGACGTCTCAAGCCCACTTCCCTCGACAAAACCATGACGTGCCACAATTCCTCCGCCTATCCAAAACATTTCAAAGAGCTCCAAACCAACTTTTTTACGAGAGTCGAGATTCCATGTCAGGCAACAAACGGCTAAATGTGCAGAACCTGGAACCTTTTTTATACCTGAGTGGACAAATGAGTGCAGAATTAAGCCCAAAAGGGAAAATACATACTGCTCCAGTTATAGTCACCAGTCAACTTCGACACCACTTTATCCCACTGTTTCCAACATGCTTGAAGAGGTTTGATAGCAGACATGGGATCAAGTCACACATTCAAGCTTCTTATTTTCATGTACTGTTTTAACATAAATATTAGCTCTAGGTCACGGAACGATCCCTAATATATTTTCGTCATAACGTGGTCAGTTTGAATACGACTGATGTCAAACCAACGGCAAAATGTTCCGTTTTCAATCCCCTATCCTCTAACATGTCACATGATGCAGTGATGTCATTACCTTGGTTAGTGGTTGGGGGGCAAATGCCCGGGGGGAGGGGTGGGGGGGATTTTCGGGATAGCAATGCAAATTGTTAGTCCGTCCATACGAATGTCCGTGTGAGTTTTTTGTTCTCTGCATGCGGTTTCATCACAAAATCAACAGATAGATCGATCGATATAAATTATAAATAAATTAATTTATAAAACACACAAAAAGTACCCGAGATGAAATAACTTAAAACTCGCTGGGATAAAATAAGGTGCCTAAAAAGCAGTGCAATGATAAAAAAGTGGAAATTAGTTAAAACAGAGACTAAATAAGCGAGCATGGTGTTTACAGTTCTCTGCTTAAAAGACGGATGGCGGTGGAAAGAAAAAAAACAACAGTTTTTGAAGCTGGCAGTTTTACACCTCAGGCTGCCAACGTCGTTTTCAAAACGTTGTCATGTAAACTGGGCCACTGGTCACACTGTGTTATACTCAAGTTTCCATCTGTTGAAGTCAATAAGTGGCTCTTTTGGTTCCATATGACCTGCTCAACCGTCAGAGCTGGAGCGAAACAGCGACGTTTGTCGATAAGCAACGAGCAGAAAATCAAGCCACAGGGTTCAAAAGATTAGTTTCTCTTTTATTAATGTCATGTATCGTTGGCGTGAAAATCTGTTTGTCTTCCAAGAACATCATACGTCTTCTAAACTCAGAGTCACAGGTCTACTGAAGATGACCCCCCCCCCCGGGGTACGCTGGTCTGCAGACAGACAAGCACACACACTTTCACACACTTACATACCTACAGCCAATTCTGCAGTCAACCAACACTCGTTTTAGGCTGTGGTAAGAAACCAGAGTACCCCCACAAATACTGAATGATGCTCTGCCAACATGGTCATGCAACATTTTTTAGCTTAACCTTGTGTTCTTGGTTATTTAACAGACATAAGAATGGGATTTTTCACGGCCATTGCACCGGCTGCCAAGTTTCTAAAGCCGTTTAATCTGCAAAGCATCGTTCCTTAAACTCTTGTTGCACTCCTTTAAATCAAATTTTCTCGTGGAAATCCGTTGTACTCACAAAACCACATGAGGTAGAGAGAGTTTTTCAAAGCCTGACCCGTTGCTGACTTCATGTTGCCTCCTGAGCTGCGACACAAACATTATCCACCAACTAAATCTTTATATACCAGAGCTTTTACGTTAAGAAGAAAAATCTTCTTCATGCAGGCTTAAATATATATATTCTTCTTCAGGTGGACATGTTTCCTAAAGCCCTGGAACGCTGCACATGGTGTTATTGTCTCTGCACCTGTACACAAACACTTTCCGTAGAATGTGTGTGTTTATGTGTATGTCCACCTTTAAACGGTCCTGTAAAGCAAAACTGTTCCAGGCCGGTGGCTGTGTCTGGGAACGGCTTTCAGATGGCTCTGATAGTATAATATTATCCAACTCTCTGTGGCTGCAGGAAATTGGAGAATTTTCCTTATAGACACGAGTAATGGGAACATATGGTCCCGTGTCCTGTCCACACCAGTGAGATAACTTCCTCCTCCGGACCTCGACACAAAGCATCATTATCAGCCGAGATGAGGGATTCCTCTTATTAAAGAAAAGACCCTCACTCAAGGCCGAGTATGATTACTGCTCCTCGTGTCAGAAATGACAAATCCCGACTGTCGCACAAGATTTAGTGAGGAGACAGACGACAAACTTTCTCTTAAAATCAACTTTATCTCAGATCGGTTCAGAAAACTATTTATCCCACAAGGGTGCAAGTCGTTTGTAGCCTCAGTTTACATTTACATTCATGCATCAAGTCGGTTAACAAATGAAAAGTAAAAAAAAAATGGAACAAAATGAAATATAACCAGATAAGACAAAGCACCTAAGATTAAAATAAAATATAAAATAAAATAAACCTGACAAATCATTTAAAATGAAAACACATTGAATCTACTGCAGCAAAGCAGAGATTTAACCTCACTGGCTATGAAGGATCTTTTTTGGTAATTTATGAATTTGCGTAGCAATTTATTTCAAGATGTTTTTATTCTTGAAATGATTCTAAATGAAGAGTTGGAAAGTGAAAATGATTGTACATGGTGTTGTGCTGCAACAGGTGCCTGAAAAGTAAAGTTTTGAGCAGATGGACTTATTCTGGAGGTTTGCACGGTGGCATTAATCTCAACACTCAACAATCTGGTACCTGGATGGAGTTTGTACGTTCCCACTGCACAAATATGACTTCCCTCTGCAGTATTCTCTTTAAAGACGCGAGAGTAGGGTTGGTTTGTGTCTCTAAACGCTGTTAAGTGACCGTCAGTCTCTCTTTTAGCCTTGTGATGAACTGGCAGCCATGTCTCCAGTGCACCCTGTGCTTCACCCACTGACAGCTGGGACTTTCTTCACCCCCGTCTTACCCTAATATTAGATAAAGTGGGTGTCGATGAGGGATGGATCAATGGATAAACCTGTATTGTGTTTTGTCAGAACCACCAGATCACGTTTGTCCAATGCAGGAGGTGTGCTGTCAATCTTCGCTCCTCCCACTGGTCCTTCACTATTCCAATGACCCGACCTCCAACTCCTGCCTCTCATACGCCACAGGACCGAGCCAAGCTCGGAGGGGAGAAAAGAGGGGGGGGGGGGGTGGAAGGCTTATCCTTTCTTTTCGTCCACCGAGAACTCTCTCTGCAAAAGCCCTCAGGGCTATACAATAAACATTTCATTTCCTCTGGCAAGCAATGGGAAGGCTTATATGATGTAAAAGAGCAGAAATAGCCACTGAGAAATGCTTGTCACTCCGTTTCTCCAGTCGAACTCGTCCCCGTCAGCCAAGGCACGGATCTCTATACGACGAAGCGTTAAGACGTCTTATTGCGGGACGGAGATGCCTGATGTCAAACGGAGCAAATAGAAGAGGGGCATGTTTAATTCAGAGAGGCGGACACAAAAGGAATATTGTTTGGAGGCGGTTCGTGGAGTCTGTTGTGATTGAGGGAGTCTTGACTTTTCCAGTGACGTCAGAAACGTTTAGCTTCACCAAATTTTCAGGAGTGCAATATTTAATGCATTTTTTTATTTTTTTTACTTTCTAATAAAATTCTTCAAACAACCACCACCAAATCAAATTATTAATATTATTGCAGATTTTTCATATTTTTTAATGAATGGGATTTTTGTTCTTTTTTGGTGGAACTGTAAGGTCAGACTTCTGTACCAAGTCAAGCCAAGCCACATATCCCATAATAGTGGGACTAAAACCCACACTCACTGGGTGCTTTATAAAAGGGGGCATTATGGTGAGGGAAACCTTGCCCTTTACATTTTCTCACACTCATCTTCAGTCCTCCTGACACGGCCGTCCTCCCTTCCGTGGAGTGTGGAAAATATTAACGAAGCCGCGGCATCCCATAAACAACATGTTTTAAATCTGGAATTCCGTTCCTTAATTGCAGCTTTCCAGCGTATTTTTAAAAGCTAGAATTAAAAAAAAAAAAAAAAAGGTGTTTCAGATCAGGATCCAGGCTGTGAGAAACAGTGGGGACTTGGTCGGCGGCCAGGAAGGTATGGGAACCAAGTGGAACAAAGACACGTTGTCAGCTCACCTGCAGCTCTGCGACCAGAATGCCTTTTCTCCACTTTGATATGTTTGATTGTTTGCCTTTGCCAGCTCGCTTGGCATTTCTCTCCCCTGTCATGTGGTTTTCGTGGTTGGGGGGGGGGGTTTCATAGACGATGGAACACAGCGGGACAAATTGTAAAGTGAAACATTAAAGAGGCTTTATTATTATTATAGTATGAAATTGCATTGAAACTTGAGTGGCAACTTCCAGCAATCAGCAGCAGATATACAAGTTGTAAAGTTGCATGCACACATGGTACAAACATGTCAAACTCTCCTTTTGCACATTTACTGCAACTCTAACGCGAGGCTGTGCAACCCGCGGCTCTGCTGTAACGGCTCCCTGAAGCCGTCAAAAAATGGAATGTTTAATAGAAAAAAAAGTTATATCTTCAGTTTGTTTAGACTTTGCACCTTTTTTTTTTTTTTTTTAAAAAGGATTTTTGTCCCAAAAATAGCTGAAAAAAGGTAAAGCAGGCAAACAGGCTTCTATTGCATCATCAACAACAAAGGACAAGTTGAAAAAACTAAAACTGAAAATAGCAAAACATTTTAAAAAATTAATTTAGATGCCTCAAATCAGCACAAAAGGAAAAACATGGCTAAAATAAAATAAAAAATAAAACAAAAAGTGAAAAATTTATAATAAAACAGATTTTAAAAAAAATCACAAAGTAGCATCGAATGAAAAAACAAACAAAAAGTCAAAACAGTGACTTAAAAAAAATAGAAACACATATAAGGAGAGAAGAATATGTCAGACATTCTAAATTGTCATGAATCATCACACTTTTTAAAAGAAAATGTAAAATTATTTGAATGTTGTGGCTCCAGGTAAAACATAACAAAAAAGTTAAAAAAGCAGCTCTTTTGGTCTTAAAGGATGCAGACCCCTCGTCCAGTGCAAATAGCGAAACGTCAAACGCACGGAGAAAAGACGCAAAGCGTCAGGATTCCCACAAAAAGCAGGTTTTTTCCGCAGTCGTCCATGAATGCTTTGGCTTTTCCCCCGGCCGAGACAACACAAAGACCCTCCAAACTCTCCTCCCAAGTGCAAGACCAACTATTATTTTAACAGATTGTTACACCCAGCCAAAATAAATACTTGTAATGATTATACTTAGGTTTCCTCTGTGCACCTGCAGCGTATTTAGGGTATGAGAAAACAGACATCTTCCTCGCTGCTGCGAAGCCGTCACATACGCAGCATGTGGGATGGCAGCAGGATAAAGGGAATAAAGTGTTTCCACCGGACTGTGTGCTTATTTCTTTTCTGGACAAATAAGCACCCATTTGCAAACTCTCAAACCCCTAATCTTTACGGTTTCTAATCTGAGAGCTTAGCCGTGGCCTTATAACTTCCTTTCCGTTGCCATCTTTATGGTCTGATTGTTGAAGTTCAGCCACGCGGGCAGCGAGACTCCGGAGATACCAAATGTCGATGTTGGTCATTCCCTCGGCCGCTGATACTGAAACGCTAAAATAACTTCAAGATGGCCCGAGATAAAACTTCATATATAACATTTGTGGTCCGCAGTGAGTAAATCATGCCGACTCGAGCAAGTTTTCCTGAAGCTCTGTTTGGATTGCGGCTTAATTTGCAACAGATATAAAAATAAATAAATAAAAAAAAAAGGCCCATGGAGGATGAATCCTAATGACTTTGGTGATCCTCTGGCTCTTTCTCTCGAGGGGGAACCAGAAGGTCAAAGTTTGCTCCGATTCAGCAAAGTGAAATCTGACATCTGGAAGATGGACTCGAAGGAAACTCATGAGCTCCAGATGATGGAACCTCGCAGAGGAACAGAAACTCTCAGTCAAACATCGAGTCAATTTAAAAGACACCGGCGCTTGATTTGCCACCGGGGAAGGATCACAAACACGTCGGCTCAGAGCGAGGCTGAGAAAGCAATCCGTGCATACTTCCCATCCATACTTCCAGACTAGACTGTAATTCCATGTTATCAGAGTGTCCAAATAACTGCTTGAGCAGTCTTCAATTTATTCGGCGAGCGTACCGACAGGAACCTCCAGGAGGGATGACATCACCTCAATATTAGTTTGACTCCATTGACGGGACCGGCTCATCGGAGCGTTCAGGGAAACTCAGGACGACTGAACAAGGAGCAGATCATGTAAGTTACCAAAGCGATAATCTGCTTAGAACAACTTGAAATCATCTAGAACCCAGATCCCAACGAGGAATGTTCTGGATGTTGTAGAACCAACACAGTAAAGTTTTAGAGCAGCTTATTCTCACTCTGATTGGTTCTTTATTCACCTTTAGTTCCTCTTTTCCTTTGATTTACATTCAAACCTTCAGATATTTGACATTATATCAGTGGTTAGAAGGGGAAGGGGAGAGAAATCACCTTTTTATAGTCCATTTTCAGAAATTTGTCGTTTTTTTCACCACGACAGACGTCACCAACCTTCACCGCCGTTGGATTATTACTACGCCACCTAGTGGCTTAGTAATATTGTCTCTTATTGTCAAAACAATGAGATCGCCTTATCCCTAAACTCCTTTAGGAAGCCTCCTAATACCTTTCCTTAACTCCTTTAGGAAGTCTCATAACACCTTTCCTAGCTCCTTTAGGAAGCCTCCTAATACCTTTCCTTAACTCCTTTAGGAAGCCTCCTAACACCTTTCCCAACTCCTTTAGGAAGCCTCCTAACACCTTTCCTTAACTCCTTTAGGAAGCCTCCTAACACCTTTCCTTAACTCCTTCAAGAAGCCTCCTAACACCTTTCCCTAACTCCTTTAGGAAGCATCCTAACACCTTTCCCTAACTCCTTTAGGAAGCCTCCTAATACCTTTCCTTAACTCCTTTAGGAAGTCTCATAACACCTTTCCTAGCTCCTTTAGGAAGCCTCCTAATACCTTTCCTTAACTCCTTTAGGAAGCCTCCTAACACCTTTCCTTAACTCCTTTAGGAAGCCTCCTAACACCTTTCCTTAACTCCTTCAAGAAGCCTCCTAACACCTTTCCCTAACTCCTTTAGGAAGCATCCTAACACCTTTCCCTAACTCCTTTAGGAAGCCTCCTAACACCTTTCCTTAACTCCTTTAGGAAGTCTCCTAACACCTTTCCTTAACTCCTTTAGGAAGCCTCCTAACACCTTTCCTTAACTCCTTTAGGAAGCCTCCTAACACCTTTCCTTAACTCCTTCAAGAAGCCTCCTAACACCTTTCCCTAACTCCTTTAGGAAGCATCCTAACACCTTTCCCTAACTCCTTCAGGAAGCCTCCTAACACCTTTCCTTAACTCCTTTAGGAAGTCTCCTAACACCTTTCCTTAACTCCTTTAGGAAGTCTCATAACACCTTTCCTAGCTCCTTTAGGAAGCCTCCTAACACCTTTCCTTAACTCCTTTAGGAAGTCTCCTAACACCTTTCCTTAACTCCTTTAGGAAGCCTCCTAACACCTTTCCTTAACTCCTTTAGGAAGTCTCATAACACCTTTCCTAGCTCCTTTAGGAAGCCTCCTAATACCTTTCCTTAACTCCTTTAGGAAGCCTCCTAACACCTTTCCTTAACTCCTTTAGGAAGCCTCCTAATACCTTTCCTTAACTCCTTTAGGAAGCCTCCTAACACCTTTCCTTAACTCCTTTAGGAAGCCTCCTAACACCTTTCCTTAACTCCTTTAGGAAGCTCCCTCTCCCTCCTAGTTTGGTCCTGCAGCCTTCTTCCTGTTCAACAGGACTGTTTTCCTTTCCTCCACCGCCAACGATCGCTCAAGTGAAGTTGTTGTGGTTTTTTTTTGTTTTTTAAATCGTGTAGACTTTCATCGTTTTTCAAATGTTGCTGTGCAAACGGACACATTTTTCTGAGATGAATTCGCGAAAGCGTTTTCACTTGAAAGGTTGTCATGTAAATGCGGCCCTGAGGCTCCCGCAAACGGAGGATCGGGTCGAGGGAGGGTCGTTGGTAAAAACTCAGGTCCTGTCCATGTTTAGAGGCTTAATTTTGACCGATTTTTACCGTGACGATTGTCTCACGCAGGAGCGATTGCATAATCACATTGAGTCGGCGCAGATTCGGCTCGTACAGTCTGCAAAAACGATTATTTAAATCCGGGAGCTTCGACACCATGGAGGGGATCCCGGTTTGGACCCTCTATTGGGCTGATTTTGGGCCAACGGGCCACATATTCAGCAGTCGTCAGAAATAAACCTGTCTGATTTGTATTCCTTGTAAGCCATTTTATTTCACATGTGGTTTCATGATTTAACAGTTTGAGTCTGGAAATGATTTTTTATTTTCACATTAAAACGGCATATGGCCGAGAGGCAGGTGACAAAGGAAATAATTACAGTCAAGAATGAATAACCGCCTTTCTTAGAAGCACACAAAATAACACTGCTGTTACTGTATGCATTTGTTTTATTGCACTTTTCCACCATCCTGCCTTCCATTGTCTTTAACCGGGAGTTTCCCCGGTTTTCCACTCGCTCATCCACCGAATGACACATCAGAAGATTTACACTCCGTTTTATGTGTGGTGATGATGCGTCTACAAGCATGTGCAGTGGGATTAATTACCTGTTTTTTGATGTTGCCATCTATTTATTAGGGTTGTTTGTTTGTTTTTTTTATTCTGTTTCACAGTTGGTATTTCAATGAGAATTGAATGGGTGATTCACAGGTTGTTTCTGGGATGAGGGCCCATTTTCTAGACCCCATAAACCAAAGAATTCCAAGGTTTTCCTGGATATTAAAAAAAATGGCACTTTTCTGTCTTGGTCTTTTTCAGAAGGAAGGTTATACTTTCTGGCAAATTTCAGTGCCTCAACAATTTCTTCTAACAAGCATATTTTTGAGAGTTTCTTCAACTAAGTTCACATTAAAGTCAAGTTAAAAAAAATCTAAAATCCCAAACACGAGTTAACAAAACTCCTCATAAATCATCTACGTGAGTCACATTTGATAATTCAGGATTTTCCAAACATTGAACTGAATCAATATGTCTAATGATTCACTCATCCTCCTCTCGGGTTCAACTCCCTCTGGCCTGTGCCTAATCTTTCAAACTGACAACTCTGTACCAAACTTAATGGAAATCCAAAAGCCAAACATAATTCATTCCGATATCTCATCCATCAAACTCTGCTGGGCGTCCATCTCTTCTTTTTAAAAAAAGCAGTTTTAGGAATCTCTTTAAAAGACTAACATGCTGCATAAATCCTGAACATTAAAGAGGAATGGAAACTTAATGCTAAAATTCAATTAGCTGCTCATGAATTACCTGGAAGGAAACATGTAAAATATGCCTTTTGTATTAATCTCCAATAGTGTATATAAGAAAATGTAGAAAAGTCAGTGTTGCTTTTGATGAAAAGTTTTGCATTTTGGCAATGTTCCAAAAAAGAGCTGAACCAGAAGGAGGAAAATCCACAGAATAGAACTAAAACTCATCATGACTTAGTTAAGACATATTCTTAATTCAGTGAGAAAGCCACTCCATGTCCCAGTTCAGGCTGCTTCAAAAGCTTCACATATGTGTATGATCAAATTTTTTTATTTTTTAGATGGTTCATTAATCAGCTCAGTTATAGAAAGTTATGAAGTGATAAGTCAGGAAAAGTACATTTTTTCTAGCGTTTGTAAAACATAAAAACACCCAAAATAAGACATTTAAAGCCGTTTACTGACTTGATAGTAGTAGATGTTCAATCTTCAGCATTAGCATTGAAGCTATGCTCGCTATGTGACGAGCCACTGTTACCATTTCATAAACTCCTTTTTCAACTAACTCCATCTGAGAGCAACATGGATGTTGTGCAACAGTAGTCAGCATTCGATCCCGTTTACATTGTATTTGGCCATTTGTTTACACAACCACGGCACTCAGAGCCACTGAAAACACAACTTTTTGAAAAAAGGCTCCGAGACTCCATCTCCGCTGAAAAGGGGAAATGCAACTTAAAAAAAAACAACTAAAAAACACTGGTACTGCTCATGTGCAGTAGATGGACTTTAACAGGAATGGCGGCCTGGTTTTAAAGTATACACCATAATAACAATCCAACTCGGTCGCCAACAGCACCGACTAGTGGCCCGACATGAAAACTACATCGTTTTCAGTGTTTCTGCCGTCTCCATGTAAACGGACACAGTTTTACAAATGTTGTCGTGTAAACACAAAACTTTTCTGAAACAAAAACGATGCGTTTCCACTTGAAACGTTAAAAACGGGGCCTCATTTTTAATTTTTTTTTTTATTTTTTTATTTATTTATTTTTTTTTAAATGGGACACTGACCATCTGAGTTTATTTGGATGTTTAAGCTCCTGATCTCAGTCGAACTCGTTTTTTTAGTTCTTCAGTATTTCGCGTCACGAGATCGTCGCTCACGGCGACGGTCCGTGTCACGATAACGCACCATCCAGAGCCAGGAGAGTGAATCGGCCTTCGTAGGCGAAAAGCGTGTCCACACAGTTTGCCTCTCGGATAAACAAACAATCCCTCGGAGCTCATGAGTTGACCCGGACTCACACTGCACACGGAGCCATGTTAATCTGAGGCTCAGGCACACGTGAGTGACTTATACTTACATCGAATACAGTCTCTTCGCCAGACGGAGAATAAAGGGGCCAGTCCGGTGCCACTTCCAGTGGCGGCGGCGGTGGAGGGATGCTGATCCTCTCGCATCACGGGAGGCTGTGAAACACGGTTTGAGTAAACACTCTCGTTTGGTCGGGGGTCAATACACTGGTACATCACAAAAGCTGGATTCATGGGTCGCTGCTGCGAGAGTTTGGGGAGGAGGAGAAGACGGGCACAGAGCTGTCTTATCTTGCCATCCTGGCATTGTAATTCAGGTCCTTCTAATCTCCCACTCCCTTCCTTTCTAATTACATCCATTTTCTCTCATTTACACTGCTTCTTTCTCTCATTAATGCTCATTTTGTCGACGCCGCTCGACTGCCCCCCTTTACTTTCCACTCATTTCTAGTCCGGCACACACCCTTTCACTGTTTGTTTTCTGTTTTTCTTCCCTGGATCCAGGTAAATGAAGGCCCTGGGAGGGAGTTTCTGGCTGTGGCTGTTGACGCCACAACGAAAAATGCACACACCCGGGCTGAGGTGGAAGTGGAGAGGTTTTGAGGGGGGCATTAAAAAAAAAAAAAAAAAAAAAAAAAAGTCTGTTTATTGACCAACAAACCAACAGGATCTCTGTTCTTGGATGCAAAAACATATCTTGGCAATATCCGGATTGCCTGTGAGAGCTATATTCAGAAATATTAAACTAGTGATAAATCAACAAGTTATTGGCTTTTATTTTCCTTTTCTTTTTTGTGCATTAATTTATTATTTCTAAACTCACAAGATCAGACTGCAAATCTTCCTCTCATGCTTGAGGGTGATGGATCCAAAAAAGGAACAATACTACCTCTGCTGGTTACATGTGCACAATGCATGCATGCTGCAGGAACCTCTGCACCCAGAAACGACGGCCTTACAATGCAAAGAAACCCAGCGATTATTACATATATAGGGCCATGGAAATATACAGAAAATTTGCTTTTGAATACAACAACAAGCACCAACTCAACACACAGAATCCTGTAATCTCTCGTTACGTGGAGACAGCTTGTTACCGAAAGTCTAATAGCCGAGAGACAGAGACAAAATTAGAAGCCAGCTGCAGCCTACTATATTTTTCTTTGAGCATATACAATAATTAACTTTATATATACGTTCGCAAACCCGATCCTTAGCCATACCCAGCTGTGTATTTTTAGTGCCAGCTCCCAGGCTGAGGCCACTGTCATTTCCCAACAAGGATTCAAGTCTTATGCAGGCTCGTCTCACATGAAGCCTCCTGGCTCAAACCGCCACACTTGTCCCAGTAAACCAAACCTTAATGACAGGCTTGTCTAAAGCTGGAGTCTGTAAAAATGCCTCGGGACACTTCTGTTTGTCCATTTCTATATCTTAGTTTACGCGAGTCTTTTCTGTTACACTTTGCTTCCGTTACAGGAGAAAATGTTGCTCCAGCTGTTAAAAAAATAGAAAAGAAGTGTGAGGAGGACGATTGTCCCGCGCCGCTTCTACTTCCAGCAACTGAAATAGAAGATAAGTATGCAGCGTATTGATTTCGATTTCACTCCTTCCTTCTCTCGGAGGCAGGCAGGATGCGAGCTCGAGCGAAATCCCAGTGGGGCTTTGCCTCTTTTTTTTTTTTTTTTTTTTTTTTTTTTTTTCTTCTTCCAGGGCCTATTTTGAAAGGGGCCTTTCTACAAAACTCATTAATATCATAGTACAGTCGCACCTATATTCGCTTGCTGAACTTCCTGCAGAAATCCAAACAGGTCCGAAAGAGACAGATGGACGTTTGAGAATTCCCCATGTTTGCCTCCCACTAGAACAGCGGGTCTGTGTCGAGCCGGAGTCCGGCCTTATGAAGGCCACTCAAAAAGGCACGACTGTGACTCGTTTCACTGAAAACATCCATCAAAAGGCTTCATTTAACTACAGATGAAAGGTGAGCCTTTTTTTTTTTTTTTTTTTTTTTTTTTTTAACTCCTTCCTCGACCTTAAGCCCGGCATGTTGACTCTCATCTGTTTGCGGTTCGACGCAGAAACAGCGAAAGCTCCTTCTGTAATGCGACTCTCCCTCCTTCACAATGATTAGTAAGAGCATCCATGAAACGCTCGTATTTTGTACGTGAAGGGAAAAAAAAATAAAAAAGGGGGTGGCTGCGAAGCATCAAAATACTCTGCACGCAACGAAAACGCGAGTGATCATATCCTGCAAAACAGTCGCCTCACTCTTCATTATTCACACTTCACTTCCTGTGCAGATTTTCAAGCCTGTAGATATATATACAGTATATATATATATATATATATATATATACACATACATGCTCCTGTCATACGCTGTGATGTGTTTCCTATAAAAGACGACGCAAAACCAAGAAAACGTGTGGTTTCATGCTAGAATATGCGCCAGTGGGTGAATATTTTGTATTTTTTGCTTCGTACGCCTCTAAATTGTAAAACAGCAGTCAGGTCAACTTTAACAACCCGGAGTTTTGACAAAATTATGGATTACGATCCTCCCTTCCTTCCATGGTACCGCTTTTTCCGACTTGGTGTTGCAGGGCACCAATACCAGGCGACCGAACAGAGGCAGGGTACGACCTGGGCAAGTCACCTGTCCGTCATAGGAAGTACAGTCACACATACTGACAATCACACACGGCTTCAAATGCGTGTTTTTGCACTGAAAATCCAGACAACACACGTGCAAACATCTCATAGATGCATATTCTCGCTATAAGTACACCCACCAACGTCTAATGGTTGATAAAGAAATGAGGAAAGTATACTTTATTGATCCCTTTGGGGAAATTAATTGTATTTGACCCATCATGGGAGCTGGTGGAGGTCAGAGACACTCTGTGGGAACGGGATTCAAACCCGCATCACTAATGTACAATAAATTAAGTGGTTTCTTATTCTTGTTCATGCTTTGATAGAAAATATGTTACTTGTATGCATGTATGAAACATGTACATACTGTTTAACAATGTGTAATTGCAATGGTGCGCTTTGTGTTACACGGCGTATAAAGTTTACATATATCTCAAATATTACGTTACTCAAGGGCTAAAAACCTGAAGAAATAAAGTATAAACTTGTTCTGACTCCTTTTTAACTAGTGAACACTTAAAAAAAAAAAATTAATTTGTCTTACTATCTTGAATTTGTCAACCTATCAACTGAATACTTGATTATATTCTTTTTTATTTGTATACTTAGATAAAAGAAAACAAAAAAACAATGGATCTCACCAGATTCTTAATTTAGGTCAACAATGATGATGTTGTGCAGGAATACTGAATTTTTATGTTTTATCATCATCCTGAGTCATTATCTATCCCTTAGGGGTCATTAGGAATACTGGACAGCAGCAAGACCAGCACAGTACACAATATATATCTTTACCTACATAATGGCACTTTAGGTTTTGTTTTTTTAGGAAGATTTGTTTTATCTTTGTTGTCTTTGTCTTATTAAAATGTTGTTATATGTTTGAAACCTTGTATGGTTTTTATGTTCGCACAACAGATGAAAATTAGCCTTGAGCCAAATCCAGCTTATTTACCGTAACTAGAAAACAACTCATGAGGTCGCTTGTATATGAATATGCACTGTCCTGTTCAAACAAGTAAATAAATGAAAAATAAGCATTTGAGGCTCTAGTATTATTTCGGTGTATCGAAGAAGTGCTAAAACATTTCAACTATACAAACAAAAAATCATCGGTATACGCAAGCCTCGTCATTTATATTCATTTTACTATTATTTTATATTGTTTATTCTGTGACTTTAAGGCTTTAGTCGGGTGCTCTCAGGCGTAGATCTGAAGCACCAACCTGCTTCCAGTTTTAGTCTCCATTAAAAAAAATGCTTTGAGTCGAGACCCCTGGTATTTCTAAGTTATGTAACGAGTGTTTAATGAACTTCTGGCTGCAAACGGAGGGTTTAACTGCATTTTATTTTTTTATTTTTTTACTTGAAATGTGTGAGGAGGCGTGTCCAGTCTGAGAACTTACTGTTGCCTCAGAGGCAGCGATGGAAGTGACAATTTACGAATACTTACATGACTGTAATCAAATAGTATTTGGGGTAATTTTTTTTTTTTTTTTTAAGTATCATTTTCAAGTTTGTCATTTCACTTAAGTATATAATTCACACCATGCAATCTGCTTTTAAAATCATACGACTCCGCCGAATAATGCCCCAGTTTGAGTTAATCTTCAAACCCTTTTGGTCTGCATACTTCTGACGCCAGTTCCTTCATTCCACAGAAGGACTGATCCGTTGTTCACGTGTGGGAAATGTGCCGTGAACGGAGACTCACTAGAAGTTAAGCGTTATTGGGTGAGTTTTAAGGAAGAACCTTAAATGCAATATAACCTTCACAGGTGAACTAAATGTTCTCTGCATCGGCCGCTGGCGTCAGCAGACAAGCCTTTGGTGGTGGAGGTGTTCCACTGATGTTTCCAGTCAATACAGGACTGCCCTACACTCTGGATTAATGATGTTCTTCAGGTAGTATGGGCTTATCACTGTACCTTCCACAGTCGTCGTGCCACTGCATGAACGACAAAGGCCTAATTTCACCTTCACGGACGACAAGGAGGCATCATTAGTGAACGGCTGCTGGAGACGGGAGAACCTGCAGTTTCTCCAGACCTGAATCTCATAGAAAACCTCTGGGATCAGCGAGTCGCCGTGTCGAGGCTCGTTAGAGTCCCGTATGAAACTACTAACCGAAATGAAACAATAACCTGAAACGTTATACAATATAATGTAAAAACTGGTTGATCATGTAACAGAATCGTTGAGCCTAAAATCTAATAAAACGCCAAATGTAAGTCGTAGTTAATAATGTAAAAAGACCCTGAGCTCAAAACCTAAATACTTTTATTATAACGTTTGATCATTTTATTACATCATATAGTGAGTCAATGTTTTATGGTTTGAACTTGAACTGCTTTAATCTGAAAAACACTGAAAGAATGAGTTCTAAAAGTTTGGACTATTTGTTTATACGTATATCTATATACAGTTTATGGTATTTATGTTTGATTGCTGTTGCCCAAGTCATTAATAATCTTCTGTTCTCTATAACCTGTAATCTAGTTCTCTAATCAGTTCAAAATTATGTATAAATCATCAAAAACATTAAGATCACATTTAAATTCTTGTTTTACATTATTGATCAGGTTAATTACATTTTGGGTTTATTACTTTATATTTTGTTCCATATTGAGTCGTCGGGACATTTTGAGTCGTTCTATTTAAATATCATGATAGAAAATCACCGTTGCATCAATTTCATTGCCAAATATCCCGAACCGTTTTCCTGAGTCATGTATGTAATAGGAGCAAACTGAAGTCTTTGAGTACTTATTCAAAAAGTATTTTTACTTGTTATAAATTAAGCAATGTAACAGCAAAAGGACTTTAGAACGAACCGTAAGTGAACCTTCATAAAAGAAGCTTAAAAGTAAAATATTTATAATTATATCAATGAAATGCAAAGACTGATGATTCTTTCTGATCGAATAGAACAGAAGTACAATAAAATTTTAAATTTCACATATCTGTGTCCTTTATATCGCCATGAAAGCTCCACTGATTACATTTTGAGGGTCGACGTTCATTTTAGCCTCTGAGTCGGTTACGTTAGTCCATCTGTGCACGAATCCTTTTGAAATTCAATATAATACAACCAATGGAGGCGAACATGACAGATATCAATATGACGACAGATGGAGATGCAGAACAAAAACAAAACCGTATTATTGGATTTACATGGAAAAGATCTTTAATGACGACTGCTTTAGCCGTCAGCAGGGACGGTCCCATTAATGAAGACGATGCATCTCAAGGTAAGAAGACAAAAGCCTTTTCAACCAAATTCACATTTATATATTTGTACTTCATGACTGTACATAAGTGCTCAGGTATCTGTTCTTTACTTGCGACATCTGTACTTTCTCCTCCTTACGTCCTTCAAACCGACTTATTGTAACGTCACTGAGGAGGATTCAGAGTTAAAATGAAATCTAATCTACATTCGCTGAATGACAAGACTTCCTCTTACAATTAAAAGGTCCTTCGGAAACACGAAGAGCCTAAAGTGGGATTCATGGTGTTTCGGTCCAGACGGGCCATTACCCAGTTTCTGTTTGTAAAATATTTTTGTTTCAGACACAGAATTACAATATAATGGGATTTGTGATCTGTGTCAATAGGCTGGCGAATCCGAGCGTGAATAACAGTACTTATAATGTCTGCCTGTCTGGGTCTGGGGTGTGTGTGTGTGTGTGTCTGTTTGGAGCTGTGCATAGTGTAGAAATAAAATCTAATAGTATGCAAGTACATTTCATATGCCGTGCAAAAATATAAATGCAACACAGGCCCGTTCCTCCTAAATATTGTTCATAAATCTGAGTTTGACAGATTTATGAACAATATTCTCCTTCTCTGTGTTAATCCATCCACCTCTCAGCTGTGGCATATCAAAGACGTTTTACTATATTTAAAAAGGTTTAATTCAATTTAAACATCATTGAAAATGTCGAACCGATACTTTTAAATTATCGTCTTTTTATTCAGGCGTCTGTACTTTCGTCTGCAGATTTTCCAGAAGCGCTCACATTTCAGTTTTACGACGGTGGACAGATCACGAAGCGACGGAATTGAGGACATGAAACAATACAACACTGTTCGAGAACAGGACTGTTATTAAAAGATACGGTTACCTCACATTATGAGGAGTATAAATATTGATCCTTTAACATTTCGTTTAGATTGAGAGGAGGCAAATAAGATTGAAGAGGGCGGATTATTTTTGAGCTGCATAAAGTGAGAACTAACCTACGGTGGGAGTTAAAATGTGGAACTCAGCAATGAAGCTAGATGCTGTCAACTTTCAAAAAAGCTGTTAAATATGAAATAATTAAGTGTTACAGTTTAGGCAGATGAGGAAGGGAATGGAATATGATTAATTATGATATTCTTATGTTCTTTAAGTCTTTATTCAGTTTTTCTTTTGCCGTGTTGGGTATTTTGTTTACAAATTACACATATTCTAGGTACTGTAGGCATAAATAAGCCACCGGCTTCAGCTTATTTCTTTTCTTGGTCATTTGGAGTGACCAGTATTTTTACTTTCTATGTGTTGAACTATGACCAGAAATAAAACATTCATTATTCCGTATGGACATTTGTGTCTCAATATTCAAAAGCCAATTTAGAATTGAACTAAAGACAAAAGAGCCTCTTAGTAACCTGCAGTGGAGATTCTCCTGTGAAGTGGATGGCAACAGACTCTTCCCTTTTATTTTCTTATGCGTGTACGTTTTTAAAATGTTATGGCTGACCTTAATGTTGTTTATGGCAATTTAGCCCCGCAAGGTGTCAATCAGATGTGCACACGTGAGATTAGATTAATCCAGAGTCTCCATGCGTCCCACAGAAGTCTTGCTCCGGGCACTAAATTACCTATTTGATAGCCTCCACTTTTCACACTCATCCCAGCTACCAGTCATTTACAGATTACACAGTGACTTTGAGGGCGCCCTGTTAATGGTTAGGTTACATACCACACAATAGCCACAAGTCCCACTCGTGCACTCTGTGGTGCTCCCTTTGTTTTCCGCAGTTGCAGGAACATTTAGAGAGCTGGAAACGGCTCAGTTCGTTTAACGCGTCGTCCCCCCCATGTTGGTTTAAAGAGTCTCATGAAAGCAAACGATCAATCATTTTGAACCGAAAACTGCACAATCGGCACATTTTCACAGAATCGATGCATAAAATGAATCACAGCAAGCACACACAGACCTCAGCGTATTCATAAAATTGCGAACTTCATACTTAAAAATGGAAGGCACTCCTTCCTGCCGTTAAAAGCCTGCATTCAGGGGTCAGAAGGAATGTGTGTGGGCGCGTCCACACACTATGTGCAACATAAACTGCAAACATACGGCATCATGAAAAGAGACTGCAACGCCGGAGGAGACGACCCGGCATCGCCTCCAAACACAGAACCAGAACCAGAGCTGAACTGCTATAAGATAAGCTTTCATGACGGATACCTACGTATATCCAAAGCATGGGGAGTACAAATACAACATTTGGACTCAAAGTGGATTAAAGGTTCTGTTGAAAAAATTATAAGAGGGAGTACAAAGTACTCTTATTAAGGTATTCATTTACTTTTTAAACCAAATTTGATCAACAAATGCAGATATGAAACAGAATTTATTTATATTAAAAAAAACTAATTGTCTTTTTGAGTCACTTTTGATTGTTTTCAGCTTGTGTTTTCATTCCAACTTTTTAATGAACATTTTCAGTGTTAATAGGAAGGACGCTCAGATTATAAATTCTACCCAAGTACCGAGTACCAAAGTACAGCTCACGTTTACTCACAATGCTTCACAAAAGCAAAATCAAATTGCAGTAATTGTTAAACGATCTCAATGTCATACCTCCTTTTTATTGTCTATTTTTAAATCATAATTTCTTTGCTTGTGTTTGATAGAAGCCGACTGCAATTTGGGTCACAGTTTGTGTTTAAGCCTTTAAAAGGGAAAGACGTAAGAACGTGTTTAAAATATATATATATATATATATATATCAGTATTAATACAAGAGCCATACTTCGGTAAACGACTTTTATTCATACAGATAATCCCATTGAGACATGTGGACTCTTTACCAAGACAGAAGTTTTGAACTAAAACAGACTAATGTTCCGTTACATCTCCTGAAGCTGCATCTCATTCAGTCTGAATTTAGAGAACTTAATTCAGATTCCTTCAGGTTTAGTCTTTGCATTGACCCAACGTCACATGTTGTGAATGGACACTCGTCTCTAATGTCCAATAGACTCAGCCGGTCACATCTGATCCATTATGCCTCAGAAACATGGAGAGAAAATTCATCAAAATGACTTAACCTAGAATTATGAGTTACAGGCGAGAGGCAGACGAGACGAATGAAGAGCCTCTGACCCGACGATATAAATGCACACACCTTGCACTTTTTTTAAAATCGGAGCTGACTTGCAAACGGAGGACTAGGCCAGAATAATAAAATGTCCCTGTGGAGACACTGCTCTTCACGTTCGTGTGTGACCCGGGTGGCTCTTTCCTTTGTGTCGTTACACCAGTGGGCGTGCAGATGCGAGACACGCGAGTGATGTTGAAAGGAAAACAAAACAAATCTCCAAAAAAAACAACAACAAATGCTTCCACCCAGAAAAGAGTTTGCAAAAGCTGCCATTACAGGAAAAACCGTCCCTCTTTCCCAACATGAGACGACAGAACGTGTCCACTTTTGTTTTTGTTTTACTTTCCCAGACCAGCAGAAGCTACGCATCTTGGCGCAGCGAGACCTCGGTCTGCAGTTGGAAAAGCAGCTTACTGCAGAGTGTCTCACGTATACGGGCGGCTGAAAGGCCTTTCTGAAACAAAACCCCATTCAGGTCAGATTAAGATCACATTCTGGAGGCAGGACAATGAGACCACTGATGTGGGGCCAGCAGAAATAGAGAAGATTGCTTTTGCTGACTTTAGCAGGAGATATGCTTCCTTCCAGGTGACGGCTGGAGCTAAAAAGCAGCTAAAGACAATCTCTCTCACACACACACTATTTTCAATCACTTACGAAGCCTGAAACACCCCTCAAATACATAAGAATTGGCGTAACATGATTAAACAGCTGCCTACACGAAAGAAGAAATAAATCAGTAGATGACCATAGTCCTTTAGCCATTGATGATGTACGTCATACCACTGTTGTACACTGTGGGGCGCTGTTGAGCGCAAATTTGTCCCGTTTGTTCGCGACCACTCAAGTGGTCCGTTTTAATTGAAATGAATACTGGTGAAATGGCCATCATGCACAGTTTAAAGGTGTTTTCGATGGGAGTACGGCAGCGTGAAGCCAAGAGCTTGTGTTGCCCGCTCTTACGGAATGCTTAAAGTGAAACAACGCACCACCTTGTGGTGGGAAGTTGTATTACAATATGAAATGGACTGGAGTAAGCTGGATAGCTTTGAGCACATAAAACCTCGAGACATATGTTGATTTTCGGTCATCTTGAAATAGAGAGCCAATATACTTATTTTGATGATTACTTTTAGATTTGCGAAACTCCACTGCAGCTGCTTTGACTTCTGTCTTATTTAAACACACGGACATGAAAATTTGTTGTAATTTACTAGGCCTGTAAAATACTTTTTGCATCTTTGTCGGTGTATTCTGATTGTGTTTTATAAATTAATGTTGTCCTCATGTCCTAAACTTTAAGCAGAATATCATCTCTTTTTAATTCTAATACTTTGAATAAAGTTTTAAATTCCCAATGTACTCAAATATCTTCTCCATCATAGATATTGCCGATACATTTCAGGGCGATATTCATCTGCTTAAAAAAACGGGGCCACTTGGAATTTCTAAGCACAGAATTAAGAGGATGTAAAATTGTTTTGATGTATTTCCCCCATTTCTTTGTAAAGCACTGTGAATCGCCTTGTGTCTGTATTGTGCTATAGAAATAACTAAACAGATTTGTGCTCACAGTTTTATTCATCGGGAAGTGAATATTTGGCAAAGGCCAGGCTGCTCTCCTGAACCACTTTTAATTAAAACACGGATGTTTATATTAAAAGTATTTCTTCTGTATTTAATTTATCTGCAGCACAACGTGACATACAGCCGAAATACACAAAGCTGACGGCTATCTCAGATTGATCCGTGTCAGAAATATCCATGTCTTATTTCTCAAAGACGGTTGACGGGATCCAGGGTGTCATTATGTGTATTGATGTGCATCTTTGAGACGCAGTGTAGGTCGACGTTGTTGAGTTTGTGATCTCCCGACACAGTTTTCGCAGAAAGCACAACACAGTTGTTACAAAGGAAACTGCACAGGATGGAAGAAAGAAGAAGGACGTCGCTCAACAGGAAGTTGACAAGCAAAAATGAGTCATCGGTCAAAGAACTGGAGCAATAAATAAATTAAAACAGAGATCACTAGTTTTCCTATCAGCTTATTAGATGGAGCCAAGATTCCCTGCGCAGAGTGTCTGTCTGTGTGTGTTTATGTCCAGCGTGAAGGATTTAAACTCACCGTCATAGGTTTATTATGTGCTATTCTGGATTTCATAGGCTTCAGTATAAGATTGCCCACAGTCTATAGGAGCCTCAAGACACACGTGTAAACATTCTGCCGTAAAAAGAAATGAGCTTAAATCTTCATTCTTTGCTTCGACAGCCTCATTTCACATGTAAATGCCAGGCTGGACACTAAACCGTGTCGACGGACCGAGTGGCGAGACGTTGACTATTTAAGCGACTGCACTGCCACACTACCGGGGCTTTAAATCCGTCTGGGGCACCACCAGCTGTCGGGGACTAAAAAACAATCGCAGACGAAGTTACTGGATTCTGCAGTGGTCGCACTGAAATAGTATGAAAACCACAGCCAGAAGAGTTGGTTTGATACACGGATGGTGCGTTATGCGATTAAAGGCAGACGAGCTCCTGCCCGTCGCGGATCCAGGGGGCTGACGACCTGTCGGATCCAGGAAACTGTAATGAGACGTGTTGGGTTTTTATTGGGAAACCCGGCTCATTTAATCACTATTATTACAGGTCAAACCTTCCTGTAAAAACACTTACGCACAAACTTGCTCTCTCTAACTGTGCTTCACTCTTTCCTGTCCAGTGTGACCGTAGTGATTACAAACAAACCAAAGAGCAGCCTTCACCACGTTTCTTTTAGGTTTTTCAAACATTTGAACATGGTGAGTTTCCGTGACAGCAAGGTGACAGGTTCCAGAGCCTCTAATTAAAAAATCAGTGCAAGGAAAATGTTATATTTAGTAGCATTCGTCAAACACGCATATTAAGAACTTGAAACCCTTCACATTGTGTGCATTTTAAGCAGTCGTAGACATTTAATTCATCTTTAGGATTGTAGAGTAACTGAGGCTAATTACATAGATATTGATTTCATACAGACATTTTAAATGACTATTCAAATTGCTTTATTTAGAAGACATTATTTAATTGTTCTTTTTATTACTTTTCTTATTGTTTGACTGTATTTATACTACCTTGTTTGTTTTTTTATTTCATCTTTTATCTTATCTGGTTTTATCTTGCTGTTCTGACATTTTCCTTATGTCCCATCCAAAATTGACTTTCTAAAAGGTTTTCTATCAGTACTAATCGTCCTTACTCCTGGAATGACGCCCCAGAAGTGAAGACAGTCTGTCCTCTCTCTCCCTGGCTTGTTTCAGGTTTTAAAAAGTGTGTTGCTCCAACCAGCCAATCAGAAATCAAACCCTATATAGTGTCATCGGGGGTTTATCCAATCACAATCAAGGTAGGAACTCCCTTTGACTCCTCCCACAATTAAGCAGCTCAGCTCTGGCACATGGCACCACCGAGAGGAAGTACTTCCTCCTCTTCCCAAGATGGGCATGGGTGGGCGGAGCCAGTCCAGCTCACACAGACACAGCAGATTCTGAATGCAGCAATAAACTTTGAATACTGAAGGTTTCTGGACCGACCAGACCAAGAGGAAGAGTTGAAAAGCTGGAGGATAAGACTCCTTTAATTGTTTCTTCGACAGATTGATGATTCAATTATTTACTATTTTTTGACATTGGGTAAATAAGTCGTCTGAATAGAACTCATGTTTATACAGTAATAATTTGATGGAATGTACGATTACAGTTTTTTACTTTAATAATTCCAGTTCATTCACTGATTAATTGTTGAAAAGAAAAGCTGTGGACTCCCTTTCTGATCTGGGGTGAAGTCTCAGTGAAGCCAGACACACCAACACACAACAGTGGCAGCTTTGGGATGCCAGAGATGCTGTCGGCTTAAACAGCGGCAAGGGATCGTGTGATTTTCCAAGAATCTTTCTCCAAGTTTATTGTCATTATACCTGCGGTCTTTGGGGTTTATTGGGTCGGCGCTACAATACAGAAGCCTTCAACTAAAGCCTTGGACAGTTTCCTCGGTCTGCTCTAGATTCCATAAAGCGTATTATTTTCTTTGTCAGGTGCAAATCTGACTTTGACCTCATTTGAGCAGGCGGAGCCTCGGACCCTCACTGCGATGACTGGATATGAGCTTTTTTTTATTTTTTTAAAGCATTTACAAGCATGTTAACAAACTCTAGAAAAGTTAAATCAGCTCATTCGCACCCGAAGTGTCTGCAGCCTTATAGAGAGCTCGGTTACATAACGAGTGAAACCAGCATGTAAAATGTTTCTGCAAAGTTTTGGTTTGGATTCAACTGTCTGGGATTTCCTAAGTGGATTACAGAGCATGTGTAACACTTGTCTTTGTTCCAGCGTCTTTTTTTTTTTTTTCTCCTCTGCTTGAAACCATGTTGTGGTATAAATAACCCATTTATGGAGTGTTTTATTGTGCCCGTTATGTTTATAGTTTACTGCAAATCATCTCATCTCCTGCTTTGACTCTGATGTATATTTACGGGTTTTAACTTCCGTTAACAGTTCTTGTGTTTTTGCGTTTTCGAATGAACAGCAAGTGTATAAAACCTCAGCTGTAAATATACATTTCGCTAAACGACCACAGGAAAAGTACCCGCTGCCAATATGTAATGATGTAGTTTTTTTTTTTTTTTTTTTTTTAATTAAGTTAAAACATCTCCTTCGTCACAAATAGAGCCGGGTTATTTCAGGATGATCTTCATCTTTGGTAAAACAAGCTTTTTTTTTTTTTGTTTCAAATCTCGAGGGACAGAAATAAGAGTCGATAAACTGCGGTCAAAAGTAGCTGAAACATATTGGCCGAGCAGAGTGTTTGCAGATGTCTTCATCATCTGGAAGCGAGCGTTTGGGACAAAGTAGAGGGCAAGCGGCTGCACGGCCAGAGCCAGAGCCCATCAATAACTTCCACACAGGCCTGTAATAAAACGTGATCTGATCCGCTCCATCACAGGCGGCGTCTCCACCCTGCGCCGGTCGGACGGAGACGATTGAAGGCTCCTTTGATGAATCACTCAGTGCCTCGACACGCCGACGGCCCCGGACCATTGCAGCTCGCAGCAATTATCAGAAGATTTATTCTTTTTTGAATTGACGGCACGCGCATGTCCAAACCTCTGGCATGAATTTACTTTTTTTTTTTTTTTTATAAAAAGAGCCAAACACCTGCTGGTGTTCCAAAAGAAGAGGCTGCAATGCTGCAGCTAGGACCTACAAGGCAATGAACATTCGTCAAAGTCAAAGTGTTGTGGTCAATTCTGCTGTACACACTCAGTTTGTACCACAAACTTTGTACACTGTTATACACTAACACCCCCGACCATGGAGCAGTGCGCGAGTCGATCACTGTGGAGGAGATTCATCCAATGGAGAGACTCACACACAGTCTGAGACCGCAAGAGCCACAAATTAAATTTTTTTTTTACAAAAAATAGACAAATTACAGAAGACAAGAAGACGACGACGCCATCACCTCTACCGGACAACAAGGATTTGACTCAGTGGAATATTCAACTAGGTACATGTGTGGTAGAAACCCAAACCACCTAAATTGTTAAAAAAAATTTTTAATAAATACAATAAAAAAAATTCAAGATTAAAAAGGAAGAAATTTAAGAAGAGAAAGTAGACTAAATATATCACCCAAAACAGAATAGCACCACCTCACTGTGGTCAGATGTTCAGTCGGACTGGAAGCAGCGTCCGCTACAGTAAAAACTAGAACCAGTTCTTCAAACCAGAGCAGATTTAATGGAAATAAAAGGGTGTGGTTGGAAAAAGTAACTCGTATCCTAATTGGCAATTAAAAATCAGCATTTGTGTGTTTATGCATATAGAAATACATTAAATATTAAGTATATATCTCCCCCCCCCCCAGTACAACACAGCTGAGCACTAAGTTCAGCTGAAATTAATCATTAGTTAATTGAAAATCTGAATATAATACACATTGGCCTGTTCTACTACAAGTTTTCCACTTGCTCTTCAGGTTTCAGGTATTCTGTTCTACCGAATGTATATTTTAGAAACAGGCCACATGGCAGTGCGACTGTTTATGCTCCGGCCTTACAGCCAGTATCCATGAATATATTTGTTAATATGAAGTTAAAAACGGGTCGTGCTGTGGTTTATATTGGAGCTATTCTTACATGGTGTTTATTTGAATTGATTGTGAGTCTACAAGGATGTGGGCATTGAGGACCAGAGGATGGGACGCCGTGTCTTTTGAATCTCGATTTAGGTTTGTTGTGACATACGTTGTCAGTCAGTACTTCCCACAACAGCTCCCTCCCTCCCTCCCTCATCAGGACCCCTGGAGTTTGCACGTTCTCCATGTTTTCTCAAGGTAGTTTGATTTCTTCCTTCGTTACGCTCAAGCACTTGAATAGTACAGACGTCTATGTACACAAAAAAAAAAAAAAAAAAAAAAAAAAGAGGCTTTTGTCAATTATTTGTGATCCACTTTGAGTTGCATAGGTGAAACCTCACAAAAAAAAATAAATACAGATTGACTGATGAGTAATTGAAGTAAAGGAAACTCGTAAACCCTTCCGAACAAAGACTGACTGACTAAAATCAAAAGCTTTTTTTTTTTTTTACTTGAGTTCAATCAGAATTGAACTGAAAAACGATTTCCAGCCTCACTTGTACACCAGCAGCAAAAATCGCATTAATAAAATGTTCCAGATTGGTGATCAATATATTATTAAAACTAGAGCTACAATCGGTAGAGCGCAGCCCTTCGCCTAATTTTGTGCGGAACCGAGTTAGCATCACTAGCGTGATAGCCGTTAGCTCATATCAACGCTAACTAGCCTGTCAGGTAGCTACATCACCGTGTGAAACTCTGAGCAGAGAGCGTCTCCATGGCAACAGTAGCTGATCTTCTTTATGGAGGTGCCGCTCCTATCTGCTGTGTATGAGACATTTTTCGCAGTCTTTTGGGGATTTATTCGTAGACGGTTAGCCGTTAACGTCCCAAAATCTAACGGATTGGTCCTTGGACGATGACAAATCATTCCTGAAGATTTCATGAAATTTAGCTGAGTAGTTTTTGCAAAAATGTCGATAAAACATACAAACCAATAAATGAATACGTACAGATGAACCCATAACCTTCTTGGCGAAGGTAAAAGATGTTCCATAAACTTATATAACTACATGAGTTTTCTATATTTCAGCTTTTCAAAGCAAATGTTTGTGACTGAAGGGTGTAGACTTCATGTCTCCTGTGCAATCAGAGCTTCTGGGAAGACGTCGGCTTCACGTGACGAATGTTGCCATCGTCTCTTCACATTAAAAGATGTTTACTACCATGAGAATCTTCAGCTTTGCTCATGTTCGGCCCTTGAGCTGTTGCACAGAGAAAAGCACCGCATGCTGAATGCACACGATTCTGTCCAGATGGAACAGTTTTCAGAAAAAAAAAAAAAAAAAAAAGTCAAGCAAAAGCTATAGAATGCATAATTAAAACACGAGAAGTCCAAAGCAGCTGCACACAGAGGCACAGACTCCCGGCTTGGGAAAGTTGCCTAAACCTCAAAAAGGAAAGACGGAGTTTTCAAAAAGGGAGAAGGAGCAAAAACCGCAGATGTCGTCAAAAAGAGGGTTTATCCTTGAGGTTACTTGCTTCTGCGTAAGTGAACGTGGGCTGCGGGGCCACATGAATACCGAGGCTCAGCCCTGAACATAAAAACTCCCAGGAACCTGTGCGGACACCGTGACAAAATAAAACATTAAAAAAAAAAATTAATTTAAGAAAACGGACACACTGTATGTTCTCATGAGTGACAAACGTGCACATGTGAAATCAAACAGGCTTTTCTTTCATCAGTCGCGACATTAACTCGCACTGACCGACCCCTCGAATCGGCGGCGGCCTAAACTCCGTCCTTCAGAGTAAACACCCTAAATAAAACCACCTTCTCTGGTTTGGCGAGTTCCTCTGTGAGAAGATGCAGCTCTCTGAGGAGAAGCATTCATTAGAGCGCCACCACCCACATGCAGTTTACCCGAGTCCTCAACCTCACATTAACAATCTCTGCAGGCTGTGTGTGTGTGTGTGTGTGTGTTGAAGTCTACATGTGGTTTGAAGAGGAGGGGGCCTGGAGCTTTCCTGCTCTGTTGACCCCGTTTCCACTTTCTCTCGGAAAATCCGAACCAAACCTCCAGTCTGCTATTGGCTTTCTACAAAGAATATTTATATATATTTTTCTCACATCACCTAGAAATCACACTAATTGAGCTTGTGTGATTATAAGCCGATGAGTAAGACGTTTATCTTGGCCGTGGAAAAAAAAATAGCAGCATTTCTTTTTTTTTTTTAATTTCACACAAACATTATGTACAAAACCCACAGCCTGGCCACTGAATTATGCTTTTTTTTTTTTTTTTTAAAGATACACAAGCATGGCCACACGATGGGCTGGCTGAGTAATAACATCATAAACAAAAGTGTGAACAAACATTTTGATGTAAAAGCTGAGGTGCCGCTGGCTACCCAGCACTGGGCGGAGGCGGAGAGTGAAATCTAAAAATAAATTTAAAAAAAAAGCCAACCATTGCAAACATGCTGTGAACACATTGGAAAAAGCTTCTGCAAACTGGAGCTCCGGCCTTTATGAAATTAGCACCGCAGGTACATTTGTCTAATCGTGTCTACAGAGTTAGTGTTGCAGAGCTTCCTTCTATTTTGGTAACCAAGATAAATACTACCGTGGACCAAAGATGGCGTCTCCAGTACAGGTGAACGTTGTTACTTCTGTAATAAACACCGATGAACAGAGGAAAATTACAAAAGTAGTGCAACGTCTCTGCAGTTGTGTTTTCGTTGCAATTAGATGGTTTTGTGATGATGTTTGTTGGTTCCGATTGTTTTGTGTCACCTGAACGCACCGTTACAGCGAGTTGGCCTGTGACTGGCTGAGAGTGGAGAAGGGGGCGGGTCATGTGACCGTGCAGAGACTGCATGTAGTGTGTGTGTGTGTCTGTTTGTTTGGAGGAGAGACACGGTTCTGTTTAATAAGAAAGCGGCTTTGCAGACAAGAAATTCGTCCTGCAGGGGGCAGCAATAGTAAGGCTGGAATAGTAACTCTACAATAGTAACTCTATAATGGTAACTCTATAATGGTAAGGCTGCAATAGTAATGCCGCAATGATAAGGGTACAATAGTAATGCTACAATAGTAATGCCGCAATGGTAACGCTACAATAGTAATGCTGCAATAGTAATGCTGCAATAGTAATGCTGCAATGAAAAGGGTACAATAGTAATGCTACAATGAAAAGGGTACAATAGTAATGCTACAATGGTAATGCTACAATGGTAAGGCTGCAATAGTAATGCTACAATGGTAAGGCTACAATAGTAAGGCTACAATAGTAATGCTACAATGGTAAGGCTGCAATAGTAATGCTACAATGGTAAGGCTACAATAGTAAGGCTACAATAGTAATGCTGCAATGAAAAGGGTACAATAGTAATGCTACAATGGTAAGGCTGCAATAGTAATGCTACAATGGTAAGGCTACAATAGTAAGGCTACAATGGTAATGCCACAATGATAAGGCTACAATAGTAACTCTACAATGGTAAGGCTGCAATAGTAATGCTGCAATGATAAGGGTACGACAGTAATGCTGCAATGATAAGGGTACAATAGTAATGCTACCATGGTAAGGCTACCATACTGCTTTGGGAATAGTAACGTGTTAGATTACTCGTTACTGAAAAAAGTGGTCATACGAGATCAACGTGTTACTAATCAACGCGTTTCCGGCATCACTGGTCATGTTGACGCTAATTAATTCAGATTAATCCCGGAGAGCGGATCGTCTTCAGGACGGTGGTCTGCCATTCAATCTGCTGCCGGGGACTGGTCACCGGCCAGAGTTATTCTAGACGTGCTGAGATGTTGTTCTTCGAATACTTTGAGGAGGAGAGACGGACGGACAGGAGGGGGGAAAAAGGCTTCACACACACCCTGGAGCCCGGCCAACATGGATTCGGGTGTTGAACCACTGGCATGAAACAGTCTGCAGAACACCCAAACATTCTGTTTGGTCAGCTTGTGGTGCCGTGGCAGAGGCCAAACCTCGTCTTTGTGGAATTCCACAGACAGAAGCAGCAGTTTGAACAACGGCTCAAGGACATGGAACATTTTTTTAAATGGCAGCAACATAAACTTACTCTGTTCATGTTACACTCAACCGCTTCATAGAAATAAAAGTTCACCACTAAATATAAGAAAAGGACATCTTTCCATCTTAATGCTTAAAATACACTGTTAAAAAAATAAATAAAAATATAGGAGTTGGCACAATTCAAAATTTGAAGGCAACAAGGTTTTGGGAATTTTTAAGTTGGGCAACAAAACTTAAAATGTTTGAATTTGGTCCAACTTATAATCATATTTAAAAAAAATCTTCAACTTGAAGTTGTGCTTACTTATAATTGTATGTATACTTGACCTCAGAGTATTCTGTTAACTTGGAATAAGTTGCAGCAACATGATTTTGTGAACTTCTGTTAATCTATTACAAGTTGCAGTAAATTAAAATTTGCTTTTGGAGTTATGAATTTATGTCCAGGCAGGGACCCCCATTGTTTACAGACACTGAATCCAAAGTCACTCCCAACAGTGTGTGTGTGTGGGGGTGGGGGGGGGGGGGGGAGATTGCTAAAGCTGTTTAACAATATAAAACACTTTTTTTTTTTTAAATCCATCTACCATCTTTCTAGTATCAAGAAGAGAGGTACGGTCATCTCCGTCCACTGAGGCGACAAAGCTTTTCAAAACAAAAGACTCTGTTGATGTTTCACGTTAATGCTGTGACTCACGTTGGCCACTAGATGTCCTCCTCGAGTTGCCAGGTGAACTGCGGCCTTTCCCTGAAATACATTAAAGTAATACAGTAACTTCTAGGTCAATCCAATTTTAATTTATTATAGGTGTGAAAGTAAAATCCTGGAATGACAAATATTTACATATATACACACACACACCACAACATAATAATGAAATACTTGGCCAATATACTGTATAAAGTATCTCACAACATGTGAGTGTGCAGGAATGAGGGTAAAAACAAAAGTGCAAGTTGTGATTACTTGTTGTAAAGTCTGAAGAAGAACTTTCCTTCACATGATGATGAAGAGCAGCTTGTTCAGAAATAAAGACACCAGAAAAACACGCAGTTCTGAGGCCATCTTGGACTCGGGTTTGACACCTTCTACCCCCTGCAGACATGTGGAATCATCGACCTGTTCTGAGGATTTACCGGCCTGTTCTAGAGGAGAGTCAACCCGGCCTGCAAGAGGCTCCAGTCCGTCCCATTAAACCACCAAACAAATCATTTAAAATAAAAAAACTCCCCGTGGCCCTCCAGGACCAGCTTTTCACCACAGAACAGCAGGTTGAATCCAAAACGGTGTGCTCACCTTGCTGACGAAGTGAACGTGGTCGTATTTTTGACGGACCTCATCAGGACCTCAGGATTCATTCTGGACCCGTTGTTGTTTTCTTTTTTTCTTTCATCCCTCCCCTGCTAAGTGTCCACCCACGCGGGTGTTTTCAATTATGCTTCGCCTGATTAGACCTTCTGGCAGGACTGTGTGGGCACGCAGCTGCAGACTGCGCTTCGTTTGACTCACCCACTTGTTATTTTGCATGTGCACCAAGGGCAAAGGCAGCGTCTCTGGGACTATGTTACCCACACATTTGAAATTGTCAAAGCAGGAAAGGAAAGAAATAAAAAAATAAAAAAAAAGGACAGGTATTAGTAACCACCACCACCTGGCTTCAATACATTGAGATGTTCCAGTTGGTCGCAGGGATGTGAGTCAGACAGAATATAAAGTACCGACATCCAGATTACTGATCCACGAAAGCAGCTGAATGAAGTTAGATGATTCTAATATTAAATACACAATCTGTGAAGCTCTTAGTGACAATCAGTAGCCGTTCGTCAGCAGATATTCCAGCAATAATCTGCATCAGATTGAAGAACCATTATGGCTCAGAACTGTTCTCATTCTTAACTATTCTTATATTTTTTCATATTTTACAATATTGTATAGTTTTCTGTGTTTCTTGTTATTATTCCTAATTTGTTGATGATTGTTCAGGTAAAAGCACATTGTGCTGCTGAAATGTGCCAAACAAATAAAGTTGAGGTTTCTATAAAGTTCCTGGAAAGTTCTTGTTCAATTTGTGTCGGTTGTTACTTTTTCTCCACATAAAAAATAAATAAAAAATAAAAAACCTAAACTAAGAAGAATAAGAAGAGATCCAGTTTAAAAGCGTTTCCATCAAACTGGTTCTGCGCAGCCGAGTGTTTGATCGTTGCCTCCTCATATCTCTGCTTACGGCCAATGGGTTTGCATGTTCTCCCCGTCCATGCATCTTTCTTCTTCTCTCTATTGTTTTGCCAGCAGTCGTCCAATCCGTGTGCTGACTGAGATTAAATAAGGCCATTAGCCCGGTCACAGGAGTTGGTTAACGACACAGACTGAATCACCATGGTTACTAATGCACTCCTGTTCTTGTGGGACTGAAATCACTGCTCACGGCTTAAAAATCCACTATAATTTGCGAAACACAACTTCAGAAGTTGAAAAAGGAAACGAACCAAAAGAAAAATATCATCGGCTGAAAGATTTTCAGCTGAAAAGGCAAACCAGAAGGAATCATCAGCATAATTTCTAAAGACAATAATAAGTTGAGCTGAGCACGCCAGCTCGATGAGTCTTTTGTTACGACTTCTTTTTTCCTTTCCACTTGTTTATTTGACATTTGAGGTCTGATTTGTATAAGAGAGATAATCTGGATTTAAGAGACTTGACTTGATTCAGGTGAATGCATTTTATTTGAAAACCACAAATTCATGAGAAAACACATACAATGATCAAATGAAGACAAGTTTATTTTGAAGGATGAGTTCAAAATTAACATTAAAGGTTAAAAAAAAAAATACTTTTGAGGTAAAAACACCTAAAAAACCTTAAAACACGGCGCTTCTAAATGCTTTCATATTGTGACTAAATATAAGGATTTCCAGCTAAATGTGAAAAGATATACTTCAAAATGCTTAATTTGTTCCTTGTAATCTTATTTCAAGCACATCTAGAGAAGTGTCACTATAAAACAAGTCAAAATAAGTTGAATTTATCTTAAATGGAGACGAGGAGATTGAAATTATTAAAGCAAAAATCTATTCTTCTTTGAAAAAGTATACTTTTTTTTTTTTTTAGCATTTTTGTATTATTACAAGACAGAAAGCTTGAAAATACTAATAAAATATAGCTTAAATTAAGTTTCTCCTGCTTTTTTTCAAGATCTCAAAATTCTAAGTATTATGTCTTATTTAAAGAAATCTCACCAAGACAATTTTCACTTGTTCTATTGGCAGATTTTTTTAAAACTTATTTTAAGGTCAAAGTACCTTGAAATAAGTTTCTTTTTAAATTAAATTATCATTTTGAGAGGGGCTGTTTTTCCAGTGTATATTCAAATTAAAGTACGGATACGTAAATTTTCTACTTAAGTGAAGGAACGAAGCAGTTTTTGTTACCCTGTATGATATTTCGGTCGGTCGATACTGAGGTGGTCGCTCTTTCACTCTAACGTCGCAACGCGTCGTTCAGCCGTTGGGTTCGGTTTGTCCCTTGAAGTTTGGGAAGGACAGTTTGTCCAGGTACGTGAGGGCCTTGCAGGTCACCAGGCCGTAGTAGGTCTGCAGCAGCGAGCAGCGCCCGCCCCTCCGCTCCAGGTCCGGCCACACTCGCTCCATCTCGCCGCGTCCCATCCCCGCCGAGCTGAACAGGTAGCGGTAGCAGCACGGGTTGTATCGCACGTGTTTGTCTCCGGAGAATCGGGCGCTGTGCGTCGGTGCGACGCCGGCCCGCCGGGCGCAAAAGCCCACGAAGACGTCGGCCGGCACGGGCGCGAGGACCGCCGCCGCCGCGACGTACACCTTACGGACCACGTCCTGGGACAGGACGTAGGCCGTGCCGTCGCAGTATTCAGGCAGGTGCCTCTCGGGGTAAAGAGACGGGGGCAGGTAACCAGGACTGCTGGGGTCCCGGTCCGGGGAGTCTCTCTGGATCACCCGGCCCAGGTAGAGGTCTTCGGGGTGCCTGTGCAGCCCCAGCAGGTAGCCCCCAATGGCGGGAAGGTTGACAAACGCAGAGTCCTCGGTCAGCAGGACAAATCGTGCCAGAGGACAGAAGGTGATCACCCATCGGAGAGCGAGGACGGTCCTCTCTTTTGTACCGTGAAGCGAGGAGTCGGCCGCGGCGTGACCCTGGACTACGTCCCCGCAGTCAGCAGCCTCCACCGTGAGGCGCTCCTGAGCACCGGCGGTCTGACTTGAACCCAGGAAGAACAGGATTCGCGCCGGAAAGCCCCCGATGAGCGTCTGGTTGGCCCAGGTCTTCCTGACGGTGTCCCGCTGGTCGCGGTCCGCCGGCGAGCTGAAGACCAGGACGAGGAGGAAGAGGTCAGAGTTCCTGCAGGCGTCGGGGTTGGTGAGAGGGTAGGCCTGGGACACGTTCTCCTTGACGCCGCTCAGATCGAGTTTCCTCGCTCTCTCTCTGACGCCAACCACCGTGGCGTCGGTGTAGACCCCGGGCGTAGGCTGCAGGAGGTACTCCTCCACGAAATCCGCCCCGAATAGCAGGGCGTGGAAGAGCGCCACGTTGAAGAGGAGGAAACACCACTGGTGGGTACGGAGCCTGCACGGCGAGCACTGGGCACAAGCAAACGCACTCAACATGAAACCAGCAAATCAAAACCAACGGACAAATTCAAATCTCCACTCGTTTTCTTTCTCTCTTTCTTTTACCTGCATGTTGTTTTCTCTGGTTATGAGCAGCAGGTGACCAGACGACCTCCCGCTGTGGTCGGCGCTGCGACAACACTGGCTGACGGAAAGGTTTCCTCTTACATGAAACTCGAGCGGCCTGTAACCCGGCACCCCAACCCCGAGTCCTGGCTTCCCTGCATCCTTCATTCAACTTTCATGATGGCTTGTTGACAAACCGACTCGCCTCTGTTTTATACGCCGACCAAAACGTTTCTATGTTCAGATATTGTTTGCACGTGAGATATTTGTTGTCTCTTGTCGTCCTAATACTGACGACTGCACCATGTTTATGAGCTGAATTCTGTTCTGGAGCATCTTTTCACCACTTCATTAAACCGGCTGTGATGCATTTTGTAGAAGCAGTCACACACGCTGCCATGTGGATGGACGGACTTTGTAAAAAATCTTTTTTTTCTCTGTGAAAAAAACAAATCTTGACTTTGATTTTCGACTTTTTCTGAAGTGCGTTAAGGTTTTTTTTTTTAGATAGAAGATAGATAGATAGATAGATAGATAGATAGAAAGGAACAATAAATTATAAATACATTAATTTATAAAACGCATACACACACAAAAAAGGCATTCCAATACTCTAGTACCACACTTCTAAGTCACTACTTTACAAAGAGTTTCAAACGGTATATTGCATTGAATATTGCACATTTCAGGGACTTAACTTATATTAAAAATCATGTTGTACTCTTTTTCTTGCCTATATTCTCTATTTTCTTATTTTTATTCTATATTGGGTGTTATATTTTGGATATATTCTCCATGTGTTTTCGGGTGATCTATGTCAACACCAAGGGAGGGCAAAATTTGTATTCTTTGTGTCTTATATACAACAGAATTGACGACAAAGCTCACTTTGACAGTGATAAACTTAAAATAGCGAGTTCACATATAATTTCCTTATTGGAATTAAAGACATTATCATGGATAAATAGACTACAAGCTCCCAGGATTAAATATTCTCAACGAAGACAGCAGGAGACATTTCCATCATGACGTTTCAACCTATTAAATTGTGGTGAAGAATCGCACTCTGTCCACTAGGTGGGGCCAACGCGCCCTTCCCTTTGAAGGAGAAGAAGAAGAAGAGCCGGAAGCTTTCCCAAACATTGTCCGTCATGGCGGCCTCCATCGAGAGTTTACTGCTGGAGATCTCCGGAGTTCAAGACCCGATAGAGGAGCTGCAGAGCCTGAAAACGGCTCTTTTATCGATTCCTGTCAGCTCGCTGAGGGACTCGGTGAGCGGCCAGCGGCTGCATGTCATTTTCTCGCTGCTGAACTCCAATGAAAGGTGGGTTCGATCCAGTGAGGGTTTGTTTACATCAGACTGCTGAGTCAGTCCAGTGTTTTACTAGGAGGTTAACGCGTCGGCTGGTTAAAACTCTGCATTTGTGTGAAGCTCTGTGCCGGGAAAACGTGTGGTTGTAATGCTGCTCAGAAAGTAGTGAAGCGTGTGCATGGAAATGGGTTTAAAGCCAGTCTGTGGATTATCCAGCTTCATTTATGGTTTCCTGCAAAAAGTGTTTTTATTGCACCACTTCCCAATATGTATTGTTTTTCAGCGGTGCAGAAGAGATCGGTGAAGCCAGGTTAGGCTAGATTTTGACCACGTTATTGTAATATACGTTATTATGACTACATACTATTATCAAAGAGTTACCAGAAAACGAACCCTGGTAAAAGTTGTTTTAAGAGATAAAATGGGTCTATTATTATCTATCTATCTATATATTCTCATCCTAATTCCATTTAATGTGAATGTTCGTTTAATGTGATGTTTTGTGCTTTTTAGGATTATTTGTTGACGTTATAAAACTGAATGAGCTCAGATGGTATAGTTACACAAACATTATTAATACTGACTACTTCTAATGGGGATATACAGTTTGTGTGTCATACACAAGTAATTTAATGTGATTCTAGCAAAATAGTTCTGCAATACATTTGACCTTATTATGAGGAAAACATATTCAGTTTCACTTCAGATCAGCAGAGCGGCTTTAATTCAGCTGTATGGCTTCGGACATTCATTAAAAATGTGTGCAAATGTCATCGTAGTCGTTTTCAATAGGAGGAAAGTTTGTAATGTGACAACTGTTTAAAAGTCTTTGGAGATGATTATTTAGTTCATTTAACTTTTGAAAGCATTATCCACCCAGTCAGTCACACGTCTCTACTTTTCAATCAATCAGCACAAAGTTCAGGTGGTAAAAGTAATTGGAAATGTGAGACCGCAGCCGTGAAATAGACTTTTCTTCCGTTGGACTTGTACTAACCTGAGTTCTGTTCACAGGGAGCAGGTGCAGCTCTGTGTGGAAATCCTTGAACGCATCCTAATGGCCCTCAGCCCCTTGCAGGTGGCCCAGAGCTACAGAGCGGAGCTTCAGGGAGGTTTATCCCACCCCGATGAGACTGTGAAGATACTGGCCTTGACACAGGTTGGAGCATGAAGTAAATTCCCTGTAGTGTTCAGTCTCTCTTCAGTCTCCAATCTGAACTGGCACAGTGGGTTGTTAGTTAGTGGTTGTTGATCGCTTCTGTGTTTACTGCACCGTCGACCCGCATTGGCCTTCGTTTTTCTGCTCACTGAGGCAACGTTGACAAACTCTGTGAACAAAACAGTCGTTTTTATAAATTCCTGTCAAGTTAAATTCTTCTGGAGCCACAAAACGTGTTTAACTTTTAAAATGACAATAACACAGCTCATGAAGTTGAAAACTACAAAAACTGACATTTTATCAGTACATTTAGGAATGGGAAACAGTTTGTGTGGATGTGTTTAACAGTTTAACCCTTTAAAAAAAACACATGTAAGGATTTTCAACAGTTTTAAACTAGTTTGTCTTTTTAGCTTTTCAGCCTTTTTTAGTGGTTTGTGTTTTAGAATTTTTTGTTGTTTCACTTTTTTCACAATTTTTCTGCAACTTTAGTCAAATTTAGTTGTTTTTTTTCTATTTCTAGCTATTTAAAAAAAAAAAATTGTTTGTTTTTTTGTAAATATTTGATGAGGATTTCAGCTCGGTTTAGGCGTTCTGTTATCTCACTCTGTGTTTAGAGATAAAATCCATTTTGAAAATGAGTGCAGTGTGTAACTAAAAGAAAAATCTAATTTAAAAATGTTTATCCATATAAAAGTTAGTGAAAGCTTCAGAGAACCACTACAGAGGGGCTGAAGAGCCACATGTGGCTCCAGGGCTGCGGCTGAACGGCTAAACCGAGAGCGTACTCCACATGAGAATAACTCACAACACCATCTTGTGGTGCAATTTGGTATTACAAGACATTTACATGCTGGGATTACTTGGTCGGTTTACAAACAACAACAGTTATTGTTATAAAAAAATCTGCTGTTTGAGCTTTTTGTGCGCGGTGCACGTTGTTTGTTTGGCAGATTAGCAGAATAGTGGGGCACCCGGAAGCTTTCGCCGAAATCGTCAACAATCACGACGTCCTCCAAGCGGTGATCCTCTGCATTGGCGAGGAGAAGATGGCCGTGGCCAAACAGGTGAGGAACCATAAGTCCTGGAGCATCAATCAGGACGAGGTTTTTTTTTTGTTTTGTATTCTTTAAATAAATCTAACTACATATTCCATGTTTGATTCATTCAGGCCATTCACTCCCTGTCAAAACTGAGTCACTCCAAACCTGGATTAGACAAATTGTTCCAGACCGACCTGCTGAAAGTGATGAAGGATGTGATGGACAAGAGCGACGTCATCCGATACAGAATATATGAGGTACCATCAAATGTGCTTAATTTAGCTTTAGGGGGGGGGGGTCATTATTCATCTTTTTCACTGATGTGCCTGAGAAAAACACTCTTATTTTGGTAAAATAATTGCAGGTTTATATATAGTCTCAACAGAATGTGACTTCTCTTTGTTCCTCCTTGCAGCTGGTTGTGGAAATCGCTTCGGTTTCTCCCATCTCCCTCGGCTACTGCGCCAACAGCGGCCTGGTGTCCCAGCTGCTGGGGGAGCTGACTGGAGAGGATGTATTGATCAGGTTGTTGCCCAGATCACATGTTAAATTTACTCCTCAGTTATACTGCAGTCGCTTTCACTGCCTCACTCTGGCTGCTCTATCACACTGCAAACTAATAGTTTATCTGCACATTTTTATGTCTCACCAGAGCGACTGCGATAGAGATGGTGACCAGTCTTGCTCACAGTCAGCACGGTCGGCAGTATTTGTCCCAGCAGGGTATCATGGATAAGATCTCCAACATGATCAGAGGGGCAGAGACCGACCCGTTCTCCTCCCTTTACCTCCCAGGTCTGGTTATTAGTGTATTTTTGATAAACTGCTGCACCATAACGGAAAATAGTTTTCAAACGACTTTCGATCTTCGTCATAATTCAGTCTTTTTTTTAAATATATATATAACTGTTGTAGGTTTGGTGAAGTTCTTTGGGAACTTGGCCATCATGGACAGCCCGCAGCAGGTGTGTGAGACGTACCCAGCGTTCCAGAACAAGGTGTTTGAGATGGCCCTGGACCCGGACCCCGCCATGACCGGGGTGGCCCTGGACACTTTAGGCTTACTGGGCGCGACCGTGGAGGGGAAGCAGGTCCTCCAGAAAACAGGTCTGCTTGTAATAACTAGAGTTTAACAAGAAACCTGACATGTACCTTGTTTGAACTTATATAATCTTTGTTTTTAATCGATGATTGCTTGATGTGAAAGAACTCGGGGTTAAAATAGAAATAAACGCAAAACTCTTTCTCATTCCATCCACTAAAGTGCAGCAGGAAGTCAAGACATTTCTTTAAAGTGTGATTTAAAAACCAATTCAGTGTTTTTAATCATCATCAGCTCATTTTATTTCGTTCTATTTTCACTGTGCCAGTTATTTGATTCAGGGATGTTCAATGATTCGATGTTGAACGTGTAACATTTGCAGAACTTTGTCTCTGGGAATCTTAATCTTAATCTCAATCGGGTTTCGCCCGATTTATTTCTTTTGTAGGTTTGGAACCTTCAACCTTAGACATTAGAAATCTGCACAGAGATCATATCGGTTCAGGACCTTTATAGTTTTTAAGTCATTTTTAGTTTCAAAGAAGATTAAACTTGTCAAAAATTATTTTATGTAATATTTCCAATGTTTTCTTATTTATGACACTTTACTTTTTTTTCCATGTTAATGATGCCAAGGTTTACTAAATTAAAAAAACATTAACAATAACCTATAAATGTGATTCAACTGAATGTATTGTCAGGAAAAGTTGGAAGCAGTTGGAGACCCCCCCCTCTAAACATCCAAAGCCGTGTATATGTCGTATGTATTCAAGTATTATGCAGAATCACAATTTTTTAAAAATTTGCCTCTTGATCTTCTTCTTAAAGGTACAGTATGTTATATTTTCAGTTTGATGTACAGTAAATACAAAAAATCTCAAACGTTCCACCAGATGAAACTGGTTTAGTGTTGCAATACAAGTTTGTACCACAAGGTGGAATATTGAGTACATTTTAAAACAATAGCTTGAAGCTTTTGGCTTCAGTGTCGACTCAACACCGCCCCCCAGTGTTCAGTAGAAGCATCACTCTTTTTGCAGCTCGTTTCTCACATTTCCTCTATCTTTCTGTGTTCAGGGGAAAAGTTCAAGGCCGTGTTGAGGAGGATGAGCCAGCTGTCCTCTTCTGGAGCGACGGAGCTCAGGGTGCGCAGCCTGGACGCCTTATCGCAGCTTCTTAGTCTCCAGGTATTCACGTGCAGCGATAACGGCTCAGAATCTGTGTCTTTAATTCTTCTACTCTGTTTCTAATCCGTGCCGTCACAGGACGGTGCGGGTCCTGCCGGGTAGAATTCCCTCCTGTAGCATTAAGAACTGGAAGAATAATCCTTGATAAATATTCTGAAGAGCAGCGAGAGTATGTACTGTAGGTTTTACTACACAAATCACACTGTTTTAACCGCAACAGATTCGGTCTGAACTGGAGCAACGTCAATGTCCAAAGCCTCCGAGCAAAGGTGTAAAAAGAGTATTTTAGGAAAAGATCTCTAATTCAAGAGTCAAATAATACGATTCTTTTTTATCAGTTTTACTTTCGAGCGAAACAGTATTTTAAAGGTCGAAGCGGTGAAATAAATGACTGGTTATTAAAGTTTGCTTTGTTTTTGTTGCAGCCAGAGCAGCAGACGGAAGACCTCCTGGCCCTGACGGAGTCTTGGTTTCTCCATTTGTCCAAACAGCCCATGGACATGATCCGCACCATCAGCACGCAGCCGTTCCCAGAGCTGCACTGCGGCGCGCTACGTGTACTCACCGTAAGGACGGATTCAAACCACGCAGAATGAGACCGCGGAATTTAATACAAGCGTCAAAAAGAGAGTTTTGATTTAATTGAATAACTTCAGTGTGAAAATTGTGCACACAAGACAAATTATAAGGTTATTTAATGATCCGAAGGATAACGACTATCCTTTATCAAACCATGTATTAATGATATATGTGTAAAAATCAAATGTATAGAATCAAGACCCACAATTTTATAAAGTCGACTGCAGGAATGAAGCCTGAATATGAGGCCTCGCAGATAAAACAACTCAGAAAACAACTAATCTCAACATGTTCATTAAAATATCAAGAGAAAAGAAATAAGTGAACTCCCCGGGTAATGATGTTAAAAGAAGCTTATTGGAGTCAATCGTAAGCGAACCTGCCGATTTTAATGAAAGAAGGTTAGAAAAAACACAACGAAGTTTGTTTTGCTGCTTAAAGAGACGAGATTCACGACGAAGGTTTAATGATCAGTAAAGTATGAAACTATTTTCCTTGTATATGCGGCTCGGATGTCGGTCAGATCGTGTTTTACAACCAGTTAACGCAGTAAAGACATTTTGAAAGTTTATATACTTTTTCTTCATCTAATTCAGACGGTCAAACGTATATATGTTTTATTTCGGGTTTATTACAGATAGACCTTTTCTTTTCTTTTTAATAATGAAATATGTCTGGATTTATTATGGTGGAATTATAACACATTATCCATGAGCACGCACGCACACACACACACACACACACACACACACACACACACACACACGCTGTCAGTACATCGTCACTACTTTCATTAATACTTTGGAAACTATGTTCCGTGCTGCTCTGAAAAAGACTAGAGAGTAGAGGAGTGTGTCAAAAACAAATACATAAATCACTCAAAAATTAATAAGATAAATAAATAAATACAATGAATATTTTATTAATTTTAAAATTGTAAATAAATAAAAGAAAGTGTCAAAAATGAAAAGAAAAGGAGTGAGTGTATTTTCCACCATGCGTCCCAAATGACTTTCAGCCCGAGCTGGAACAGATGACAGGTTGTTTATTATATTTATTTAGTTAGTTTTATATTTATTTATTTTTTAGAGGGGCAATAATTTATTGATTTTTTTTTTTATTCTCTTCTTTCAAATAAGCATATATATTTGGTACATGCAGTATTCTTATACATACTTTTTCAATACCCGCTTAGAAGAACATAAAAACAAAAAAGAAAACGACATCAACAAAACAGAGACCCTCTCTTCTCTTCCTCCTCCCCTCTCCTCATTTTGGGCCTTTTTAAGTCCTAAAAATAAAATAATGGAAACCTCAAAATATGATCCGATTTTATTTTCTTTAATGTTTTTGCAAGAAAGTAAGCAAATGTGACTAAATATAAAAATAACTGATAAAAACAAATATTTGGGGGATTTTTCGAGGCGCACTGTACATGTGTCACTGAGCTTTTATACATTCAAAACTGTTTATTTCTGATCATTTTGTATAATTCCATGTGAGTCACCAAAAGGAATAAATTCAAACGGGGTCAGTAAAAGTTCCTACCTCTGCGTGTTTCAGGCCGTCGCCGCTCAGCCCTGGGGTCAGAGGTTGATGATCAGCACGCCCGGGTTCGTGGAGTTCATCCTGGATCGCTCCACGGGTCAAACGAAGGAGGCCAAAGACGCCAAGTTCGAACTGGTGGGGGCGCTGGCGTGTTCGACCACGGCCGCGGGGATACTGGGCAGCCAGCACTTCATCCGGCTGAAGACGTACCTCCGAGAGGGGCCGTACTACGTCTCGGCCGTCGCCGCCGTCGAGACAGAGGGAGCAGAGTGATTGACATCGACTCCAGGTCTCCTCCTGGGACTCCAGGTCTCTTCCTGGGACTTCAGGTCTCCTCATGGGACTCCAGGTCTCCTCATGGGACTCAGATAAAGTTCAAGTCATCTGACGTGGGTTAATGGATAATTCAGAACGGGAATACACAAACAAATCACACATGTTCGACACTAAAACTCAACAGGACCAAACATTGGTACACAAATAAACGAGTAATTCTTCTATCATGTCCACTGGCCTTGTGTAAATGATAAAGAATAGGAGCCTTAATGTGTTTTAATCTTTAAATACATGCATCACTGAGGCTCTCAAAACATTTCATTAAGTTGGACAACGTGAAAAAAAAAATACATTTATGTTCATTGCAAGTTAAATTAGTGCAAAAGGGAGGAAAAACTCTTAAGTTGCTTTAAAGGAGCACGACTTTAACGTCTAGTTGTCCTCAGCTTTTGAAATTCAGAATAAAATCCACAGATTTGTTCCAGTGAATTTTATTGTTTGATCAGCAGAAGACATTAAGTTCCTCCGGAGACTCGTTTATTCTGCGTTTTTGTGAATATTTACATCTGAGCCCAAAAGATGTGTTGAAACTCTTTGATAAAAAATGTCCTTTAACACGAAAGTCACTTAAAAATGTTTTCAAGAAGCTATTTTCATGTAATAGAAATAAAACCTGGCAACCCGAAACAAGATGCATATAGGAATAATAAATAACATCTATGCAACTGAAGAAATACCAGCCCAACAGATACTGGAAGTTTAACCTTCAACGTGTGTGTACTGACTCCACGTGTTCAGTTTATTTGTATTTACCAAGTACTTAAGTAATTAGATACAACTTTCATAACTGTGTAACTCACGTCACCATCAACCTGCTCTACAAACTCCGTCAAAAATATTTTGTTTACCAAATGGAAGGATTGTTTTATTTGTTTTTGTATTAAAGATGATGACTCTGTCACTGCTGATTTGTTTGTGTGTTTACTTTCTTTCTATTTTGCACAAAGGAAAATGTATAAACTTTTTGAAACCAGAAATTTGTCATGATTTTTTTTTATTTTGAACCTCAATCCCTGATTTTATAACACGTCTCAGATTTGTACCGGAGTTATAATCCAAACATGATTTCTCAATAATTAAAAATCCTAAATGATTTAAAAAAAAATAATTGTACTTATTTTTTTGTATCTTTATTTTTTTATGTAAAGTTTTTATTAAGAAAACCAGATTTAAAATTACATAAATACTTTGACAAGCCTCCCTAATGATTCATTTAATGATTGATGTAATCTGATTGAGACCCAAGTATTAAAACAAAAAGAAATGACAGAACAAAATAAAAAACAAGACCAGATCTCAGAAAGTGTAGTGACAGGATGTTTTACATTCTTTTTCAAATGATTAAGAATAAAAATTGATCCTTCAAACAATTTCTGTATCATATTAAAAGTTTTCTTCTGAATACGGAAAATTAAATCGCATTTTCTCTTCTGTTATTCTGCCAAATTAGATCAAAATCTGTCAAACGTATGATAATATAAAGAAATGCTCCATTAATTAAGATAGATAATTAAAATAGAATAGGGGAAGGGCTGGATAAGTAAGTTACTTCTCCCTACTCCTTTTTCAGACAGAAAATATCCATTATTAGGGTCCGAGCACTGAAAGTGCCGAAATTGTAAAGATTATTATGATGAACTCTTATACTTTTTTCATGATGGGAAAACGCATTTTTGAAGGCCTAAACATACATAACTTTTTGTGACACTTTCCACAGTCGTCAGTCCCGGCGGAAAATGTGATAATTTGGAGGAATCACACGTGTGACTGGAAAAATGGCTCAACGGCGCCACCTGGAATATTTGAAAAATTCAGCCCCCGGATCCCGTTTCGCCTACAGCTACGAAAGTCGGCACACATATGTGACACCCCAAGACGCACAAAAAAGTCTCTTACACACGTACTGAGAACCCGACAGGAAGTCCACTATTTTGAAATATATATTGGATTTTGGCAGATTTTGGACCAAATTGAATTTTGTAGACAGAACGAGTCCGAAGGGGGACGTGGATTCCAAAAAAACCTGAAAATTGTGGTGGTGATAGAAGAGAGATTGGCGAGCAAAGCGTGTCAAAATGACACCATGATATTTGAGGGCGTGGCCAAACATGGACGTTTCGCCACGAAACAGTGAGTGGAGTGTAAAAAACAGGAAGTGACATGTTAAAGGCCTGAACATCGCTTGATTGGCGTCAAACGTGACAAATGACATCAGAGACCATCCCTCATCGAAACCATATGATTACTTTTACTCGTATGCCATTTGGGGGCGTGGCAATGGCCAATCACGCCATGAAACAGGAAGTGCAATGTCATTAGCCTGAACATGGTCTGATCTGCATCAAAGTTCACACCTTGAATCAGAGACCGGCCCTCTTCACAGCTACGTCACTATGACGACCATCAGCCATAGCGCCACCTGCTGGAAACAGGAAGTGGGCTTGTTCATGCTTTGATCTAGCTCAAACTTCACGTGTTGCGTGAGAGTCCACGTCTGATCACAGTCAGAAGACGGTCAGAAGACGGTCACAGCCATCGGGCATAGCGCCACAGCTGTTGCTATGTGCTAGCTTTAGCTATGGTCATCTGCATATCCAGAAAGTTCTTAACGGCACTTTGTGTATTATTGTGACGTTTACCTGCGTACCATAGTTTTGTATCTGTGTAACAGAGATTTTGTGTCTTCTCTTTTTTTTTAGTTTCACTCTGTTTCACTGTCTTGTGGCGCTTTTGCACTAATTCCTCCTGAGCCTTACCCGACTTCTTTTCCACTCCGTGTTAGTCCCTGATACCAGGTACTTTCGTGGTTCCTCCTCAGCCGAGGTTCCCAGCGAGCTGCGGCACATCGATCGTATCGATCCAACATTTTGTAATATTATTAATAAACATATAAAAAATATATACTATTTAGTTTATTAATCTTTGTTAACACTGCAGCAGTACAACACATAGAGAGAGCAGTACACATATGCCGACTGGAAGCAGTGAAGTGCCGTAGATGTTGGAAATGAGCGAAGTTATTAGGCGATAACTGTATTGTGGAAGCTGCGTCCTGCATTCTGTTCATGCATTGTGTTGAAGGTTGTTAATCAAGGTGGCCTCATATTGACCAGATCAACATCACATTCATGTCACGATAATAAAGTTACAGTACAGTACATACCTCACCACAATTACACAAAAAAAATAATCATCTTGTGCTTTGGAATCCCTGATATCATAGACGCAAGGTTTCTCCTCCAGAGCCGGTGAATTAAGAATAATATAATCAAAAAAAAAAGGTTTTTCGTTGCGATTCATTCCCAAACATCCATCTCGAACCTAAAAACTCTGTGAGCGCCACGTGTCACCCCCCCCCCCCCCTCCTGTGAATCATATCACCTCACCCACGTCTTCTCCGTACTTGCTCCCGTCTGCGTCATCAGATAAACAAAGAAATAAATAATGAAAAACAACACATCCAGTCAGTCAATCTTTCCCTCTGTACATCTCGATCCCCTTTGCTTTTCCTGGCAGCGCTCAAAGCGTTGAGCAAAGTCACTTGCTTCCTTCTCATGTCACTCGGCGTCGGTGACCTTCTCCTCCGGAGTGTCTAAACTCATTTCTATAAATAAAGGAAGAGTTAAATCACTCTTTTGCACGACGCTGAAGTATAAACCATAAGCTGCGTGTTGATTTCTGAGCCTCCATCGTCGGGTCTGTGGGCGCGTTTGTGGATCTTGGTGGGTTTCCCCTGAGTGAAGGGTATATCTCTGTATTGCAACTCACCCCACCTGTGATGTCTAGATTTTCTTTGGTTGATGATAAAACCTCATTAATGCAACAGTCATACGTCAAAAAAATCATCTGGAAAATTCATTAGAAAACTTTACTATTGAATTTGAACTTTCAGCTCTTATTCAAAATAATGCCACGTTAAATGTATTTTTTTCATATTTTTGGTGACTATTGGTGAATTAGCTTCAGTCATGTACCTTGAACACAGAGGTAATTTATTATTAGCAATACATTTAATGTATAAAACATGAATAAACTAGAGCTACACTCGGTAGACCTTCGCCTTGTTTACGGAACCGAATTAGCATCGCTAGCATGTTAGCTGTTAGCTCATACCGATGCTAACTAGCCTGTCAGGTAGCTACATCACTGTGAAACAATAAGCAGGAAGCGTCTCCATGGCAACAGACGCTGATCTCCTTTGATCTCCTCCATGAGGTGCCTCTCTCATCCGCTTTGTATGGAACTTTTAGTTTTTTGCAGTTTTTTGGGATTTATTCAGAAACTATTTGCCGTTAACGTCCCAAAATCGAATCGGTTGGTCCTTGGATGATGACAAATCATGCACCTTGTGCTCATAGTTTTTGCAAAAACTTGGTAAAATACATACAGTACATACATACATACATACATACATACATACATACATACATACATACATACATACAAACCAATAAATAAATACGTAGCCTTCCCCCAGTGTTCCTTGGCGAAGGTAATAATAAGAACACAGGTTTTAGAGTAGTACAGGGTTTAGCACCTACACCTCAGAAGGGAGGAGGTTTGAGTCCGTCTGTGTGGAGATTGCATGTTCTCCCTGTAAACGTGAGAATTTGTTGTGTTCAAGCCGAGTTTTATTGTGATAGGTAATGGTTATGTATTTTTGAATCACACACATGAGGATGGAAGTCACAAATTACTAAACACTCAAAAGTACTGTAATCGGGTAGCATTTGTATTTGCTTGTACTTCTTTCTTGAGTGTTAGTAGTTTTTTTTATATTCTACTTCAGTACAAATTGAACATTTTGGTTGTTTTTTTTTACTTTATGTACAGCACGGTAAATAAAGTGTTTCATAAATAAAGATGATTGGCGATTGAATAAACCTTGAAATCTATTTTACTGCTTTTTAATTTCATGCATCTCGTCGGCTGAAGAAGAGTGACGGAGGTGGAGAGGCTGAGGTCCTCCGACAGATGGCGCTAATCTCTCTCTCCTGATCAAGAGTTGGGTGATAATTCAACAGTTATGTCATTTAGGTGTACCCACTACCTCAGGAAGGAAAGCTGTCATGTTCACTGCTGCAGACCTGTCCTCTGTACCCCCCCCCCCCCCCCCCCCCCCTCCTCTTCCTCCTTGCTCCTCCTCCTCCTCCTCACGCGCCGCCAGCCAAATGATTTCATTTGCATCTCTCAGTTTGAAGAGTTCATCAGGCAGTTGTCACTTTCCCTTCGCAGCCTCTTTTCTGCGTGGGCTGACAGACACACACACACACACACACACACACACACACACACACACACACACACACACACACACACACACACACACACACACACACACACACACACACACCTCCAAAATGCACCTGGATAGGTGAGCGCGCGGCGCACGCACTGCACAGCACAGCACAGCACGCACGCTCGCGCAGCGCACGCACTTTTTCTCGCCTCCTCCTAAAGAGCGCTTCTTTCTCTCCGGGACTCCGCTCCTTTCCGCTCCTTTCTCCCTCCGATGCAATTAACCCAGGAAGAGGAAGACGGTACCGAGAAGGAGGACTCCCCGCCGACCACCGCAGCTCTCCAGTCCGACGGCAGCGCCGGATCTCCGGCCAACATGTGCAGTGAATGTTACGTGAACCAGACGTTTGTTCACGATGACGGCACCGTAAACGAGCACAGACCACGGTAAGACTGGCATCTTATAAAAAAAATTAAAAGTTTACAAAGGCAGCTATCACTGGCAGGCTTTGGAAATGTGCTGAAACTGTGAAAAGCACTAAATGTGTTTTTAATACAATTCATTCATTCATTCATTGTGTCACTGCTTCCTCAACTTTAACAGGTATTACCTATTGTGAATTTAATTCCACTATTACAACCAAGAGTTAAACTGGAGAGTGTTAAAATCATCACTTTTATCCCTTTAATATTTCAGAGGTAAACTTCAAATTTTTCACATGAATTTTTGCTTTAAGTTGATTCACTTTCCACCTTCAGCACTAATATGGATTGGAAATGTCCCTTACACCGTTAATTGTTTAACTAAACTCTTCAAACTTTGTTGGGGGGGGGGGGGGGGGGGGGGAGTCCTTTTCCTTATAGAACAGAGGTCGACAACTTTTATGACCAAAAGAGCCATTTTTGCAATTTTCAACCCCCAAAAAATTTGTCTGGAGCCGCATAACATTTACTTTCTCTGAGATGAAGAAATAACATCTATAAAAAAAAAACTGGTATACAAAGAAAATACAAGTTGTTTTCATAAAGTGGTACAAGTTAGATATATTCTATAATTTTTTTTTAGCTTTTGCAGCCATTGTTAGAGATTTTCTTCCTTTGATTTTTATGGATTTTCCCACTTTACCTATTTTATGCAACTATATTTTAACGTATATTTCCCGGGAGATTAGAGCATTTTTGGAAATCAGTGTTGTAGGCAAAAAAATTATAAAAAAAAGTGAGCAAAAGTTAGAAAATGTGGTGGAGCCTCTACAGGGAGACTGGAGCGCCACAGGTTGCAGACCCCCTGGTACCGACCCATCCTATTTCTAGGATACACTGCAGCCACATTAGAGCGCTGATGGTGGGGTCAAAGGTCATGCTCAGGGACCAAGTGGGAATTAAACCTGCAAACTCACGATCTCCAAAGTCTGCTTCACGAGCCTCGAGGCCACCGCTTCCAAACAAATATACTTCAGAGTCTTTCACTGCAGTAATTCAGATATTGAGTAGAATTATAAGTTTATTACAAAGTGCAGCGTATTCAAATTTTTTTTTTTTACCAAAATTAAAAATGTAACAGATCTACACTTCCTGCTCAATTTCACTTTTATTTATTTATTTATTTATTGATAAAAGTAAATTGACAACTATACACAATGACGGACAGCTGTGAGCAGATGTGGTGGCAAATCAGCGTTCATCAGAAGCTCCACTGCTGGATTAACATTCATCAGCTGATTTTATATAATAAGAATAAAAACCTGATCAAAATGAAAAAGTTTAGGGTCGGTACAAGAAAGACATTTAATTTGGAACGAAGTCATACGGAGTTCCTGTAAACTCTCCTTCAGCTCACGTCTCTGTGGTAAATCCTCCTCACCGAGTCGTCTCCGTGACGCGTTCCGGCACGCGACACTTCACACGTGATGCTTTGAGACAAAAAAAACGAAAAAACTAAACTTCTGTGGTAAAAGCACAACTTCAAAACAAACTCGACAAGGTTGATTAGTCCAGTGAACAAATCCATTTCATAATCCCGGCAGGGCGTCTGGGTAAAGCTGGACGTGGCTTCATGAGCACAGATTGACAAAGTCGCAGTGCATTATGGGACTGAGACGTAAGACTTCACTGAAAGAAAATAAGAAAAGTCAAAATGTGATTCAGCGTTCATGTAAATGGGATAATCTGATCCCTCGATCAGAAAAAATTCAACCATATTGAATAAAAGAGAAGCTGTTTGCACCTCTATGTCTTCTTATTGGGGATTATTAATTTGGATTATATGATAATCTCATGAGCTCCAGAAACTTCTTCATCTCCGATGTATCCTCATCTTTATCTCGCTCACTGCCCTCAGGTTTTGTTTGCTATGTTGGACCGATTGATTTCACCGAACCACCTGGGAAATATGCCCCTCATTTATTATGCATCTTGTTTGACAAGCCTGATTTGAAAAAAAAACAAAAAAAAAAAACTGTGAAGCAAAACATGCGAAAGACGAGATGTGAGTGTTTCAGGGGTTTTCTGGACGATGTTCCCTGCTTTTCACGGCACATACACTCCACTCCAATCATTTAATACTCAGCCGTGAGTAACGTTTCATCAAAACATGCATTATTTTAATTAGAGAGGTGGTGTGAAAGTAGAAAATAAAAAACAACAAACGTCCAGCAGCTCGATGACTTATCGAATATTAAAAGTAAGTTGGCGATCTCTCGGAATCACTCACGCGTGCTGAGATTCGAAGACGGTTGTGTTAAAGCAGAATATATTTCGATATATTTGCTAAACTCGGGGGTTTCATCTCATCCCTTCAAGCCAGCGACATCAGTTCGTCCTCCGTCATCGGCTAATGGAGTCAAAGGTAACGTCCCTCCTCTGGGGGGCGCCAGAGAGCCGTGAGGGGCTGCGGCAGAAGAGAGGAAAACAATCCGCTGTAAACATTAACAATGGGAGAACACGGACGTTCCAGTGGGCAGATGAGGAAGTTGGATTGTTGTTACGGTGACCGTCAAAATAAAACTACATCCCAGTCCATCCTGTAGTTTTATTTCGTCCTTGTCCGTCTCCAACTCATTCATAAGCAGCAGAACCATTTCTGCAGACTGAGTCGGAGCGCTCTCTAAAAGTTCCACCTTGCGAGTCGTTTCTCAAAATGTTGCGTTGTCAGTGTCTCTGTAAACGAACTCTCAAAACGCAATGGAAGTTTTCTATTTTCACTTGAAAACATCACGTAAACAGATAATTAAGATTAAAAACGTCTTAACAAGCACAACAGAGCTTTTCTCAGTATCTACAGACCCAAGCAGTCGTTATTAGTGATATCTCCCCATGTGGAGAACATCCACAAGTCCAGCTTGCTGCTGACGCGTCACGTTGGAATGGGGATGCAAAATGGCTCAAGCTCTGTGAGGTGGCGGGCTTTATCTTCCTACACTTTGAAAACCCCTGCACTCGACGGTGGAAGACGAAGACGAAGACGAAGAAGAAGTCCTCAGGAAACGCAGGTTGAGAACGGGGTCACTCTTTACCCTGGATTCTTTGATACAGCCGGTGAGTTGAGGCGATCAAAGACAGAGGAAACTTCCCCCACATGAAAAAGTCTTTTTTTTTTCCAGTGCATAAAACAAAAAGAGGTTTGATAAATACCTGGCGTACTGTTGTGTGTATTTCAATGCTGGAAAATAAGATTAAAGTTGGTGAAAAACTTTTTTTCTTGTCATTCTCTATAATTAAAGGCTCATATTCTGCAAAATGTACTTTATACTGGCGTTCCGAAAATACTAATCGTCCCCATACCTGGAATGACCTCTTCCGAAGATGGGCATGTGTGGGCGGAGCCAGTCCAGCTCACACAGACATAGCAGATTCTGAATGTAGCTCCTATTACATCGACATTTTAATTTGTCACAATATCGTCAGTTGAAGTTAACTTCCAACGCCTTTCTTTCCCGTGTTTCCTTTCTTTTCTCCGCTCCAGCTCACGTTCAGCCTTGCCTTTCCTTTCCTTTCCTTTCGGCTCCTTCACTCGTACCCGAATCTTTGTATGTCCTCGCTCTCTTCATTCGTCTCCCCTGCCTCTTTTCATCCCCAGTTCCTCTGCGGCGCCAGTCCAGACCAAGACCAACAGCAGCGGGGTCATCTTAGACATCAGCGCCCTGAAGATGGAGCAGGTGGAGAGCGAGGTGCCTCCGCTGCCCCCCCGCTTCCGCTTCAGAGACCTGCTGCTGGGGGACCAGGGCTTCCAGAACGATGACAGGTAGGCCGAAGGGATTAGTCATGAAACGTAATGGGTGGAGTGTTTTTTTTTTTAGTTTGGTTTACTGCGTCACCACTCGGTCAAAACCATTTCCTTCAGTGGGGGTTTCCTTCCATTTCAAATCGTTTATTCAGAACAAATACATCTTAGTCTCACTTAACCAGATAGAAGTTACCATGATTTAGTCGGCAAAAGTGATCTTGCTATGATATATTAAACCGTGGAACAAATGATTCACGGTGAAATTATTATTCAGATGTTTCAACTAATAACTAGACTTCTAAAAAGCAGTTGTACCTTTTTTCCTTTATATGTAATTGACTATATACAGACCTTCAAATCGCAACACACTGATCCCCGAATGTCTCCTGATAAAGGTGGTGAATGGGTGAATATGACTGATGATGAAGTAGTGAAATACTTTATAAATGAACTATATTTACCATATTTTTCTTGTGCATGCATCATTTTTGGTTTTCTGTCCAAGTTGCTATGGCTATTTCTTTTTAATATATAACTTTGCTATTTATTTATGTAGTTTGCTCAATCTACATGCAGTATATCACTGTTATCTTAGTATTTCAATAGTTGTTTTTTTTTGTATATTTGTGGCATTTAGGCGATAATATGTGGAGACTTCATCCATTATGCCATTTCTTTCTAATAAGCTGTTAAAGCAAAACATTGTGTATATTTATCAAAGCTTTTTAAAGCTATTTCTTCATGTGCTTATTATCACAATTACCAAAAGCATTTCAACCATTCATCCCTCTCCAGTCCTTTTTGGGTATTTTATCATTCACCAATTAGCTCAACCTTTCAGCCTCTGCACTTATCGTGCATCCTTTACTTCTCATCCCTGCTTGTTTGCCATTTTCTATTTTCCCTGCTTTTCACTTTATTTTTGTTGCTCAATAATCTGTCCTCCTGCCCAAAGTGACATGGGAGGAATTTGTATGAATTTCGGTCATTATTCCACCAAAACGCACAGCGTTCATCCCGTCAAATATGGAAAAATGTGTTTTCTTTGCATCTACTGAGACGTATTAAATAATTTAGGGGCCTGGATTGTTTGTATTTGTGACTTCCAAGAGCAACATGTTGCTGGTTTGTCACTTATTTACTTGTTTTTTATTCCGAAACAACTTTTATGCTTCTTTCGAGGATAGTTCTTGTTTGTTTTACAGTGCAAATGCTCACAGACGGGCATTTAAATCCCCCCTCGACCTTGTGAAGGTACGCACCAGGCTTGTTGTGCATGAAGTGTCTTCTCGTCTGCCTCCTGCAGACTAAACGTACACGGGTTTCAGTTTGAAGTGTTTTCTGCGTCGGCCCGAGTGGCGTTTGAGCTTTGGACTTTCCCAGCTCTGAGACTATGAAATGAGGCGGCGAGAGACGAGAGCTGTCCGTGGTTCTGAAAGAGGAAACCGACTGAAGTTTCTGTGGAGAAGTTGTGACGCCGATGAGGTATGCTGAGTCCTTTTTTCTTTCTTTATTTTTTTTCTGAGGCATTCATTTGAAGAAGTTTTGCTTGAAACTTGTTTTGCAGCGACGGCGTTGTGACCTAATTCACAATCGGGAATTTAAAATGAGCCCTCGCCCCGTCAGCGTTTTCTGTTACCTTCCCCTCATCCATACTGTCGTTCCTGTTTGGCCCGCCGCTGATCCGCTCTCTGCTGCGCGGCGAGATCAGTCGACGTCGACGTCTGAGATCTGCCTCATTTGTTTTCATGCTGGGATTCAAAACACTTCTACAGCTGGGATTTAGAGAGTTACTCCTTCTGACGTCTCAAACAAAGAGTCAAAAAAATAACTTAATAAAAGGGGAAACGAGTGTCTTTTTTCTGGTGTTTGTTTGGAGTTTTGAAGAGAGCTGGCATCTCTTGCAGGTCGTCTGCGTGCTTTTGCTCCACTCAATGTATTTATTTAGGGATTCTCCATTCCATCCTCTGGAGAGTGACAATCTAGTGTGATTTTCGATGTGAAAGCAGGAGCAGCGAGTCCTTGAGTCTGTAGTGCTGTTTGTAATATTTGTTATATCTGTTTTATTTGATGAGAAAAAACAAGCTCCTCCAATGCTTTTAGTCAAAGACGACCTTTCCCCAGCTGTCCTTGCAGTCAGGGTTTTTTCTTTTCTCCCCTCGATAAAGCTGCCCGTGTTTACAGCACCTATTTACACATTTATTATCATTTTCCTGCAGTGTCCCAGCAAATGAACTTGACTCCTGTCCCTGGTTGATAGTGTCGTAGGAGGTGACTGATGTTGGGGTTTTATTATTATTATTATTTTTTTTTATGATCATCCTCCTCCAGAGATGTTTTCTCTGGACTCGCAAATGTCAGTGGTCACGTCTCCCCCGACATCATCCATCACTCAGACGTTCTGCCCTCAAAAGACGAGACCGACAGGAAGACGCAAATGCATGCGCCAGAAGAAGAACCATACGAATACATGCACAGGGTGTTTGACAAAAAGCACACAAACATGCAGTGTGTGTACATTTAGAATTCCTGTGATTGCCAAGGTGCAAAGATTACTATCCTTGTCCTATTGGGTTTTATTTAAATTTTTATTCTGCCATTTTTTCTGCGACTAACTAGTCCCGCTCTGTTGGAAGCACGGACAGAAAAAAGCCATCAAAATGTGTGGACCGTTCAGGAATACGTTGCTATGATGTTAACGATTCGAAAAAAACGTTTCCAAATAAAGCCCCCAAAAAAACTGTGAAAAAATGTCCCATACAAAACGGGTGGGCGAGGCACCTCAAAGAGGAAATGAAAGGAGATCAGCTTGTATTGCCATTGAGATTCTGAGATCAAAGGATGTTGGCAGCGAGAGGCAGTTATAACCGTCGCCAACGAAGTCGGCCGAGAAGGGTTATGTGTTCGTTTGCGTGTATTTATTTATTCATGTACACTGGTTTGTATGTATTTTACCAACTTTTCGCAAAAAATTACTCACACGAATTGCATGGAATTTTCACCGATGATTCATCATCATCCAAGGACCAATCGGGTAAATTTCAGGATGTTAACGGTGAACAGTTTCTGAATAAATCCCCCAAAACTGGAAAAAAAACAAAAAAAAACACCCATACAAAGCGGACAAGAGAAGCTCCTAATGGACGAGATCAAAGGAGATCAGCGTCTGTTGCCATGGAGACGCTCCCTTCTCAGTGTTTCACACAGTGATGGAGCTACCTAGTTAGCATCGCTATGAGCTAATGGCTAACATGCTCGCGATGCTCACTCAGTTCTGCAAACAAATGTGGCGTTGGCGAAGGTCCTGCGCTCTACCGAGTGTAGCTCTAGTTCTATTTTTCACATTGGAGAAGCACACACCATTCTGAAGTGAACTGTATGTACATTTATCAGCGAAAAAAAAAAATAAAAATCTCAACTGCGTTCCCAAGAAACACACAAGCGTTCAGTTTGCAGTGCCCACTTGCACTTTTCTCTCGTCAATCCCGCCAAAGTGAAGCCGGCTTGTTCTGTGCTAAAATTAGCAGCAGCTTCCAAACAGATGTGAGAAATGTCACATTTACAGACACAAATCGTGGCATAAAGCTGAGCGCGTCCAGCTCGGAGTGGCAGCGCCGGTGTGGGCGACAAGGGCCCAAGTGAAGTGGACTCATCTGGTATGTTCTAAAGGACTGACTCACAGTGGAGGTCATCTATAAATTAGAGCCGCAGACTCTCCAGATTCACAGAAGACCACACGGTGGGAAATGCAGAGAGGAGATAGGAAACGGGGCGAGTGAGCGGCAGAGGAAAAGTTTGTTTTTGTCCGTTTGAATCCGAGGGAGTTTTTACTGCTCTCGCTTCTGACATCCAAACGTTACAGGAGCTAACAGCATCTTAATAGTCCCTCCTATCTCCTAACAGTCCCCCCTATCTCCTAACAGTCCTTCCTATCTCCTAACAGTCCCCCCTATCTCCTAACAGTCCCCCCTATCTCCTAATAGTCCCTCCTATCTCCTAACTGTCCCTCCTCTCTCCTAATAGTCCCTCCTATCTCCTAACAGTCCCCCCTATCTCCTGACAGTCCCTCCTATCTCCTAACAGTCCCCCCTATCTCCTAACAGTCCCCCCTATCTCCTGATAGTCCCCCCTATCTCCTAACAGTCCCCCCTATCTCCTAACAGTCCCCCCTATCTCCTAACAGTCCTTCCTATCTCCTAACAGTCCCAACAGTCCCTCCTATCTCCTAACAGTCCCTCCTATCTCCTAACAATCCCTCCTATCTCCTAGCAGTCCCTCCTATCTCCTTTCTTATCCACTTCTCCTTAACCCCAGAGGTGTTGACGTGGCGGCCATGATAAGGAGTGTTGGAATCCTCACTAAGCTAAGGAAAGGAGGCTCACAGGGGAAAGTTGTACAAATGAGCGTTTTGTTGTCCATTTTTGGAAATTTGTAGTTTTTCCACCACAGCAGACGTCGCTAACCTTCGCCGCTGTCAGATTATTATTATGACGCCACCTAGTGGAAGTGTGGTCCTACCGTCACAACGTCATTGCCTTCAGGAAGTCTCCTATTACTTTGGTTAAGTAAAAGTGGATAGGAAAGGAGATAGGAGGGACTATTGTTAAGCACCCTTTCTTGACTCTGAACCTCAATCTGCTCCCAACCGGTGGATTGAAAGCCTCACGTGTCAGTCTCAAGGTTAAGCAGACTTTGGGACCGGGAGCTCGCAGGTTCGAATCCCACAGCTGAAATGTCACCAGTGTGGGTCCCTGAGGCGTAACGTGGCTGCAGCTCCACATACTAAACTGGGACTAATCTCCCTTTGTGGATTAATAAAGTATGAATAGTTTGTTTTGGTCTTCGCTCCAGTATGTCGCCATTAATGTTTACAGCTTCCTCAGGATTGTTGCAAAAGGGCTGCAGGAGAAGAAGTCCATGCTGCAGCAACATCAGGGTTATTCCTGTCATATGAAACGTTGCTGTGGCAACAGGCCCGCGGGCCACAGAAAGAAAAAAGAGAGAGAGAGAGACAGAGTGAGTGAGTGAGTGAGAGGGAGATTATATACATTTCTAGAGATATTCCAATAAGCACCACCATTCCTCTGAATAGTCTGTGCAGCTCATTGGTTGCGTTCTTTCCTCCATCAAAGCCCAAACGAGAGAGTTCGTCCTCAGATAGTTGGCGCGTGAGAGCTCCGGGGCGCGCGCGCGGCGGGAAGAAAGGTTTTGAGGCGTACGACGCACAATGGATCCGGAGATCAGCATCCCGACCTGGGTCAGTCCGGCTGTCGGAGCCTGGAGGTCGGATCCTTTCGGTAGTGACGGTGGGCAAAGGTAGGGCCGCTGCGGAGAAGTTTTAAAAGCAGCGGGGGATGGGGGGGGGGGGGGGGGGGGGGGGGCAGCTAGGACGCCGAGGCGCGTCTCCGCGGCGCGACACCGACGCGCGCTTTACTTCAATAATACTGTGTAGACATTGAAAGTAAGCCACGATTTGGGAAATCAAAACAAAGTACTGGGCTGGACAAACGAACTACATGTTTGGTCCTTCAATAAGAACTGGCGCATAAAAGTTATTTATTAAATGAATAATTCATTAAAACCACCTGCTGCAATATAAAGTGCCTCATCTACAATTATTAGATTAACGACTTGATTAAAGTCTAATCTCTGTTAATTAACTGATGTTTGAATCCTTGAGTTACCCGTTTTGTATATCAGACCGTTGAAAACCATAAGATTAAGCCTTTATACTCAGACTCAGTTTTATACAACTGTCTGAGTGTTTTCAAAAAGTTGCGTTTTCAGTGGCACCGTTGTCTTGTAAAAGGGACACCAAAATGCAGGAAAATGTTTGCATTTTCACTCGGAGAAACGAAAACTGACTCAAATTGTTGTATATACCACCAGTAGTTAGCAAGCGCCCTCTAGTGGCATGTGAAGGAAAGTCATACATATATTTTTGAATATTTTATATCTAATTATAATTGAAATAACATGAATTTCAGATTTTATTGGATCTCTCCATTAGTTTTTGTCTCAATATCAGCAGGTTACATTTGATTCATGGGCATTTACATTTATCGCTGAAATTCACATTGGATGCTTTAATTATGAAAGAATGGAACCATGATACTCTTGAGGTTGTCAATCGATGTATTTATAAAGTGCTGTTGGGATCATTTATAATGCGACTGACTTTTACTTTTTATCCTCATATGTGGAACACTGTTGTTGATTGAGTAAACCTTTTGCCGATGGCGGTTCAGGTTGGCCATGGTTGAGATATTTGGAAGGGAGCTCAATATTTTCTCAGGTGGTACGTTGTAAAAAGTTTTCTCCAGAATGATCCAATTACTTTACCACATCCTATACACACTGAACATTATGTCCTAGAATATTGTTAAAAAAAATTACAGATAATATGACGATATGCATTAAAATCCACATGCTGTTTTTTTTTTTTTTTGCACTGTGTTTACCTGCAATTCATCATGTTTCCTTCCATATGTTCCAATTAAAAACTGCTGCAATGACTAAAAGAACTAGTGACACAGTGGTACAAATTCCAGAAACCATGCAAAAAAATAATAATTATCCCAATCACAATTGAGATGACAGGAGGTTGACCTTCCAGGTTGAATTACTGCTTTAAGCTCTATTAGAATTTGTCTTCACCAATTCACAAAGATGTAATAGATTAAATTATGACCTACTGTTGAACAACCAACTGTTCAAAACCATAAGAAAAATGATTTTCTTTTACTTTTGTGAAGCTGAATCTATAGATTTTCACATGATGTTTATGTTTTTCTCATTTTATACAAGCAAACCAAAAAAATCATTAAAAAATCGTCTCTATAGTCCGACACACAGGAACCCAGACGAACCAAAAGCCAGAACAGAGGCATCCCAGTATAAACCAGAGCCACCAGGTGAAGACGATCACACACTCAGGCTCAGGTGAAACACATCAGCAGCAATCAGACACGAGGAGGCGAAGTCAAGGAGCCTGAAAGCAGAGACTCGATCTCAAAACAACACCAGAAACTAAATGTGAACCATGATGGTATATTTGATTAAACAACATTTTTTTTCCATTAAATCTACATAAATACGGTTATATGGTTGCGACAATTCAAACTTAGTTAAAACAACATCACTTAAGTGATAAACATTATAACAAAATAAAATGTGATCATTGTAGGAAAAAGATTTTTAGTAAAATTGTCATTCTTGAAATAATTTTCATCTTAAAAAAAGAAAAATTGCTTTTAAAAATCCATTTTTCTGTCTTTTAGGTGAAGCCTATTGATCAATCAATACTTTTTTTCTTTTATATGGACATATATCAATATTTACATAAAATTCCAATTTATTGAAATGAGACAATTTAATATCACACACCAAAAAAGGTACTTCTATTACTCTCAAATGTTCATTGATCCAACAATAATGATCTGTGAAACTTCTTAAATAACCTAAATAATTTTTTTAAAGTGCTTGGATGACATTTTGTTTGACGAATAGCTAAAAAAAACCTGCTAATTCTGACTATTGTGAAGATAATAATGAACTATTTTCTTTTAATATATTAGAAAATTAAGATAAAGCTTCAACTAATCACGTTTTATTGATCAATCAATGCTATACAGAGAAGAAACATGTGAAATTGTCATAAATGTAAATATTAGATTTTTAAAGTTTTGGATCCAGTTAAAAATAATGAAAGACATCTATAGCAACATTAATGATTATATTTAATATGAAACAAAACGTTTATCGTAAAAGTAGAAATATAAAAAGAAAAAAAACGTTATATAATATGTTTAATTCCAGGATGGAAAATGTCAATATCGGATCAAGTTAATAAAATGTGCTTAAATTTTCTAACGGAAACACAGTGTAACATTCTTTTCTTCACTTCTGCCGCTCAATAACTGCTAAATAAATGCCAGCTGTCAATAACGTAACGCATTAATGCAGCCGATAATAGATGTCCTTTCCCTCCTCAAAAACTTCACTTGCTGAGCAACTGCTCGGAGCGTCAGTGTTCCCCGTGGAGCTTTTAATGGTTCCACATTTGCATAAGAAACTAAATCCAACTTTCATTTACAGTAGTTTGGAGTTTGTTTAGTAGTTACTGATGAACCAAAAGTCTGGCTTCATTATAAGGAAATCTTGTGGAGCGTCTGATAGCGGAGCGCCCCCTGCAGCCTCATGCTGGCCTCAGCCTGCGGTCATGACGCCAAACAAGACCTGGAAGTGAAGTTAGTTACAGTGATGTCACCATGAAAAGCCAATAGAAAACTGCTTCTAGATTCTATATGTGACGCAGCAAAACAGCCATCGCTACAATATAACTCGAGGGGATTAATTATTTCGTTCCCTCGCATTATTAACTTGAGGGAACGACTTATTATCTCGTTCCCTTGCGTTATTTTTTTTTTCCTCTCTGGCCACCCCGGGGCTCCATAGGAAACTTTTATTCATACCGTTGATTTATTTTTTTTTCCTGAGGGGAATGTGCACACACTAGGTCACATTCACATGAAGCCAGGTTTTTCCAAATCAAAATTTTAATAAAAAAAAAAACAAAAAAACATTATTGACATGGACACACCTGGTTCAGAGCTGCTATGAGCATGCCAAACCTGCAGGGGGCGGTGTAACGAGAAGCGTGACGCTATGACAGCCAATCAGAATCCTGGAAGAAACATGACATCACGAATTGTGAAGTAAATCTCCGTCTACCTGGAAAGAGACACAAAACAGCCAAACTAAGAAATATCACACACACACACACACACACACACACACATACACACACACACACATACACACACACACACACACACACACACGCCAAACAAGCAGGTCTTCAACTTCCGAGTGACTCACAAGCTTGGAAAAAAAAAAAATCCTCAATTTGACTGTTAGAGTTTGGAAGCCAGTCATGAAAAGGAAAAACTCGTCTCAGGTGTGATGGTGGAACGTCTCTGACGGACACAGAATGGAGGCTGTACAGTCTGCGATTCAGCGCATTTTTGAAAAGTTGCAAAATTTCAGTGCAGCCATACTTTTAGTGTCCGTAATAATTAATGAGTGTAGCTTGAGTTTCATTTTTTACATTTGATTTAGGCCTGAACAATAAAACATCATACCAGTTTTTTAAATAAATCCTAATTAACCTGGACTGCTTAATGTTTTTCTGATGGTATAATGGCTTTTCTAATTTTGACATAATGCACCAAATTATAAAATTTTCTTAAAAAAGAAAAAAAGTAGTGCACCCCCATTTTGTAATAACTGTTGCAATATGTAACAAGTTATCACAACATGCAACAATGTTTTTAAAAAAATGCAGTAGATTATTACAAAATGCATCATTGTTACATATTGTACCGTTATTACGTACAGAAGGTAAAGTTACATTTTGCCTGCTGATTTGCAAAATAAATAATAAATACATTTTTTATTCTTCTGCTGAATGTTGGTCTCGTCGATGATTCGTCTGTTTCGGCTTTTTGCATCCCCGAGCAAACAGGTGGGCGTCTGCTTTGACAGAAGTCGGGGCTGTAAAACGATCGCACCAAAAGGGAAAAACCTGCAATTCAAGTCAACAAACTTAATTTTTCCCGGAGCCCAGAAACCTTCCGAAGTGAAGCGGCGGCATGACTAATGTCAGAGCACTTCAGTTTGTGATTGTGTGCCCAACAGGAGCCGACGGAGGCTCATTAAATGCATCATTATGTGTGTGTGTGTGTGTGTGTGTGTGTGTGTGTGTGTGTGTGTGTGTGTGTGTGTGTGTGTGTGTGTGTGTGTGTGTGTGTGTGTGTGTGTGTGTGTGTGTGTGTGTGTGTGTGTGTGTGTGTGTGTGTGTGTGTGTGTGGGAGTGTGGAGGAGGTGAGATAGACTCAGAGACCCTCCTTGCGTCTCAGCTGAAGAGCTTCCACCTCCGGAGCCCGTCCAGATGCTGTCCACATGTGACAGCTGTTCTCAGATTCCCATTCCTCCTTCACTCCCTCTCCGTTTCGTTTCCAACACCCCGAAATAGCTGCTTGCAGCCCACGCAGCTTTTTTTTTTTTCTTTCTTTCCTTTCCCCACTGTGACCCTCTCCACAAACAAACCGCTTTAAATTAGCAACGTAGCATTAGCACGGCCTCACACCTTCTAAAATTCTTCTTCTCACTTTCGTGCTTACAACCTCTCCTCGTCTGCTCGCCAGCCCGAGAGACACTACGAAGAAGATCGCACATTACCTGAATGCTGCAAAAGATTGTTTTGACTCCTACAAATTAAAACGCCTCGATCGATGTTCTATTTGTTCTGCAGAGAATCTGTTCCATCTTAAAGACATAAGACCTGCTTCATGTGTATGAAAGCTTAAGTTGACTTTTTTTTTTTTCTTCCCGTCATTGCAATGGGAAATTACTTTAATAGTATATTATTATGTTTCTTATCAAGAATTTCATCATTAACATCAGTCGCGGTATAGAAGTGATGGCGTTTCTCTCCGTGCAGCCCCGGATTAGACGTTAATAAAACTTGAGTGAAGGTAATGTCGTGCGGCACGGCGAGAAGTTTTTATAATGAAATATTGTTTGTTTTTGGAATTACTTTAGGTATCCTCGAGTGCAGGACGAGTCATTTGGACCTTTTGTCCAATTTATAATAGAATATTTATTTTTATTCTCTTGCTGTAAAGCAATTTCCCTCTGTGATTGGTCAAATATCTTCTATAGTATTCTAGTTAGGTAGATGGTAAATGGTAAATGGATTTCACTTGAGCAGCCCCCAAAGCGCTTCACACTGTTAATCACATTCATCCATTCACACACCGACGGAGGCGGCGGCCACAAAAGACACTCAATCTATCTTTTGCGAGCAGTTTGGGGTTTCAGTGTTTGAACGATCCTTCAACATGTGACTATGGGGAGATGGGGAATCAAACCCGCAACCTTCTGATTGACAAACGACCACTCTACCAACCAGCCACACATTTATTCATTGACACTTTGATAAGGTGCAACTTTAGTTCTCTCTTGCTTAGGTGACCTTGTAGCGCTGCATTATGTAATAACAGTGCATTATGTAATAATGTAAGAAATATTTGTTTTTGTGTTTTTATGCTTTGTATCATATATAATAATTACATAAAATAATTCCGATTTCATGTGTTTATGTCTTGCAAAATTCCAGTGCACCCAAATTTTTGTCTGTCATAATTAACTTGTGTAGCTTTAGTTTCTATCTTGTGAACAAATTCTCTTTTGATTTAGACTTGAAAAATAAAACATCCTACGACTTTTTTTTTTTTTTTTTTTTTAATAAATCCTAATTAAGCTGGAAAGCTTAAGGTCATTGTGATGATATGATGGCTTTTTTCATCAAGGCACCAATTTTGATTTATTACATAATTGTTACATTTCCGTAAAGTTATTATTTTGTAATAACTAAATATATAACAAGTTATTACAAAATGCAACGTTTATTTAAAAAAATGCAGCAGATTATTACAAAATGTGGTGTTATTACACAATGAGTTTAAAATGTATTACATTATTACATATTGCACTAATTATGCTATATAAAGCGGCTGTACACACACGCATTTTGTAATAACTGTTGCAATATGGAAGAAGTTATTACAAACAGCAACGTTTATTACATAATGCGTTCAAGAATTTTATTACAAAATGTGGTGTTATGACATATTGAGTTGAAAATTTATTAAATTATTTATTAAATTTTTTTAGTTTGGAGGCTAAAATCTGTAATTTTTTTCGTACTTTTCAGATAATTTTCAGTTACACTCCATGTTGACGCTGTATTTAAGGTAGTATTTCCTCTCTCGCTTATTTGACTTGACTTCTTGGTCCCTTGCGGAAGTTTTTAAGCAAATTTTATATAGTTGATTGTTCATCTCAAGAGTGCAGAGAATAATTCTTCTCCAGAATGTAGTTAAAACGTTATTACCCCCTGTGGTTATGGTGGATAAAAAGATTCTCCGTATTTCCAGCCGTTGCTTATCGATGGTTTTACGCTGCACCGGAACCCGCCTTGTAATGCGGCAACAAAATCAGAGGCTGATAATCACCCGGCGCTCGTCAGGAAGACGATTAGAAAAATGACTCTATGAATATTCATGCAGTCTGTTCAGGCTCTTCTTCTTCCTCTCTCCTCTTCCTCTCTCTCTGCCGTCAGGGTGCAAGTCGAGTTTTACGTCAACGAAAACACCTTCAAGGAGCGTCTCAAGCTCTTCTTCATCAAAAACCAAAGATCAAGTAAGTGGCGCCGCCTCCTCTCTCCTAACTGACTAATGACAGCAGGCATGAGACTCGCCTCAGTCGATGTCGAAGAAGCCGATATATTTCATTCACACATTTAGAGGAAATCCTTCCCCCTTCCTCTTTTGCTTTCAGGCCTCAGGATCCGCGTGTTCAACTTCTCGCTGAAGCTCCTCACCTGTTTGCTCTACATCATCCGGGTGATGACCGACAACCCCGGCCAGAGCGCCGGAGCCAGTCACGGGCAGCAGAGCGCCCCCAGTGGCAACAACAAATGGTTTGTTCGGGAGCGTAAAGAAAAGACACGAAGGAACACGTCCACGTACAAGTATGGCGGGGACCCGGGAGAAACCAAGGGTCGGGGGGGGGGGGGGGGGGGGGGGGGGGGGGACCTGTTCCTGTTTAGTTTTTTTAAATATTGATTAAAAAAAAAGAACGAATTTGATAATAAACTTGAGTTAAAGACACGTTTTTATATGAGTCAAATAATAATAACGATAATACATTTTATCTGGAGTGCACTTTTCATAAAACAAAAAATCACAACATAAACATCAAAAATGAAGAATTTAAAAAGAGTCATTAAAGAGGAAAGTCTTCAGATGCTTTTCAAAAGAATCCACAGCCTGTTGGGTCCTGAGGTATAATAGAAAAGAAATAGAGACATTTTTATGGTCTCTAGTGCTCAGATATAATCGGTGACAGTTGCGCGCGATTTAAAAGCCATATATTTATATATACTTTTGGATTCCTACAGCTCCTATACGGTTCGGGAACCCAGAATTCAACAAACATTGTGACACGGTAGAAAGTAAACATGTGAGATATTTTCGTCTGCTCGTTCCCCAACACTTTCAAAATCTCATATTTATGATTTGACCATGAAGTGACCCTGCAATTTGCTAAAACGTGCAGATTTTATTCCGCCTGATCCGCTAAAGACCTGCGTGTATAAAAACAAGTGTATATATTTCATTATTTCATTATTGCACAGGGTGATTTACCTTTACCTCAGCCTGTAATGTAATAATGTAATGTAATTTCATTATAAGGTATTTTCTGTATATATAATTTGAACAAATTCATATTTGTTTGCTGTATAACGCTACGTGTTTGTTAACTCCCTGTGCATTACAGTCCTGTTTGCATGTGATGTCACTCTTGCTTCATCAATTGCAAACTGGAGGCACAAACTCATTTAACTGGCTTCATAAAGGATTTTAATAAATCAGACTAATTTCTGTGCTTCAGTCCAAATCGACCCGCTTTCTAGATTCGACTTTCTTTGAAACGGTTCATCAAAAATCAGGAGAACATTTTGGAGTCTTTGGTATTTCAAGGTCGTGCTCTCGTGTCAGTGATCCCTGAACTAAGATAACTGTGACACGACTAAACTCATAGGTAGATTAATGCTCAGCACATCAGATGAAATGCCGAATACTTAAGGTCAAACGTGGACTTAAAGGGCGTTCATTAAGCTGGGAAATTGGAAACTTTCTGGATGGAACGGTCCCACTTAATAAAAAGAAACCCCAAAAAACCTGCAAAAAACACTCACATGAAAATATCCCGGCAAAGTAAACAGTTTTCTTACAACTACAAATATAATTTTACTTAAATTTTATACAGTTTCACGAAGACGCAGAGTGATTCAGAGGAGGAAATAGAGCACAGCGGGAAGAGAACACTAGAGTTCTCACCGGGGAACGAGAGGAAGACGGGACTCAGGTGTGAACCTACCAAACGAAACGAAGGGAAAAAAAACACTCATATAATATAATATAATATAATATAATATAATATAATAAATAAAACTGCACAAAAATGGCATTTTTTCTATTTTTAAGAAATGTAGCCCTATTAAGGTATTATTATATTACAATGTTACATTTCAAATTGATTACTTTACTTTACTTCTTTTTACTTTACTTTACTTTACTTTACTTTACTTTACTTTACTTTACTTTACTTTACTTTACTCTACTTTACTCTACTTTACTTTACTTTACTTTACTTTACTTTACTTTACTTTACTTTACTTTACTCTACTTTAGTTTTCTTTACTTTAATTTAGTTTTCTTTACTTTACTTTACTTTTCTATACTTCCTTTTACTTTACTTTACTTTTCTTTACTTTACTTTATTTTACTTTACTTTACTCTACTTTGCTTTACTTTAATTTAGTTTTCTTTACTTTACTTTACTTTAATTTAGTTTTCTTTACATTACTTTACTTTTCTTTACTTCCTTTTACTTTACTTTAGTTTACTTTTCTTTACTTTTCTTTTCTTTACTTTACTTCCTTTTTCTTTACTTTACTTTACTTTACTTTACTTTACTTTAGCAGTAGGAACATTAAACACATGTAATCTGCTCCTTAATCTCAAATAATCATTTTCCCCTGAAGATTAAAAACAAACAGCAAATAACAATCAAAATGATTTCAGAGTCTGAGAGCCGTCAGTCTCACTTATTACAGCATTTTATCTAAAAACAAAACAAACAAAAACATCACTTTGACTCTCCTACATAATTTCTTTACATTAAGTAACAACTTTTATTGGTTCAAATCTTCAATACACAACTGGAAACGTATTACATTTGAAAATCAGTAAAATGTACATGTCTGGCTGCTCCACCCCCCCCCCCCCCCCCCCCCCCAGGCTCATGACTTATTTCATTGTATTCCCCTGCATTCTTTTTATTATTGATCGTCACAACATTGATGAGGGATTTTCACCCTTTATCACTAAAAAAAAACAAAGTCCAGTTGTTTCACAGTACTCAGCTGTAACCTCACACTACACGTGATGATATCATTGTTTTCTTAATATATCTATATATCTTTATATTTGCTGCCTGTCTCTTACCATCCTTACTATTCTGCAGTGTGGACTGCCTGTCGAGCAGCTCAGTGCAGGACAGAGAAATTAACTGGTAAGCAGCAGAAGGTGTGACTCCTGTGAGTCGGGCCCCTCTCGGCTCTCTGTCTTGGTCTGTCGCCTCATCCCTCGCTCTCGGCCCTGATCTGGCGCACGCACTCAGTGTTTTCATCGTCCGACGGCGGCGCTTACGTAAAGCCGTACCTGGCAGAGCGCGGTCGTCTGTTCATCTCCCATCGTCACGACTCGCATGATGATGATATGCGGGAGTGACATGGAGGATTCACTGCTGTTTTCCTCGCCTGTGCTCCTGTGCTTGTCTCTCCTGCAGGGAGTTGATCTTCTGGGTGGACAGGAAGGTTCCCGTCTGGGCCATTCAAGTAAGTCACAGCAGAAAAAGACAAAAAAAAAGAAAGACAGAAGTTTAAATACTTTAACTAAACCTGGATCCTTACGTACAACGCGCCGAGTGTTTTCAGAACGATCATTCCCGCTGTAACTGATTTACAACTGCCGTTTTTTGCCTCCTGTTTTTTGCGCAGGTAATTGTGGCCATCATTAGTTTCCTGGAGACCATGTTGCTGATGTATCTGAGCTACAAGGTGAATCACAAAGATGGAAACAAAAAAAAAAAAAAAACAATCTCAGCACCTTCAAAAACATGATTAATGCATTCTGTACAATTAATCACTTACAGTCTGGGAGATTGACAATCCATAAGTGGTGCAATTAGCCCCAGTCGTTCGTCATGGTTACATTAAGGATAGATGGTAATTACAGGATCTGGCTGAGGTTAAGGAATAAGTGGTTGTGGAGGGTGACAGACAATGAAAGAATGATTTCTCTGCAGTGAGTCACTCTCTTTTGTGAGAGCCTGCAGAGGAAACTGTATTTCAAAAAGACTGTTTTTTATGTGTTTTTTTTTTTTTTTTCTTCTACTTTTCAGGGGAACATTTGGGAGCAGATCTTCCAGGTGTCCTTTCTTCTGGAGATGATCAACACGGTTCCCTTCATCATTACGGTAAAACAATAACGTGACGTATGTTGGATTGTCTCCTCGTCTGCGACCTTTAATAACTAAAAGAGACAGTTCAGTGAGCCTCAAAACATATCGAACTTTCAAACTAGAGATAATACTGCTGGTATATTACATTACAACAGTTACATCAAGACAGTTTTACATAGAAAAAAACAACAACAATTCGACTTGAGCAAACAGAGATGATGGTGGAAAGCGAACACTTCCTTTTAACAGGCGGAAACCTGCAGAACCAGGCTAGGAGGTGGAGACGTTCTGCGGTTCCAGTTGGAGACAGAGGATAGAAAGACAGAAAAGGATGGAGGACGGAGAGCAACAAGCAAACACACATAAATCCACTCGCTGCACACAAGATGGCTCCGATTACACTATTGGCCCATCACATTATTGGTTTTATTACATTCAGAATATTTCAAATTATTACATTATGGCCTTTATTACATTCAAAATTGTTAAAATTATGAAATTATCGGCTTTATTACATTCAAAATTGTTACATTTATGCCATCATTGGCTTTATTACATTTTTATTTTAATTATACATTAAAGGCTTTATTACATTTAAAATGGGTACAATTATGACATTATTGACTTTATTACATTGAAAAATGGTTCAAATTATTACGTTATTGGCTTGATTACAATTGAAAATGGGTAAAACAATATGACATTATTGCATTTATTATATTTATAATGGGGAAAATTATAACATTATTGACTTTATTACAATTGAAATGGTTAAAATGATTAAATTATTGACTTTATTACATTGAAAATTGGTAAAATTCCGACATTAGTGGCAGGAATAATGCTATTGCTTCCTACAAGCTGTTAAGAGTCACAGTTACAACAGTTGCAGGCTATAAAGACTGACCAGACAAGTTCAATTTGAAACCGTCTCAGTAGCATGACCACAGTTATTACTGGTGGGTCCAAAAAGCTCTCAACTTTGATTTCCTGTAATAAGAAAAACATAAAGAAGACTTGTATTCAAACAGAAGCGACTGCTACCTCTAAACACAGATTGTTTCTCGTTGAGGAGAGTCGGGGAAACGGCTCGGCTCGGCTCTTGTTTTGGGTGTTAATTGATGTAAAGCTCTCCAGGGACTCTTCTGTCCCTCATCAGACTCGCAAACTCAAACTGAAATAGCTCAGCAGCTTCCAGATAGAGATTACATGGAAAACCCATCGTGGTCCCCTGAGGATGGATCCCAATTACTGTGACGGTCCCTCGATACCGACGGAATCCAGCGGAGCCACGGAGGTCAACATTTTGCTTTTTAGGAAACAACATGTTTTTATAAAAAGCCATGGAGGGTTTATATAAAGAAGTGTTGACACTCATGGGACGGATTAGAATCTGTCATGTCTCAACTCTTCTGGACTTTTTATATTATTTTCTTCAGCCGCTCTGGTTGAGTGAATGTGACTAGAAAAGCAAAGCGCTTTGCTTTGGGGCTCCTGAAATCAGTGGAAACGTGCTTTTTTTTTTTTTTTTTTTTTGTAAATCCACCAATTTTAAAAAGATTTGTTCGTTTCACGTCGCCGACTTCTGTCCTGCTGACTTCGTTGAAACGAGCCGGGCGGCGTCTCTTCTTGTAGCTTCTCTTCTTTTCCAAAAGATAAAAACACAAACAACGTGAAGCTTGTTTACTGAACAGTTTCCCTGTTTTAGAGACGATAGACAGTTTTTTTCCTGAGCTAATGTAGCTGAAATACTTTGAAGTTTTTGTTCAAAATCACATCTGAATGATGAAAGTTGCTGTGGTGCAAAAGGTACTAAAGGTTAGTTAGTCAGTCAGTTACTAAGTTAGTCAGTCAGTCTGTCTGTCTGTCAGTCAGTTACTAAGTTAGTTAGTCAGTCAGTCAGTCAGTCAGTCAGTCAGTCAGTCAGTCAGTCAGTCAGTTAGTTACGAACTCAGTCAGTCAGTCAGTTACTTACTTACTTAGTTACTTACTTACTTACTTACTTACTTACTTAGTTAGTTAGTTAGTTAGTTAGTTAGTTAGTTAGTTAGTTAGTCAGTCAAATTCATTCACAAAACAAACAAAACAATGCAAATGTTTCCAAAGTCATGAATTAGAAGGAGCATGAAGGGAGAATGAACTTATGTGATGTGACCCTTTGTAACAAACAACCAATTTACAATAAGAAGAAAAACAAACAACAAACAAAATGACGATAAAGTCTGAAATTGTCCCTCTTATCAGAATGTTAAGGACATTAAGGACAACATTCTGCTACTATTTCACCATTTCTTTCACAGGATTGTGAAAACTTATACTATTATGAAGTATTTTGTACAATAAAGTGTGAAATACAATGTTATTTTGGTTGGTTTTACACTTCCAAACGTATTTGAATAGATTTTAATGACTTATTTATTTTTATTTATTTATCATACTCTAGTATAATACATTTTATCACACATAACTAACATTTTGTTGCTTGTTTAAAAGACTAAAAAGTTGTTTTTTTAATTTAAAATAATAACGATGATAATAATAATAATAATAATAATAATAATAATAATAATAATAAGTGAAAAGAAAACCTCCACCTCGACAGAGGGAATCAGTTCAGGGTCTTTTCTCTGTGAGACAACACTGCTAACTACTCATCTCATGCCTTTCTAATTCCATTTATTGGATTTGGCTGGTTTGTTGATCTAAAACCTGCGGGGGAAAAGCCCCCCAAGACCAAAGTCTTATCCAGAAATTTAAATTAATTGAAACTGCAGCTTCCCTCTCAGGAATGAGAGACAAACGGAAGATAATAAGGGGAAATCACTTTTTAGCAGGATAAATGTTCAGGTGACACTTTAACAATCCCTATAATTTGTGATGCGTCTTCCTTGTAACAGAGAGAAAACTTGTTTTTTGTTTTGTTTTGTTTTTTTTAACTCTCCGCAGATCTTCTGGCCCTCTATAAGGAACATCTTCATTCCTGTGTTTCTCAACTGCTGGCTGGCCAAATGTGCTCTGGAGAACATGATCGTGAGTCTGAGTCGTAAACTTAATGACCCGTTTTCAATCAACACTCTAATGACTTTGTTAAGGCAAGAAAACAATCACCCTCACATTTCCACCGCTCTTGGTTTATTTCATACGGCTTGCTGCTTTTGACAACAAAACAAACCCTCCCTGCTTTTCGGTTCTCCTCCATTCGCCTGCAACCCCGGACGCCACTCGTCTGCTCATGTGGCGGATTTATTGTGACCCCGTCTGCATTTCATCAAGTTGTGTTGAGCAGCAGGGCGTGTAGCACCGCATTACATAATAATAGTGCAATATCTAATACATTTTTAACTCATTATGTAATAACAGTGCAATATCTAATACATTTTAAACTCATTATGTAATAACGGTGCAATATGTAATAAATGTTAAACTCATTATGTAATAACAGTGCAATATCTAATACATTTTTAACTCATTATGTAATAACGGTGCAATATCTAATAGATTTTTAACTCATTATGTAATAACGGTGCAATATGTAATAAATGTTAAACTCATTATGTAATAACGGTGCAATATCTAATACATTTTTAACTCATTATGTAATACCGGTGCAATATCTAATAAATTTTAACTCATTATGTAATAACGGTGCAATATGCAATACATTTTTAACTCATTATGTAATAACAGTGCAATATCTAATACATTTTTAACTCATTATGTAATAACGGTGCAATATCTAATAGATTTTTAACTCATTATGTAATAACGGTGCAATATGCAATACATTTTTAACTCATTATGTAATAACAGTGCAATATCTAATACATTTTTAACTCATTATGTAATACCGGTGCAATATCTAATAAATTTTAACTCATTATGTAATAACGGTGCAATATGTAATAAATGTTAAACTCATTATGTAATAACAGTGCAATATCTAATACATTTTTAACTCATTATGTAATAACGGTGCAATATCTAATAGATTTTTAACTCATTATGTAATAACGGTGCAATATGTAATAAATGTTAAACTCATTATGTAATAACGGTGCAATATCTAATACATTTTAAACTCATTATGTAATACCGGTGCAATATCTAATAAATTTTAACTCATTATGTAATAACGGTGCAATATGCAATACATTTTTAACTCATTATGTAATAACAGTACAATATCTAATACATTTTTAACTCATTATGTAACAACAGTGCAATATCTAATACATTTTAACTCATTATGTAATAACGGTGCAATATCTAATAAATTTTAACTCATTATGTAATAACGGTGCAATATGCAATACATTTTTAACTCATTATATAATAACGGTGCAATATCCAATACATTTTTAACTCATTATGTAATAACGGTGCAATATGTAATACATTTTTAACTCATTATGTAATAACAGTGCAATATCTAATAGATTTTAACTCATTATGTAATAACGGTGCAATATGTAATACATTTTAACTCATTATGTAATAACAGTGCAATATCTAATAAATTTTAACTCATTATATAATAATGGTGCAATATCTAATGCATTTTAAACTCATTATGTAATAACAGTGCAATATCTAATAAATTTTAACTCATTATGTAATAACGGTGCAATATGTAATACATTTTAAACTCATTATGTAATAACAGTGCAATATCTAATACATTTTAACTCATTATATAATAATGGTGCAATATCTAATGCATTTTTAACTCATTATGTAATAACGGTGCAATATGACAACAACTCTATGTTTTTGGATTAATCTGCCGCATTTTGTAATAAATGTTGCATTTTGTAATGACTTGTTACATATTGCAACAGTTATTACAAAATGCAGATACTCTCCTTTTTTTTTTTTAAAGAAAATTTAATAATTTGGTGCATTATGTAATAAATCATCAAAATTAATGCCTTAATGAGAAAAGCCATCATACTGTCAGAATGACATTAAGCTTTCCAGCTTAATTAGGATTTCAAAAATAAAAAATGGAGTAATGTGTTCACAAGCTAGAAACTAAAGCTACACTAATTAATTATTACTGATAAAAAAAATTACAGATGCACTGAAATTCTGTAAGACACAAATACATGAAATCTGCATTATTTTATGTAATTATTAGACATGATACAAATCATTAAAAAAACTAAAACAAATGTTTATTACATTACTACATATTGCTCTGTTAATGTGACTCTAGATAAACCTGCTTTTTGTAATAACTGTTGCCATATGTAACAAGTTATAGGAAAATATGGCGTTATTACATAATGAGTTGAATATTTATTCCATTGTTACAGCAGAGCTTTATTCAAAAGCTTTATTCAAAACCTCCTTCATGGTTTGATGTTTTTTTTGATGCAGAACGACGTCCACAGAGCGATCCAGAGGACGAACTCGGCCATGTTCAACCAGGTCCTCATTCTCATCTGCACCCTGCTGTGCCTCGTCTTCACTGGGTGAGGCTCAGATCCTTCCTCATTCACACATTTAGAAACTTTACATTGTCTTACAGATTTAGACAGCAAACAGTATTTTTATGCTGTGCTGTACGCACAAAGATAATTTAACAGAATTACTTGAATGATCACATATTTATCCTAAAAGTTTTGGTGGAAATTAACTCCTCATAAATCTGGATTATACACATCTAGCGGACTGATAGAGATCACGTTATCAGGTCACTGTCCCCTCTTGCTAAGAGACACTTTAAAGGAGCATGACGTGAACTTTAAGTCAGGTTTTGGAGTTTCTCGCCATTTGTTTTCTGTTAATGCGTAGTAATAATTTGTAAAAGCTTCTGTTTAATTTGCAAAAAAAATTTTTTGTAGTGGACCGAGTACAAACTAGATGCTGCATTTACAGGTCATACTTCAGTACAAATACATCACACATACTGCGCAACACAGACAATATAGTGTTCTGACCGGCGTGCCATGTGTCAATAGCGTGCTCGGTCCAGTCCGATCGCGTTCACACGACAAGTCCCGTTTTAAATGATCACACATAAAAAGACAAAAATCAGAATTGAGCATCAAGACCTGCGGTGTGGGCGGAGCCTAACTGAGCTCAGGTATACGAAGGAGTCTGTTTAATTGTATGTTAAGTCACATACAATTGTGTTCACTAATATAGTGAGGCTATATGAATATATGATATATAACATTTCAGCGGCACACAGGGTTGCTGTTCCTTCCTCTCACCCTGTGCCGGCGGCGGCGTGGAGCTCAGGGACGCTCCATTCTCTCGCCAGTCAGAGATTGTGATCGCACCTCCAACCTTGAGATTGGAACAGCAGTTCACAACCTTTCGTCCTACAGGAACCCTCCACATGTCCTCTAAGAAAGGCTGCACAGCCCTTTCAGCCGTCGCTGATCTGTTTGTATATTACATTGAAGCAAAATAAGAAGAACTCCTGGTTTTAGCTGACGTGCAAATTTACCTCTGACCATCTGAGACGACGCAGAGCCGTTCGTGACAAAGATTTAAATTCTTAGAAAATGTGATTATTATCCGTATTAAAGCCATGCTGTCAGTTTATTAAAGCATTTAACTTTATTTCACACCAGAAAGTTTCATTGAAATCGGCTTTATGTTGAGATTTTAGTCATTTTTGATATTAATTGTTCGGTTTTACGAAAATATTCATCCCGTGTCCTCTGCTCCACACAACAAAGATAAACTTTAAAAGAGTTTCTTATTACTCAGACTTTCAAAACTTTGTTGGTCCAAAAACATTGTATTACAAATGTATTTCTTCTCCTTGATTTTCCTCCATTTGAATATTGGATCATAGGAGCTACATTCAGAATCTGCTGTGTCTGTGTGAGCTGGAGTGGCTCCGCCCACACATGCCCATCTTGGGAAGAGGAGGAAGTACTTCCTCTGGTGGTGCCATGTGCCAGAGCAGAGCTGCCTAATTGTTGGAGGGGTCAAAGGGGTTTGGCTAAACCCCCGATGACACTATATAGGGTTTGATTTCTGATTGGCTGGTTGGAGCAACACACTTTTTAAAACCGGAAACAAGCCAGAGGACAGAGAGGACAGACTGTCTTCACTTCTGGGGCGTCGTTTGAAAACCTTTAGGAAGTCAATTTTGGATAATATATATAATTTAAAAGGTATTATGGCCCTACTTCACGAGGAATGTGGCCCCTGAACTAAAATGTGTTTGAATCCCCCTCCTCTCCCCTCCCCTCCCCCGCCTCGGCTACAGCACATGCGGGATTCAGCACCTGGAGCGGGCGGGCAAGAACCTCTCCCTCTTCAACGCCTTCTACTTCTGCATCGTCACCTTCTCCACCGTGGGCTTCGGAGACGTGACCCCCCGCATATGGCCGTCCCAGCTGCTGGTGGTCATCATGATCTGCGTGGCACTGGTGGTGCTCCCCCTGCAGGTAGGAGGGTGTCAGGACAGCCCTTTCGTTGCCTCTTTGAGATGCCCCCCCGGGTCTTGTCTCCAGCCTCTCGCTGCTTGTCCCGTTCAGTTCGAGGAGCTGATCTACCTGTGGATGGAGAGGCAGAAGTCCGGAGGGAATTACAGCCGCCACAGGGCGCAGACGGAGAAGCACGTCGTGTTGTGTGTCAGCTCGCTGAAGATAGACCTCCTCATGGATTTCCTCAATGAATTCTACGCTCATCCCAGACTGCAGGTACGACACGGAGAAAAAGGTGTTTTCACACGTCCTCTGTCACCTTTAGGTCAGGTGTCGCCATCGGGGACCGAAATTAAAGATTTGGAATCTATTTCCAATGTTCTTTTTCTATTGCTCTTCTTTACAAGAGGACACTGGTTTCTTTCCTATTTTCCTCAGAAGAATCGCTTTTTGCAATTACCCCTCCTCCAGCGCCCAACGTATACACAACATCGCAAAAAGTGTTTCTCCTTCACATCTTGCTTATGGGTTTGTTTGTTTGTTTTTCCTTTGTGAGAAGTGCCATGAGATGTGGCTGTGTGGTAATTGGCATTTTAGATGAATGAAATTGAATTGAATAAAAAAAAAAAAAAAAAAACATTTCAGCATTGAGCGTTTTCACAGGTCTGTTGTGGATTGTAGAAATTCATTTAATCAGGAAATGTATTTATAAGACACATTTCAGACAGCAGAACTCAAAGAGCTTCATAAATAAACTGAAGCGGAAAAAGAATATCTGCAAACACACAAACAAAACAGACACACATCTATGAAAACATGCCATTGTTTTCTTAGATGTGTGAATTGGTAGTGGTGAAGTGGTTAGCACTGAGTGAGTCCCCCGGTTCGAGTCCAGGATGGGCTTGACGGCCTTGAGATTGATTGTTGACTGTAAACTCAAAGGATCTGACTTTGTCCTGTGAGGACTGATCCAGGACGTCTAGAATCATCATGTACGTCACAACCCAGACCTCAGATTAATGACCACTGATGCACAGCGCAGCGGTTGGTTGAGCTCGTCTGGAATATATGCAATTACAGTGTCATGAAATATTATGCAAATAATGCATACAAATATATTTTAACTGAGAAAATAGTTTTTGGTCTAAAGGCCAAAATAATAAACATCTTTTTTTAAAAATCTGGTTTTCTACGGTGGCCTGGAAGGGCCAACGCCACACAATACAACAAAAGGATACAACACAACAACAAAAAGATACAATACAACAACAAAAAGATACAACACAACAGCAAAAAGATACAATACAACAACAAAAAGATACAATACAACAACAACAAAGACAAAACAGCAAAAAGACACAACACAACAGGAGAAAGACAACACAACAGGAAATAGAGACAACACAGCAAAAAGGCACAACAACGAAGACAATAACAAAAAGTCAGGCTTTGTTTCAGGGGGATAGTATTTTCTGACGGAACCAAAGCAGAACCTACATTATGACACTTTCAACACGACGACCAGCTGAATTCTGAAAACACACGACACTAATCGCAATGATCCATCAGCAGCATTTTACTTACGTTTCATTGATCCCTCCCGCAATTAAAATCGTCCGTCAGAAAATATTGTCCCCCAGAAACAAGGCCTGTTCCCCCAACCGCTGCGCACTTCTGTTGTGGCTTTTTGCTGTTGTGTTGTGGATTTTACAGTCACATTGTGGCATTGGACCTTCTGGGCCACTGCAGGTTTCCACAATAGTCGATAAAAACATCACAAGTGTGAAAAGGGGACGCGACGTTATCACATGATTGTAGACGGAGCAAGAAATTAACACAATAATGGGCATGGACGTGTTTACATTGTTTTATTCTTCTTTATTTGTATGACTGCAGACAACTAAGTTAAGATAAGTTGTTAGTGAAAGAGGAACTCTGGAGAAGTTTAAAATTGATTCATATTCGCTATTGTGAAAAAATAGATTTTCTGGGTAATGTTCTCAAACAATAAAACATAGCTTTAGTCCTTTTTCTGTTAAATTCTAGGAACTGAATAGAGCTCCATATGAGGAGGGAAAAATGTAATTTTTTTAAAGCTACTTCTTTTAAAATATGAGTCATATAATGACTGACAATCAAGCATACTGCATAATAGAAAAAGAGCAGCAAAGGTTTCACTTCGCTTTGTTCGTTTCTTTCTAATCAGCCTCACAACAAGAGCTTCAACAATGTGGAATAAAATCTGGAGTCACTATCGTCGCTCTTTAAACGTAATACAACATGTTTTGGTTTTTGTAGATGATCAATTATTATTGGCGAAGGCAGTGATACCATTTTGTGCTGCTTGATGGCAGGAAAAATGTTTTTTTTTTTTTTTTTTTTTTTTACCAGAGTGGACTCCTGCTTGTTTTCCACAATAAATGTACTAGATGGACCACACAGTCATTGACAGCAATTTATTTTGGCAGAAGAGAGCAGCTCTGTGTGCTGTGATGTGATCTGAGGAGTCGTGGCGGCTCTTTAAATTAAATGCATTGGTGCTGAGTTCCAGTTGGTCGTGCCATGAGTTCAATGTAGGAAAATAAATTGCAGGACTTTACAAATATAGAAGAATTTGGTGACTTTTCATGATTTTTTTTTTTGGGGGGGTTGAAGAACTTTGGGAATATTATAAAAGAAGCATCCTGGTATTCACTGATCCATCCTATTATACAGAGTCGCCAGTTAGAACACAACTAAATTGTCTAAACACAAATCTTTCTTTTTTTTTTTCACTCATTCTGGACTCAGCTTAGATTAATATATTTCATGACTTCAAAACAATGAGCACGTCTCAGTTGCATGAATAACAAAAAAGACACAACACAAAAACAAAATGTCACAACACAACAAGAAGACACAACACAATTACAAAAAGACACAACAATAAAAAGACACAACATAACAACAGAAAGACACAACACAACAACAAGAAGGCACAACAATAAAAAGACACAACACAACAACAGAAAGACACAACATAACAACAGAAAGACACAACACAACAACAAGAAGACACAACACAACAACAAGAAGACACAACACAACAACAAGAAGGCACAACAATAAAAAGACACAACACAACAACAGAAAGACACAACATAACAACAGAAAGACACAACACAACAACAAGAAGACACAACACAACAACAAAAAGACACAACAATAAAAAGACACAACACAATAACAAGAAGACACAACACAACAACAAGACGTCACAGCACAGCAACAAAAAGACACAACAATAAAAAGACACAACACAACAACAAGAAGACACAACACAACAAGAAGGCACAACAATAAAAAGACACAACACAACAACAAGAAGACACAACACAACAAGAAGGCACAACAATAAAAAGACACAACACAACAACAGAAAGACACAACATAACAACAGAAAGACACAACACAACAACAAGAAGACACAACACAACAACAAAAAGTCACAACACAACAACAAGAAGACACAACACAACAACAAAAAGACACAACAATAAAAAGACACAACACAATAACAAGAAGACACAACACAACAAGAAGTCACAGCACAGCAACAAAAAAACACAACACAACGAAAAGTCACAAAACAACAACAAAAAGCCAACAGAAGTGTGCAGCGGTCAGAAGAACAGGCTTTGTTTCATGGGGACAGTATTTTCTGACGGAACCAAAGCAGAACCAACTTTATGACACTTTCAACAGGGTGACCAACATTGCTGATTTCAATAAGCACGTCTCAGCTGCAGGAATGTATTCAGTAGATGTACTTGTAGTACTGACGTGGTCCCTGTGTGATGGTCTAGGATTACTACGTGGTCATCCTGTGCCCGTCCGAAATGGACCTGCAGGTGAGGAGGGTGCTGCAGATCCCACTCTGGTCCCAGAGAGTCATCTACCTGCAAGGGTCCGTCCTCAAAGACCAGGACCTGCTGAGAGCCAAGTGAGTGACGAATCCCCGCTGTCATGACTTCATGCATAAAAATCACCTTTAACCTCCCGACCAAGTCTGATTAACTTGCCTGCCAACGAAGGTTTGTCCGAGAAGGTTTTGGTTTCCCCAAACTGCTCAGCCGAATTGCATGACATTTTCATTGATGATTTGTCATCATCCAAGGACCAATCGGTTTGATTTCAGGACGTTAACGACTAATCGTTTCCAAATAAATCCCAAAAAACGGAGTAAAATTGTTGAGCGGATGAGAGAGGCACCTCATGGAGGAGATCAGGCGAGATCAGCGTCCGTTGCCATGGAGACGCTCCCTGCTCAGTGTTTCCCACAGTGACGTAGCTACATGAGCTAGCTAGTTCGCATCGATGGCTATCATGCTCACGATGCTACGTCAGTACCGCAAGCAAATGTGGCGTTGGTGGAGGTTCTGCGCTCTACCGAGTGTAGCTCTAGTTTTCACTTTACTCTCAGCCAAAATAAGTTTGACTCCACACTAAGTCTAGTTTTTTTTTTCTTTTTTCTTTTTCTACTTTCCTCACACAGTCATTTCCTACAAATATATCTCCCTTATGTCAAAATTTCCTAGACAACTTATAACAAAGGGCGCCAAAGGAGGACTGGATCTTAACTGCGATGGTGTCTTCTTAAACCTTTTATTTCTATCCAGTGGGAGTTGACAGCGTTTGTCATGCATTGTTCTCACAGCCAGAACTCTTAGAAGGTTTCTCAGATCTTTGTCGTTCAGATTCTGTGCTGCTCCCTCCGCCTCAGGGACACTGGAGGTGATCCCACCCCGTTCACTAAAATCCTGCGTGAAGCGCCATCAACCGCTCACTCACTCGTCTTGATCGCGCTTTCACTTTGCTTTCAGTTTGTGTGCATTTTGCTCCCGACGAACTCGAAGAATTAACCGAGTGACATCACATGGATGTAAATGGGAGTTTTGTGGGTTTTGGATCCTGATCCCATGGCAGTCCCCTGCTTGAGACATTAATGCTTCCATGTTCAGTTTGGTTTGCAAAGCGTAGCGATTGAGAGAGAGAGAGAGAGAGAGAGAGAGAGAGAGAGAGAGAGAGAGGGAAGGAGAGAGAGAGAGAGAGAAAGTGATAGAGAGGGAGAAGGAGAGAGAGAGGGAGATGGCAGAGGGGTGAGGAAAGAGACAGAGAGGAGGGCATGGAGAGAAAGAGAGAGGTAGAGGGAGAGAGAGGCTGGAAAGGAGAGAGAGAGAGTGAGTGAGAGGCTGGGATGTAGAGAGAGAGAGAGAGAGGTAGAGGTAGAGAGAGGTTGAGAGAGAGAGAGATCACTGTGTGCTCTCTTGAAAATGGGGACTCAATAGAGTTGGACGTTATGTACCCATTAAAATGTGGCAGGAAGATTTTAAACACACTCAGGACTCAGGAATGAAAATTTTATTTAGCAGATCAAACCTTAATAATAAAAAATAAAAAAAAACATTTTCCTCTCGCACATCACTAAATGGGTCGAAAATTTAAATGTCACAACTCAAGAATTAAAATACATGAAGCAGTTTTAATGAGTTAAATGGGGATGTGATTTTTTAAAAATATCTTTTTGTGTGTGTCATACATTTAGTGAAAAGAATGTGTCTTATTAACCTCAGATCGTATGATTTTGGCTGTTTATTCGATTTCGGGTAGTTTGATTCCCCTGATTTATTTTATTTTATTTTATTTTATTTTATTTTATTTTATTTTATTTTATTTTATTTTATTTTATTTTATTTATTTATTATTATTTTTTATTATTTTTTTTTATTATTATTATTATTATGGTTTTATTTATTTTTATTTTTTTTTTATTTATTTTTAAATTTATTTAAAAAAAATAATTTTAAATTTTATTTATTGGATGTAAACATCTTGCATGACCAAGAGTGAGTGATTGTGTGTGTGAATGTGGCTAATCCCATTATAGGAGAAAGTTTATTGACCATTAATCTGTTCTGAGAAAATAACACAGGCTCTCCTGGAGATAATTGCTGTTATTAAAGATGAAAGAAAAAAAGAAGAAGCCTCCAGTACTAGTTCTCCTTGTTATATTGATTTTTGGGGGGGTTTTGCGGGAAGAATTCTTCTTTGTGTTCCGTGAGTGTGAAGAATCGTTTTCTAACCCGAGATGTTGGATTTTGAAGTAAAAGGTATCGAGAATGACCTCAAACTGTGAGCGGGATGTAAATCGCCATTGTCCTGAATATCACTTCGTTTCCTTCCTTTCTCGGTAAATAGGCTTGTCAGCCCCGTCATGTGGCGCACGCTCGCACAACACTGCAATTAATAATTCAAACTCTCCCTCTTTTCTTTTCTTTTCAATCCGAAGCGGTAAAGTCAGCCAACATGATCCGTCTCACATTCATCCGGTCGCTTTGAGTCTCGAAAACCTTCATGAATGAGGCCGCGAGAGCGTTTTAGCGCGAGAATAAAAACCTGCTGTCAATCAGTTTATTTCTGTAGCCTTAAAGAAGACAATGAATCAGGGTTTTTTTTATTGCACGTGTCAAATGCAATTTAGTTTAGTTTTTTTTTTTTTTTTTTTTTAAACCTCACGAGATGGTGATGAATGTGTTTGAACGTTATGCAGGATGTGAAAATTGTGATGAAAAGAGAAGCAGTGGAGGTATAAGTCGCCTCTTATTTGATGAAAACTTGTATTTTTAAAGTATGAATGTGAAGGTTGAAGTGATTCAGACGTTTCACTGTAACATGTGGAACATTTTCAGGATTAAACAGTGTGACGTCCAGTATTCCACTCAAATTCACCGCTTGAGTTCGATATTTCACTTCGGTGCCGGAGAGGTTGAAGTCCAGCTTTAATATAATTTATATTAAATATCCCCCGATGTGTTTTGTTTGATATGACTTTAATGGCTTTGAGGAGAGGACAGTGGATTTAGGACTGTTAGGACAAGTTTGTTGTTGCTTTTTTTACACGTGTCACCCATTTGAATCAATACCCACAATCCATCTCGTCTATCTCGTCTAATGTTCTTTAACACAACGGGAACTAGAGAAAGTCTAAACCTCAGTTCGCGCAGCGACGTTTTGAAAACGGTGTAGTTTTCACCTTGGGCCACTAGTGGGTGCTGTGGTTTCTTTTCTTTTTTTTTTAATGAAACGACACACACGCATGCGAGCGGAAAACAATCTACTGTAAAGATTAACGGCGGGAGAACACGGACATTCTAGTGGAAGAGACGACCAAGTTTGTTATTACGGTGACTGTCAAAATAAAAGCACCAAGTCCCAGGAGAAGATACGGGACAGGGAGTCATGACACGACGGAGGATCTGATCTGATCGTCCGTCGACGGTGCATGTGGAGTAGCAGCGTCGCGGAAAAATTGCGTTTCCCCCCGTTTCCATGGAGACGGGAGTCGAAACGTTTTCAAAAAGTTCCACATTGGCAGCAATTTTCTTTAAAAGTTGTGTTTTCGGCGGCGTAAAGTTTTCCGTTTTCAGTTGAAACCGCCGTGTTTAACGCGTCCTGAGTCTGGTTCTGCAGGTTTCTCTCTATTGAAAGGAAGTTTTTCCGTTCCGCTGTTGATTATGCTTGTTCAAGTGGAATTGTTTTTTCTCTAAAAGTGCCTTCAGATGACTGTTGTATTTGGGGCTATATAAATATCATTGAATTTAATAAAAATTTGACCCCCACCCCCACTCGTAGTTCCCATTACATCCTGCATGTGAAGCAAGCCTCCACAAAAAAATTCTTTGTGTATTCTTGTGTTTTAGTGATTTCCGTAGCAGGACACATTATGTAAAACACTTCCTCAGTGTGTTTACACAATCTGTCCTTGAACACGACAATGTTTTATTTTTTTTCATCAGATAGTCAGAAAAACAAGGTTGTTTTTACAAGGTTTTGCAGCCTGTCGTTCTGCTTTAATTTGATTGTGGGTTAAACTGAAGCAGCAGCTTGTCCAAACGTTTTGGACCAACTGGACGTTTTAGGACAAATCAAACCCCAAAATGTGGATTCAACACTGCGACCGAGCTTCTCTGGTATCCTGATCGTGTGCGTGCCCTCATTTTTCATTGTGATGTCAACCATGTAAAGCTGCAATTTGTTGTAGTTTTAAAAAAAGGACATAAAAGTCAAATATGAGAATAATAAATAAGTGTATGACTGTATGGTGTCCTTCAGTGCAGAGAAATATATTATTATTATTATTATTATTATTATTATTATTATTATTGTTGTTGTTGTTGTTGTTGTTATTATTATCATTATTATTATTACTTGGTTTATTGTAGAATAATTTTACTTTGTTGGGATTTTAAAAAATGTTTTATTTTATTTTAATAGATGTTACACTAAGTGATAAACCACATTTCTTATAGCATCATACCACCGCAGCTGCTTTCTGCCTGAAGAAGCAGATGTTTATCCAAGGTTACAAGTCCAATATATGCAACCCTGTTCACAAAGACCAAGATTCTAACTTACATTATTATAACTTACATTATTATAACTTATACAACGCCACAAAGGCGGCTTTTATTTACCTGTGCTTCATCCCGCCTCCGTTCAGGAGTCGCCACAACCGTCGCTCGTCACATCTGATCCTCTTCAGTCACAAATCCATTCAGAGCTTCATCAAAAGGCCTTTTTCTTTTTTAAATCCTTTAATCTACAAAATAAATCACTGCAGCTTCAGCATTTTATCCCCCTGAGTGAATTCAAGACTCTAAACTAACTGTTTATTAGAAGAGTGTAATTGCTGTTGTTTTTAAATCGTATTTGCATTGACATTTTTTACAGCGTGCAGGTTCCTCCCATTAACGTGACGGTAAAATAGGTTATATAACTTCGGCGTATACATTTGGCTGGGTGTCGATGGAGCCTTTAGGAGTAAATGACTGTGTGTGCGTCTGGCGCTCTTTCAAAAATACTCCCACACTTGTTTTACATCCTGCACTCTTCTGCTTGCATTAATCATATATTCAAAAAATACACAGTCACTGTACACTACATATTATTTCACGGCCGTTTGTACGACTAGATATCGAATGAGGATTTTGTCCTGGTGTCTCCTCTCACTGTTCGGTTGTCGACTCTGTTGTTGCAGGATTTTAATGTTTTGTTTTTGTTGTAGTTTTTTCCTGATTTATAAAATTGTGTTTTGCCGTTTGTGATCTCTGTTGCTACAGGATGGATGACGCAGAGGCCTGTTTCATTCTGAGCAGTCGTAATGAGGTGGATCGCATGGCTGCGGTGAGACAAACAACATTTAATGAACAATGAATGCGGTTTACCGCCGTGTGTTGGATTAGAATAACATGAGTAATATTCAAACCGTTTCCCTCCACAGGATCATCAGACCATCCTGAGAGCTTGGGCTGTCAAGGACTTTGCTCCCAATTGTCCCCTTTATGTTCAAATCCTCAAGCCGGAGAATAAGTTTCATGTTAAATTTGCAGGTAAGAGGCAGTAAAAAAATATTTAAAAAAAAAATAATAATAATAATAATAATAATAATAATAATAATAATAATAAATAAATAAATAAAGTTATTAAAATAAAAATTTTCTTTAAAATAAATAAATAAATAAATAAAAAATTAAATTCTATATATATATATATATATATATATTTTTTATTTTTTATTTTTTTATTTTTTTTTCAAGCAATGAGAAAAAGTGATCCTGTTCCACAGCTATGAGGTGAATTAACAATTACATGGATTTTACAAAAGCTTTTTTGAGCAACAAAACCTGCATCATTCTAAAAAATAATAATAATAGATAATAATAATAATAATTAGTAGTAGTAGTAGTAGTAGTAGTAGTAGTATTATCTTCTACCCCGCTTATCCATATAGTTATTATTATTATTATTATTGTTGTTGTTGTTGTTGTTGTTGTTGTTGTTGTTGTTGTTATCCCGACAAAACAAAGACGTTTTCGAGGATTAAAGACCCTTGAAAAGTTACAAAACTTTGCACACACATCAGACCCGGCGAAAAATCTGATAACTGGGGGGGGGGGATCACACACGTGACTGGCAAAATGGCTCAACAGCGCCACCTGCAGAATCTGAAAAAAGTCCGCCCCAGGATCATGTTTCACCTAAAGCGACAGAATCAGGCACACACAAGTCGGTGACACACAAACTCAACAGGAAGTCGGTTATTTGGAAGATTGTGCCAGATTTTGGATCATTTTGGCTCAAATTTACAAATTTTCTAGAGCGACATAGTCCTCGGTAGTATTATTTTGTAATGCCGATGAGATTTTACAAATGGATCTTAATACGAGTTAATGGGACTTTTTTGTCCTCAAATGGCCTCTGAAGTTGAGTTTCGCAGCTCTCCAGCAGAACGACACCCTCAACAGTTTACACCTGGATTAAATATTCCTTACAAGGTCCAATAAAGACATCATGGCAGATTTCATTTTCAAATATTTAGTTTGGTTGCCCCCTGTGTGCTTCACAAACGATTCCCTGGATCATGAACAAAATCCCCATAAAGTCTGAATGAAATAGATCAAATTCTGATTAGAAATCACATGCTGAGGAAATAAACTATCACATACCTGCGTGAATAAATGAAAGCATAGCGACACAATCAGTTAGTTTTAATGTCATTTCAATAGCATTTCATTCAGAGGAGGGCATGCTTCAGTGTGTGACTTTCCAGACGGTGAGATTTATCAACTGCGGCGGACTAATTTTAAAACAAAACTAACTCCATCTGAAATCTGTAAAAACTCACCAACCCTCACCCTTTGTACCAAAGCTCACTCACAGAGACCGTTTGTGGGAAGATGAGCTTCTGCGGCGTCAGAAATCAAAAGGCTGTTTTTTTGTTTTTTTCACCAGCAGGGAAATTAAAGTCACCGTGTTTCTGCCGCCACCAAAAGAAATGTTTGTTTTTCTGAGAGTCTGACGACGAAGCTAAAGCCGCAGACTGATTAAGTCGCCTGCGCAGGAAGCATCTGAGAAGTCCTCTATTGTTACGTCTGACTCCGTGGAGTCATACCGACCCTAAAAAAGTGTTTTAAAGCTCTGAAAACGATCATTTTACAGAGAGTTGAAGGCTGTAATTATTTCCCTCTGGGCTTCATGGCTTTCTTGTTGCCAGGCAACCAGCGAGGACTCCATGAAATCACTGCGACGGCACCAAACTGCCCTTAACACCGCCACAGTTAAACATGTGAACTCCTACCTGGTGTTCTGCTTCGCAGGGATTTAGTTTCAATATTTTACCGTGATTACGACACTGCGCTCGCCTATTAACATTTTTTAGTGATAGTCAAAATGGTAAACATTAAATTAGTTTGCAAAATGCATCTGTTAGTAACAGAAAGAGTAGTCGTTAATATTTTATAACCTAAAACAGGCGTCAAGCATAATGTCCGTGGGCCAAAAATGACCCGCAAGAAGAACATTTAAAAAAATGTCAAAGAAAACAGTGATTTTTTTTAAACAAATTTCTGAGGAGTTTTGGAGAGAACACAACACAAATTGTTTGGTTTTGTGAAAATAGTGAAAATGTAGACATTTTCATCACGTATACTCTGCGCCACAACAACAAAAAAACTTTAAAAGTTTAAATTTAACCTCCTAGGACCTGCTGTGGTATTTTGGGTTGTGCAGCAGATTACTGTCGTCACCAGAAACGGCGGTTTTCAAGCAGTTTCTATTCATTTTAACCTTCCGGGACCCGGCGTCCAGATAGACATTATTTTAGGTTGTCTCGGAGGTTTAAGGTTGTTACGGCACTATTTTACTGCTCTGGCCCCTGAACAAAAAGGTTTTTAACACCTCTGGTGTATACATATCAAGAAGCCTCTTTAATCACTGGCATTGTACAGTGTTTTCCTTCTTATATGGCTATTTTACTTAATTTTAGTAGATTTTAGGGAATATCAAAAAACTGAAACAGCCTCTAGCCATAAAAGAAATTACTATATTTTGATAGTTAGATACTTAAAATAGAACTTAAGGCAATTTTTTTAACTTAAAATAAATAATAATAATAATAATAATAATAATAATAATAATAGTTGTTGTTGTTGTTGTTGTTGTTGTTGTTGTTGTTGTTGTTGTTGTTGTTGTTGTTATTGTTATTATTATAATAACAACAAAGCAAATCACCAGTTAAAATCTAAATAAAATTTAGGCGGGACTACAGATATGTGTAGTTCTCGGTGGTGTTAAGTTGCGTTTTTAGATTTTAAAAGCTTTGTTCACTGTCAATAAATCTTTACTTGGGTTTTCAGACTGAATGCTGCCTGTTGGTTTGTACTTGATCATGGAAACTTTATATAAAGCAGCAATTTCTTATGCCAAAGTAAAATGTCTTTCGTCAAGGATGGAGACGTTCGTATGTGATAAATTGTAAAAACATTGAAAACGCCTGTTAAGTGAACCTAAATTTGACATACCGTCCCTCTTAAGGTTTCCAATTCCATATTGAAGATGCTGAAGTGACTCATGATGTCACCGGTTCCTTTGCCTCTACATTTCAGATCATGTCGTGTGTGAGGAGGAGTTCAAGTACGCCATGTTGGCTCTCAACTGCGTGTGTCCCGCCACCTCCACCTTGGTCACGCTCCTCGTGCACACCTCCCGTGGACGGTCAGTTACACTTCACCTCACCTCCTCCTGGACGGTCCATGTCTTTTCTTTTTTTTCTTTTTTTCTATTATTATAGAAAATGATCTGGTAACAGACTTAAACATCAAAAGGTTATAAAACATAAAACCTTAGCTTGAGGGAAATAAGTGACCCGCCCACTAAGAAGAGAACTTAAGTCCAAAAATATTTAAATTACGAATATAAATAAATAAGAATAAGAATAATATAGAAAGATAGATAGATAGAGAGAGAGAGAGAGAGAGAGAGAGAGAGAGAGAGAGAGAGAGAGAGATTACAAATTACGAATATAAATAAATAAGAATAATATAGATGGATGGATGGATGGATGGATGGATGGATGGATGGATGGATGGATGGATGGATGGATGGATGGATGGATGGATAGATAGATAGATAGATAGATAGATAGATAGATAGATAGATAGATAGATAGATAGATAGATAGATAGATAGATAGATATACAATACACATCTACAAATACAAACAATATAAATAAAAATAAAAATGAATGAATAGACGGGGGAGGGGGGATTAGTCAGGAGGCCGATTGATTTCTCTGCAAAGTTCAAGTTCCTGCACCTCCTCGGTGTGACTATAGAATCCATGAAGGAGGTTAAAAGGTCCCCGTTCAATGTGGATCGCAGCAGGACGAGAGAGAGAGAGAGAGAGAGAGAGAGAGAGAGAGAGAGAGAGAGAGAGAGAGCACAGAAAGAGAGAACAGGCGGTGCCTAAATTGATTTTTTTTTTTCCCTAGCATGTGTTCTCCTGTAAAACAGTATGAAAAGCTCTCTGGAGGAAAATGATTTCTCCCAGCATGCAAACAGATCACTTTTAAAAGCTGATGTCAGTGGCTGGGGGGGCGGGGGGTGGCGGGGTGGGGGCTTCGCTTCTCGCTGTGCGCCTGACAACGCTTCAGAAAGTGCAGCTCTCTGTTCTTTAGTTGTTGAGCGTGAACACGGAGGTGTACCCGGGTTTGTCTGTACTCTTACATTGTTTGTGTGCAGACAAGCAAAGCATCATCCTGAACATTTCTCATGAAAGAGCGTCAAAATAACTGTGATCAGCAGAATCAAGTACAAAAGCCTGGCGGAGCTAAACCAAGACGTCTGCTTGATGTGACCCCGAGGCTCCGGAGGGACGCAGGGCGGACAAATGGAGCTTTTTCTTTTTTATATACGACAATTAGGATTGATTGATCATGATCATATGTTACTGAAGACTGAAGGAGGCTTTGCATTCTCCTGGCATTTCTGTGGAGATTACAGTCCCACTGAAGTATATTTAGGACATTTATTTACCCTCTTTACTGTGTCATTTGTGCCCCGTGAGGAAAAACTGAACAAATCATCGGTTTAATATTTGATCATTTCGTTCACATTGTGGCTTTTAGGTTTTTTAAGTTACCAGCCAATCGGTATTTCTAACCAGACTTTTCTATTTTCTTGAAGAAATGAAACTCGATTCTAAGTGTCACTTAGTGGATCTAATCATTCATCCCACATTTTGTAATAACTGCTGCAATATGCAACAAGTTATTACACAATGCAGCAGCGTTTATTACAAAATGCAGCGTTATTACATAATGCGGCGCTCCACACCCAGAAGAACACGCCATCCAACCAAACCGGGGTAATTAAAGTCCTTCAGGTATCATTAACGACTGAGTGACCCTTGTGATTTTGTCTGAACGAGTGCAGAGAGGGACAGCAGTCTCCGGAGCAGTGGCAGAGGATGTACGGGTGTTGCTCCGGCAACGAGGTCTACCACATCCGAGTGTCCGACAGCAAGTTCTTCGGCGAGTACAACGGAAAAAGCTTCACCTACGCCTCCTTTCACGCTCACAAGAAGTGAGTTCCGACACGTAAACCTCCGGCATCTTCCTCAGATGCTGACAGAGGAACCGCAGGGGGTTTTGTTTCATGTTCCTGGTCGGTCTGTTTCCCTTTGTCGGTTCACTCCAGTTTGACAGGAATTATGGGAGTTTGACAATAATCCAGATATTTTGTGTCTGATGAATGGTTTTCCCGAGTTTCGGTGAAATCGACAAACATGGTTCACGTTACCATGTGACGCTCGTTTACCCAACAACGTTATCACAATTTTAGACCGTCATTGTTCGATTTGTTTGTGAAAATATAGACATTTTAATCTCAAATACTCTGCGCCACAACAAAGAAAACGTTTTTACTGTATTTCTTATCTATTTTACCCGTCCGTCCCGCTTAAGATGAAATTAGACTGCATGAGGCCTCTGATCTAGAGCATGCTTCGTTGGTAAGATCAAGTGACTAACAGCCCATCCATCCATCCATCCCTCCATCCATCCATCCATCCACTATAGCCATTCCCAGCTTACTATGGGCGAGTGAGGCGAGAGCACCGACCACTACTCCTAAACTAAAACATGTCTTGATGTCCGAAATGTTATAAAAACAGCCACAATATCCCACAGCTCCAAACCCAAATTCAAATTTTTGTTCAATCTGAGTAAAATTGTTTAATTTTGACTTAAAAGGGCTCATATTATGTAAAAATTCACTTTCTAAAGGTTTTCCATCAGTGCTAATCGTCCCCATACCTGGAACGACGCCCCAGAAGTGAAGACAGTCTGTCCTCTCTCTCCCTGGCTTGTTTCAGGTTTTAAAAAGTGTGTTGCTCCAACCAGCCAATCAGGAATCAAACCCTATATAGTGTCATCGAGGGTTTAGCCATTCACAATCAAGGAAGGCCCTCCCTTTGACTCCTCCTACAGTTAGGCAGCTCTGCTCTGGCACATGGCACCACAAGAGGAAGTACTTCCTCCTCGTCCCAAGATGGGCATGTGTGGGCAGAGCCAGTCCAGCTCACACAGACACAGCAGATTCTGAATGTAGCTTCAATGATCCAATATTCAAATGGAGGAAAATCAAGGAGAAGCAAATAAGGACAAATAAGAACCATGTGAAAGTGTTGAAAAGTTGCATAATATGACGCCTTTAAGAGCAGAAATGCGTCTTTGCTTGAAGTGTTCCCCGCTGACTCGGGCCGTGTGACGTTTGCAGGTACGGCGTTTGTCTGATCGGGATAAAGCGAGAGGAAAACAAGAGCATCCTGCTGAACCCCGGCCCGCGACACATCATGGCCGCCACAGACACCTGCTACTACATCAACATCACCAAGGAGGAGAACTCCGCCTTCATCTTCAACCAGGAGGAGAGGAAGGGCCGTCCGGCGGGGGGGCTGTTCGACGGACCGTCGCAGCTCCCCGTGCACAGCATCATCGCCAGCATGGGTGAGAACCGAGCCGTTGCCACGCGTCCGGTCACGTTGAGGCAGATCCGGTCTGAAACCAAACAGAACGCCTGCATTCACAGGGACTGTTGCCATCGATCTCCAGAACACCAGCCCGCCGGACGTGTCCAGCGGGAAACTGGTCCCGCCCACAGTGAACGGGTCGGGGGGCCGCCGGCCGAGCATCGCCCCGGTCCAGGAAATAGCCGACTCCACCTCCATCCTGCCGTGTGACCTCCTGAGCGACCAATCAGAGGACGACTCTGTCTTCACGGATGAGAAGGGACACTCGCCGACCGAGTAAGAGATTAATTCAGTGACGGTGGTTAGTAGTTATAACGTGTCGTCTCTGACGAGAGCAAGAGTCAACAACAACTATTGTTATTGAAAAACCTTCCAAATGATCTGAACGTTTAGGAGTGTTATTGTCTGTTATCTGATCAGAACGTTATAATCCCATTTTGTGTGTGTGCTTCTAGTTTCTGCTGCTTGAAGCAGTTTATATTAGACTTTGTACCTTTCTGAGTTATTTAGCATTTTGTTTTAACGTGTCACACAAGAGGAAAACATGCATAACGCAACAGCTATAGACGTTTTCTGGACATTTCACTGTATTTTGGCGCCAGAAATTCTCATTTAAATTAGCTTTGTGTAGCATTTGTTGTACTTTTTCTTAATAGCCAAAAATATAGACATTTTCATCACACAGATGCTGCGACACAGCAAAGAAAAACTTTCAAGCTTAAACTTTAAGGTTATAATGGCACTACTATACCCCCCACCCCCCCTCAGGATGAGATTGGGTTGTATGTGACTCCTGAACTACACTGTGTTTGACACCTCTGGTTCAGATGAGACATTGCAGTTAAATTATTATGACTGAACATTTAGCAAATACTATTGTTTTATATTGATGTAATTTTCATGCATGAGGATTATTGTACTTTTGCTTTAAAGGGTCATATCATGAAAAATTCACTTCCTAGAGGTTCTCCAGCAGTACTAATCGTCCCCATACCTGGACTGACGCCCCAGAAGTGAAGACAGTCTGTCCTCTCTCTCCCTGGCTTGTTTCAGGTTTTAAAAAGTGTGTTGCTCCAACCAGCCAATCAGAAATCAAACCCTATATAGTGTCATTGGGGGTTTAGCCAATCCCAATCAAGGTAGGCCCTCCCTTTGACTCCTCCCACAATCAGGCAGCTCTGCTCTGGCACATGGCACCACGAGAGGAGGTACTTCCTCCTCTTCCCAAGATGGGCATGTGTGGGCGGAGCCAGTCCAGCTCACACAGACACAGCAGATTCTGAATGCAGCTCCTATGGTCCAATATTCAAATGGAGGAAAATCAAGGAGGAGCTAGAAACTTAGAATACTGAAGGTTTCTGGACCGACCAGACCAGGAGGAAGTGATAATTTAATCTAATTTAATTCTTTAGTGCTCACAGAAAATCTATTAATTCAAATTTAGTCTTGACACTTTTATTGACGACCTTTTCTCGGTGAATTCCTCATTTTCTGATTTCTTTTTGCCCTATTTAGCATTTAAAACCAGGTGCTACAATGAAGTATGATGTTCAGTTGGTGATTATGGCGTTGTTAAAAAACAGAAGAAAAACAACAATAACACTCATTTCACTGTTTCCAATTAAGCAGACAATCAAAGAATTAATGGGTCCTGCTGTCTCTCTCGCCTTCCTCCACCTGGTTACTCCTACTTAGAGGTACATCCTGGAAACCTCTTCTTCCCACTGGTTACTGAACACGATTAAGAAATTTACCAGCAATTTAAACTAAATCCAAACAATTCTGTTAAAGATTAAAACTTTAAGTCTGAAAAGGTGAAGAAGACGCTGAGTTTCGAGTTTCTATCAGTTCAAGAACGCATCATTTTTAGATCCAAGTGTTTCTAAATGTTGTTGTTTTTTCCCCGTCTGCACGACAAGACGCGACAGCGAGAGAAACGGATGGACGTAGTATGCTTGAATGAAATGTGTCATTGGTGCTTTTTTTTTTTTTTTTTTTTTCGAATTTGTTGCCAGGTATGTGAAAGGTTATCCCCCTAATTCTCCGTACATCGGGAGCTCGCCCACCTTGTGCCATCTGCTGGCTGAGAAAGCCCCGTTCTGCTGCCTACGACTGGACCAGGTGGGCAGCCGCCGTTCCTTCAACTTAGACACTCTGTTCCTCACTGCCTCCATCAGTCCCCCCCCCCCTCTCTCTCTCTCTCTCTCTCATCACGCCTCAACTGCTCATCACAAATACCTGTCTTGTTTTTTTCTGTTTGTTGTTTTTCAGGGATGCAGGCACAACAGCTTCGAGGATGCCAAAGCTTATGGTTTCAAGAACAAACTCATCATCGTGTCGGCGGAGACGGCCGGCAACGGCCTGTACAACTTCATAGTGCCTCTGCGAGCGTATTACAGACCCAGGAAGGAACTCAACCCCATCGTGCTGCTGCTCGACAACCCGTGAGTTCACCTGAAGACGCACAACACACATCGACCCCCCCCACCACCACCCTTCAATCCCCCCTCCCCACCCTCCCCACCCCGCTTCACGCTGGGAACCATTAGGTATGTTAAAAGCCGAGCACTCAGGACTGCGGAGGTGGGCTTCCATTGTCAGCACAGATTCGAGAGTTACTGCCGCCGCTCGCCGGTGACGGTGTGTTTTTAGCGACAAAGGAGAGGAAAAAAATAAACGCTGCTCTGCCGTACCTCCAGACGGTCGCCATGGTAACTTGTTTCGCCTTGAAGTTGAATGATATTCTGTAATATATATATATATATATTGCTACAAGGGGAGAGAAAATTGTTTCTTTGGCGAAAACGCCACGCAGGTTTTCATCGACAGTCCGGATGTGTCCCCCATGTTCAGCCCCCACATGCTCTCGCATAGAAACACACACCAAACAATAAACTCTACCTGTGTGCAGCTCGCTCTCTCTCCTCTCTCTCTCTCTCTCTCTCTCTCTCTCTCTCTCTCTCTCTCTCTCTCTCTCTCTCTCTCTCTCTCTCTCTCTCTCTCTCTCTCTCTCTCTCTCTCACCCACTCGCTTTGCGTTCCGAGCGTTCACAGCAGCCTCGGGTCTCTGGTCGGCAGGACCGGTCAGATGTATAAAGCAATGTTCTGTCTGGTGTCGTGAGGGAGGAAAGCAGGGATTAATAATCCCTCTGAGTGCGCTCAGCTCCAGATTAAAGACACTCCAAGGAGTTAAAACTACCGTTGAGGCTCCTGATTTGCTGTGTGTGAATGAGTGAATACGATTACGGCAAGACGACTTAAAAGATGTGAAAACATCCAAAGTACCATAAAAAGTACTAGATAGCATTTATTATTACAGTATTAGTGACTCGTCACACTTGTCTCCCCAAAAAGACTGGACATGTCCAGTTTAATAGTACTAATAGATTTGACTAATTAGATAACATCTGAGTGTTAATGACGAAATACAAATAGGTAAAAATATTATATATGTAAGTGTGTTATAAATACATTCATCATTTTTATAATGATGATTATAAGAAGAAGAAGAATACTAATAATACTAATAGTAATAATGTATTTTGTGTCGTGCCTTTCTGGCCACCTAAACACACTTTACAAAGCAAAAGATAAAAATAGAAATAGATAAAATCAGGTATAAAAAGCAGGTGTATAAATGTAAAGCTGTTAAATTTTCCCTTGTAATTTGAGTCGATGTGTAAAGTTTCTTTTTAAATAAAATGTATCATGGTTATAGTGAAATATGTTTTAATTCTGATTATTATAATAGCTTACATCTAACAATCTAAAAAAAATGAATTATCAACCTTGTATTAATAGTAAAAATTTAGTTTTATAGCGCAAAAGAATCAAACTAAAATCTTTTACTTAAGAACTCAGTGGTTGTTCTGGCCTCTTTGGCAAAAGTAGCCATACTTCATCTTTTAACAAGCAAAAGTATTTATGTATCGATGTATCCCGATATGGAAAAGTAATATCTTCACTTCTTCTCCCATCAGTGGTAAATTAACGATATTGTCGGAATTAGTGATGAACAGTTGTGCTGAGTTTCAAAACAATGTGAAAGTGCGTGACGCTTTGGAAAAAGTGTCACATGTTGACATTCAGCGCCCCTGAGCGACGCAGGTCATGTGACATCAGGACATAAAAAGATGTGAAAGAAATCAGCACATTAGATCATTAAAAAAAAAAAACTAAATGTTAAAAAGTTCTTCAAGTCAGAAGTGGATATCTTCTGTTTTACATCTAAAATGTTATTCTATTTCAGTAGAAATCTCAGATAAGTTGGTCCCCTGGAACTCAGAATCCAAACCAAGAAATTCCCAACCTGGTGGTTAAGTTACTCCAAATTACTCCAAAAGAAAAACAACTTTTGCTTGACAATCTTGTGTAAAATGAAACATGAACCAGCACTCCTCCCCGTCTCGCTGCAGCTTTCAGGTCTTTCCCATCGTAGCAGTAGCGTGTACTTATTACTTATTACTTATTATAGTCATGTTAGTTTATTCTTCTGTAGAGTACACCCTGAACTGGTTTCCAGTACAGACTCCTGAACTACAGACTATATATCTATATCTATCTATCTATCTATCTATCTATCTATCTATCTATCTATCTATCTATATATCTATCTATATATATCTATATCTATATCTATATATAAATATATCTATCTATCTATCTATCTATCTATCTATCTAGATAGATAGATATATATATATATATATAGAGAGAGAGAGAGAGAGAGAGAGAGAGAGAGAGAGAGATAGATATAGATAGATAGATAGATAGATAGATAGATAGATAGATAGATATATTGATAGATAGATATATTTATATATATAGATATAGATAGATAGATAGATAGATAGATAGATAGATAGATAGATAGATAGATAGATAGATAGATAGATAGATAGATAGATAGATAGATAGATAGATAGATATATTGATAGATAGATATATTTATATATATATAGATATAGATAGATAGATAGATAGATAGATAGATAGATAGATAGATAGATAGATAGATAGATAGATAGATAGATAGATAGATAGATAGATAGATAGATAGATAGATAGATAGATAGATAGATAGATAGATATAAAAATTGTATTTATTTTTTTCCATCGATGTCGTATTTGTTGCCCGCAGGCCCGATAATCACTTCCTGGAGGCCATCTGCTGTTTCCCGATGGTCTACTACATGGCGGGGACCATAGACAAGTAAGAGTGGTTTTGCAGTATGATTTTATTACGTATTATATTTATCGTCTGGTGTTATTATGTTTTGATTTGTATTTTGCTTTTGTTGCGTTTAAGCCTGGACAGCCTGCTGCAGTGTGGCATCATCTACGCTGATAACTTGGTGGTTGTGGATAAAGAGAGCACGATGAGCGCCGAGGAGGACTACATGGCCGACGCCAAAACCATCGTCAACGTACAGACGATGTTCAGGTGAAGGAAGTGGAGGTTTTTCTTTTCCTCTGATCTTTCCTCCATCTTTTATTCTATCAGATTATTCTTTAAAAACACCAGATTTAACTCAAAACTCTCTAAATGATATATGAAGCAAGCAGAGGTGCATTTCTAAGAGATTTTTAGAGAGAGAAGGGGACGATGATTAATGATTTAAGAGGAAAATTACATTTCAAGGTGCGAATCGCTGGAACGACACTGAAAAGGAGTGTAACAATAGCAGGGCTTAAATTATGGAGCTGATGAAATAAAACAAAGCACCAACATGAACCAGTTTAAAAGTTTTTTAAATCATAAAAGTATAAAGAAAGTAGAGCAACAAGTTTACAGAGGAGAACAATAATATATACTATGTATATATTGGTATTAATACTTAATAAACATAATAAAATGTATACATTGTGATAGAGAATATTATGAATTTAAATATTGCCACACTATTTTTTATATTTAAAATGTAATTGATTAAATTTAAATAGTATATGTTATTATTAATACTTAATAAACATAATAGAATGTATACATTGTGATAGAGAATATTATGAATTTAAATATTGCCACACTATATTTTATATTTAAAACGTAACTGATGACATTTAAATAGTATATATTATTATTAATATTATGTACATTCATGTGTAAGTGTATATACGTGTGTACGTAGGTATATATGTTTCATGTGCATGTGTAAACTATATATAAAACTTGTGTATAGTATATATTGAATGTGTTTGGTGAAAATTAGTTTAAAAACAAACAAATTGTGTGACATTATCAAGAGTTTTGTTTTGTGTTTCGTGTTGGTGATGTGACTCCGTCGGAGGACGAGTTGGACGACTGAGTGTTTGTTCTGTTCTGTTTTCTGCCGAAAATGTTAAAATTCCAAAACGTCTTTGCTGGTTCCAGATTGTTTCCCAGCCTGAGTATCATCACGGAGCTCACTCATCCATCCAACATGCGCTTCATGCAGTTCAGAGCGAAGGACTGCTATTCACTGGCTCTGTCCAAACTGGAGAAGGTAAGACATCCACCACAGTCTCCTTCTCGGGTCGACGGGCTGTGAGAGGAAACCGCCTCCCGAACACTGTCCTGACCGCCGCTGTGCTTTCTGGCTCTGCTGGATAGAAGGAGCGTGACAAAGGTTCCAACCTGGCCTTCATGTTCCGCCTGCCTTTCGCCGCCGGCAGAGTGTTCAGCATCAGCATGTTGGACACGCTGCTCTACCAGGTGGGTCGGAACACCGAGTGAAGCATCCTGCTGCAGGGAGGCCAAACGTCTCGGCCTCGCAAAGCACAAGTGCCCTCTTGTGTTCGCTCGCTGATTTGGTCTTGTCTTTTGTTAAGTCTTTTGTTAAGGACTACATGATTCTCATCGCGAGGCTGCTGCTGGGCCTGGACACCACGCCTGGATCAGGATACCTCTGTGCTGTGAGTCAGATTAACGAGAAATCCCACCTCCCGGTCATCTACCGGACCAACAACGTGCCCGTCTCTCGTGTTCATAGATGAAGGTGAAAGAGGAGGACCTGTGGATCGGGACGTACGGGAGGTTGTTTCAGAAGCTCTGCTCCTCCAGTGCGGAGATTCCCATCGGGATCTATCGGACCGAGTCGCACATCTTCTCAACTTCTGAGGTAAAAAAATATCATGAAAAATCACAAAATTACAAAAAAGCAAAGACCATTCATCCTGTACTTGCTTTTAGTTAAGGCTGATCCTAATCGGGGGCTGGACCAGAACTTTAATCATTTAATCATCAATCTCATGGTCCCCTTTAGGAGACGTATAGAAATTCTTATATAGAACATACGTTTTACATATAAAGCAGCAGCTTTCTGTTATTTCCATTAAAACCAATAATCTCTCAGTCTCAGGTGTCGGTCAGTGTGGACGACTGCGAGGACACGAAGGACCGGGCGGACGAGACCCGCGGCGGCGAGCAGCCGGACCACCCGCTGCGGAGGAAGAAGAGCATGCAGTGGGCCCGGCGTCTGAGCAAGAAGAGCGTGCGGTGGCAGGGGGCGAGCCGGGACTCCAGCAAGGACCACGCCCAGCGCATCGCCCAGCAGCGCCTCAACCTCTACCGGCGCTCCGAGAGGGAGGAGCTGTCCGAGCTGGTCCGCAACCGCATGAGGCACCTGGGCCTCCCCACCTCCGGATACGGTGAAGCGCCTTTTCCTGTCGCGTTCCCGCTTTAACTTTGTGTTTACATTCGCATCTAAATGTCGTTTATGTCACAGCAGAAGACCTGTCGAACCTGACGGCCAGCGACGTCATGAACAGAGTCAATCTGGGCTACCTCCAAGGTAGAGAGCACCCCGACCCGGGCGCAGGGCGCCTCCGAGTAGGCCCTCCTATCTCCTTTCCTGTCCACTTCTCCTTAACTCCAGAAGTGGTTCCTAGTGGTTCCCAGGCTAAAGGAGGTTCTAAAGGAAGCATCAGTGGTTCATAAGCTAAAGGAGGTTCTAAAGGAAGCATCAGTGGTTCCCAGGCTAAAGGAGGTTCTAAAGGAAGCATCAGTGGTTCCTAAGCTAAAGGAGGTTCTAAAGGAAGCATCAGTGGTTCCTAAGCTAAAGGAGGTTTTAAAGGAAGCATCAGTGGTTCCTAGGTTAAAGGAGGTTCTAAAGGAAGCATCAGTGGTTCCTAGGCTAAAGGAGGTTCTAAAGGAAGCATCAGTGGTTCATAAGCTAAAGGAGGTTCTAAAGGAAGCATCAGTGGTTCCTAAGCTAAAGGAGGTTTTAAAGGAAGCATCAGTGGTTCCTAGGTTAAAGGAGGTTCTAAAGGAAGCATCAGTGGTTCCTAGGCTAAAGGAGGTTCTAAAGGAAGCATCAGTGGTTCATAAGCTAAAGGAGGTTCTAATGGAAGCATCAGTGGTTCCTAGGCTAAAGGAGGTTCTAAAGGAAGCATCAGTGGTTCCTAAGCTAAAGGAGGTTCTAAAGGAAGCATCAGTGGTTCCTAAGCTAAAGGAGGTTTTAAAGGAAGCATCAGTGGTTCCTAGGTTAAAGGAGGTTCTAAAGGAAGCATCAGTGGTTCCTAGGCTAAAGGAGGTTCTAAAGGAAGCATCAGTGGTTCATAAGCTAAAGGAGGTTCTAAAGGAAGCATCAGTGGTTCCCAGGCTAAAGGGGGTTCTAATGGAAGCATCAGTGGTTCCTAGGCTAAAGGAGGTTCTAAAGGAAGCATCAGTGGTTCCTAAGCTAAAGGAGGTTCTAAAGGAAGCATCAGTGGTTCCTAAGCTAAAGGAGGTTTTAAAGGAAGCATCAGTGGTTCCTAGGTTAAAGGAGGTTCTAAAGGAAGCATCAGTGGTTCCTAGGCTAAAGGAGGTTCTAAAGGAAGCGTCAGTGGTTCCTAGGTTAAAGGAGGTTCTAAAGGAAGCGTCAGTGGTTCCTAGGCTAAAGGAGGTTCTAAAGGAAGCATCAGTGGTTCCTAAGCTAAAGGAGGTTTTAAAGGAAGCAACAGTGGTTCCTAGGCTAAAGGAGGTTCTAAAGGAAGCATCAGTGGTTCCTAGGCTAAAGGAGGTTTTAAAGGAAGCAACAGTGGTTCCTAGGCTAAAGGAGGTTCTAAAGGAAGCGTCAGTGGTTCCTAGGTTAAAGGAGGTTCTAAAGGAAGCGTCAGTGGTTCCTAGGCTAAAGGAGGTTCTAAAGGAAGCATCAGTGGTTCCTAAGCTAAAGGAGGTTTTAAAGGAAGCAACAGTGGTTCCTAGGCTAAAGGAGGTTCTAAAGGAAGCATCAGTGGTTCCTAGGCTAAAGGAGGTTTTAAAGGAAGCAACAGTGGTTCCTAGGCTAAAGGAGGTTTTAAAGGAAGCAACAGTGGTTCCTAGGCTAAAGGAGGTTCTAAAGGAAGCATCAGTGGTTCGTAAGCTAAAGGAGGTTTTAAAGGAAGCAATAGTGGTTCCTAGGCTAAAGGAGGTTTTAAAGGAAGCAACAGTGGTTCCTAGGCTAAAGGAGGTTCTAAAGGAAGCAATAGTGGTTCCTAGGCTAAAGGAGGTTTTAAAGGAAGCAACGAGCCTCATTTCCTTTCCTTAGTGAGAGTTCCAACGCTCCTTACCATGGCCACCACGTAAACACTTCCAGGGTTAAGGAGAAGTGGATAGGAAAGGAGATAGGAGGGACTATTAGGACGCGCCCACAGTATTTAATCTCCGCTCTTGTGTTTTGTTTTGTCTTTCGCTGATTTGTGTTTCTGTTGCAGATGAACAGAACGATCACCAAAACACTTTGTCCTACGTCCTGATCAACCCGTCTCCCGACACCAGGCTGGAGATCAACGACATTGTGTGAGTGTTCGTCTGTGCTGCTTCTGTGAAAGGGAAGATAGTTATCTTTATACACACACACATGTGTACACATATATATATATATATATGTGTGTGTGTGCTTTCTCAAGGACGTCTGTGACTCTGGAGTCACTGAAATGAAATCAGCAATGCAGCAAATTCCTTTTGCGCAATGATTTGTCATCCACTTTCACTTTACTTAAAGCCGCAGTCGGACATGTTTTATCCATGTTGCTGAAATAACTACGACTGATGAAAATTGAATCTTCTAATAGGACGTTCTACTTTTTCACTTCCGCTTTTGTTTTGGGTTTTTATGGGCTCTAAATGTCACTGCTTTAGTTCACCTGCCAAACAACAAACAATTCAAAACAAAATGCTGATGAAGAATAAATAAGCCCGCATAATTATTAAAGTTATGTTTATGGAGTGGCCAGTGTACTAAATATAATGTGTAATAAATAGTTTAATATTTATAAATATTTTCTAAGAAAATATTTAAATGTTTAAAGATATATTTTATGAATATAGATATAAAATAAATTAATATTTGAATTATTTGAATTGATATTTAAAATATTTTTTTTAAATGATCAAAAAATAGTTAAAAATTATTTTAAATCATATTTTTATAAAAACTAAAAACCTAAAAAAACTAGAGCTACAATCGGTAGAGCGTAGACCTTCGCCAACGCCACATTTGTTTTGAGTTAGCATCGCTAGCATGATTAATAAAATGTTCCAGATTGGTGATCAATATATTATTAAAACTAGAGCTACACTCGGTAGAGCGCACTTCTTCGCCTAATATTTTGCGAAACCGAGTTAGCATCACTAGCATGATAGCCGTTAGCTCATATCGATGCTAACTAGCCTGTCAGGTAGCAACACCACAGTGTGAAACACTGAGCAGGGAGCGTCTCCATGGCAACAGACGCTGATCTCCTTTGAGCTCCTCCATCTGCTTCGTATGGGACATTTTTTTCACAGTTTTTCGGGATTTATTCGTAAACGGTAATCCGTTAACGTCCAAAATCTAATAGATTGGTTTTTGGATGATGACAAATCATCCCTGAAAATTTTATGCAATTTGGGCAAAAAGTTTTCGCGAAGAGTTTGTGAAATACATACAAACCAATATATAACTAAACGAGTAACAATATAGGCTAAAACATGTTTTATCCCTTCATGTTAACTGGAACAATTCAATAATAAAAATAAATGTTGAAACATGTTTTATTCAAAGAGCTTTTTTTTTTTTTTTTTTTTAACAACATGAATGAAAGATAATAACAATAACAATACAGCTGAGCAAGAAAGGCACCAATCAGTCTCCATGGAGATGGAAGTTTTCCTTTTCATGCTGCTCACGGCTGTGAGTGAAAAGTGAATATATATATATATATATAAACATAAAAATAACAATTTTTTCATACTTTTACACCTGCATGACCCAGAAATTACAGATCTCTTAGTATTTATATGGAGATATCCACATTGCGTCACTATCATTGATGAGATCTGGGTCTCTCTCTCTCTCTCTCTCTCTCTCTCTCTCTCTCTCTTTCAGCTACTTGATTCGTTCGGATCCTCTGGCTCACGTCCCGGAGGAGCCTCCCATCCACAGCAGCAGTCTGAAGGAGAGACGCGAGTCCAGCATCGACACCAGAGAGGACACCCAGCTCTGAACCCTCCCTGTCTAATCTCAACACTCCCTGCCTGAGGAGGAGGAGGAGGAGGAGGAGGAGGAGGAGGAGGAGGGTGTTGATCTGGTTGCATGCAGGTCCAGTGTGACCAGGGCAATCCGATGTTCCAGCAGGGCAGTCTGACACACTGTATTATACGAGTGCCTGCAGTTTGTCAGGTGACGTTTGATGTCACCCTTCTTTCGCTAAACAGACACTGTATGTCAGAATAGTGCACTCTTATTGTGAAAGCTCTTACAGACAAGCAGTCAGGGACAAACAAAAGGGATTCAGCTTCGCTGAGGAAAGTTCCAGCGTTCGCTGTCAGTTTGGATTTTTTATTTTTCCTCAAATTTGAACCTTCAGAGAAAACCACTTCCACCTCCTGAACGTGTGATTCTCAAAGAAAAGGTCTGGAGATACAAACGCCAACGGCACCGGGAGGATTTCATCCTCTCTTGGCTTTTTTTTTTTTTTTTTTTAAGATTCAAATCAGGTTTTCTTATTTGAAATTTATTCACCACCAGTCATGTTAAACTTTTCAGCTGACTTCAGTAACATTAAAAAAAAAAATATGTGCATTAAAAGCTTTCAGAGCTTAATTTATTAATTTTTTTGCAGCTGAATAATAGAATTAGTTTTGCAGTGGTTGTAGAGGTCTTCGAATAGTAAGTCATGTACAATGACTGTATATGTTCGCTGCAGTGCATTTCTTAGGCTGGAGGAGGTTTCAGCACAACAAGCTTAGTTTAACCCTTTAATCAGGCCACGCCGTATATCCAGTATTGTGCCATAAAGGATTTATTTGATTTGTACTATATTAGTAATGAGAAAATGTCTTCTTTTTTATTTTTCCTTTGTTTCAGCATCGCTCAGTCAGCGAGTTTGCTTCTTGATTTCTGATCGTGGCTGTCTGAGTGAGATCGACTCTTTATCTGTACTTGAATGTTGAAACTATTTGTACTTGAGTCGACCTGATTTGCACATTAAAAGTGCCATATTATGGGATAAAATAATAAAACAATTATTTCAAGTTGTTGGATGATTTAATTTTTGTGCTCTAATTTGACTTGACACATTTTAAACGCCAGATTTTGCACAAACTGTTAAAATCACTTCGTCTCACTCAAATTGGTTAATTGTTTTTTTTTTATTATTTTTTGCACCTTTGTAATGTTTTCTCAAGTAAATGTCTGAACATGACATTTGTGCCATTTTAAAAAAATATATTTGCACGTGAAGTACTTGTATAATAACTTCGGATTAATACAGTGCTATAAAATTTAATAGAAAAATTCATAAAATTTGATAGAATAAAATGTTTATGAGGTTTATTTATTTACATTTATATGCCATTTTAGAACATTTGGGAATTAATACTTATACCTTTATTTATTTGCATTATTTTAAAACTTTTGAACGGCTGTCGTTTTTTGTTTTTTTATATATATATTTAATGTTGTATTGACTCTTTATTTAGATAAATAAATAAATGTGTAATTAATTATATATGTAAAAATGTAAATAAAAAATTTATTGAATGAATGACTAAATAGATAAATAAATAAAGCAGTTAGTTTAAGAGGTGAAATACCAAATAATAATGAATCTGTATTTATGAGAACCAGGCCTTCGTTGGCGTTTATCTCAATAACATTTTCCTCCTCATATAAGAAAAATATACTTCGATATGTTGGGTAAATATACCGTAAGCCGACTCTGAGATTATTTATTGGTTCATACAAATCCCCATTAAAACTTTTTAACAAGCATCCAGAGTGATTGGACGGTGGAGAGGCGCGGGGACGAGGTCTTTGTTTCCCCTCCTCCTGTCTGATTGCTGCTGACGTGATTCACCTGAGCCTGAGTGTGTGATCGTCTTCACCTGGTGGCTCTGGTTTATACTGGGCTGCTTCTGTCTGTTCTGGTTGCTGGTTCGTCTGCGTCACGTCTGTCTGAGCTTTGGTCTCTGAGCAAATCCTGATTTACTGCTCAGCTGAAGAATTAATTCCAAGTGAGACAGACTTTTTTTTTTTCACCTCAAAAAATTAGTTTTTCTTGTTTGTCGTCACTTTGGCTCAGTTGTGCTTGTAGACCGACTTGTAAGAGCATATTTAACTTTTTATATGTCAAGTCAGTGTACTAGAGATGTCCTCTGATTCCAAGCAGAACTCTTTCATTATTTCCTACTTTCTCTTTTCTTCTATTAACCCTTTGAGAGTCAATCGTTCTTAATTGACTTCCTGTCCAAAGAGGCGATGCAGCTCAGAAAAAGACGACACACAAAATAAAAGACCCACATTTCTTTGCAAGAAAACATAGCTAGTAACCTTTTATTATCTCTTTGAAATAAATAAACGTAGAATTTAACACAATGAAATGAAACTCGTGACATCTCCGAACCTTTTAAAATAGAGCCTGCTTTTTTTTTTTTTTTTTTTTAGTAAACATTAACTTGTACATCGTGTACCAAAAGAAAACTATTCCAAAAAAATGTACAAAATGCAGCAAAAGAAATAAATAAATCAAGTATTGTGCAGATTTTTCCCATTAAATCATCCAAACCAGCTGCTGACAATCAGGCCATGTTTACGCGTACCCGGGTATTTGAAAAAAAAAAAAACCAGTGATATTTCTCTGCGTTTGGTCTCTGAACCAGGTGTATGTGAGGGTCCGCGTAAATTAAGACTTTTTTTTTTAAAGGTAGAGGGAAATGTCAGTTTTTGTAAAAACACGGGTCGGTGTAAACGTGGCCTCAGTCAGTACGGGGGGGGTCCGGGGGGGGGGGGGGTTGCTCGTGCTGATTAAACTCGTACAGTGAGCGGTTAATGAGCAGCTCGGAGTTCGGTGGCACAGCTCAAGTGGTTTTGGTTCAGCCCTCCGAGCCAGGCAGAGGTCTCAGGACGGCTCGTGCGGCACTGGAATACACTGGAATATGACGGTAGTAATACAATACGAAGCTATACTGATGTGGCATCATGACGCACTTTTATCTTCTGGAACAATTTCCCCGTACTGTAATTATCTGTCCTCCGGGACACAACAGCAGCAGCAGCAGCAGCACAGATCCAAAACTAAAAAAAATACGTTTTAAAGCATAATCAAACGTGTGAACACATTCAGAGCAGTGTATTCAGCCCTCCCCATCCCAGCACAAAGACTCTCACACTCCTGCAAACACACTAAATAGAAAACGAGACGAGACATCAGCACTGACTAACACCCATTCTGTACCTCACGTTTTTAAAAAAAAAAAAAAAAGCTCCTTCCTTATAATAAAAGGTACCAGTAGTTGAAGAAGCCTCTGCATGTGCAGTTTGGATTATTCACAGCAGTAGGGAATTTATTTATTTATGTGGGTTGGTTTTTTTTGCCGAGCTGAAATAGCAAAAACTTTAACTTAAGTTCCCCTCCGCCTGTAATAGTTGCACTTGGTATCAGTAGTTTGATCTCTATCTGCAGTAGATTCAGTGTTCGTCATCTCTCAGGTCCGGTTTTTTCCGTCTCTGCTACATAAGAGCCCGTGATCAGTGTCTCGCACGTGTAGGACGGACCTACGAATCAAAACGCCGACGCGTGGCATGCAGAGTACAAAGCTATCAAAAAAAACAGGAGGCCTCTCTAACGACGCGTCGGCCTCCTCCGTGTTCTCATGGGTCCCGCCCAACAGGAGTACACAACAACAACAACAACAACAACAACAAAAAACCTGTCCTTCTTTCTTTCTTTTTTTTTATCACTTCCGCCTTGCGCTGCCCGGCCTCTTGACCTGCCAGAGGTGGTTGTGGATGGTCAGGGCGTCCACGCTGACCGACACCGACTTGGCGGGGATGACGTTGAACTGCTTGCGGTCGGAGCTGTACTTGTACAGCTTGTCGATCATCTTGCGGCCGATGGCGCGCGGCCCCGTGCCCGTGAACTTCACGATCTCCTCGGTTTCCGGCGAGTAGCAGTAGACGGCGCGGAACTGACAGCCGCCGTCGCGGAACAGGATGATCAGGTGGTTGGACTCGCACTTCTCCAGCTCCTGTGGGGTCGCCAACCAAACCAGGGAATGAGTGACGATCAGAATTAGAAATACAATCCCGCCTCGACGCACTTCCTGTGTCTGCATATTAAAATAAATGATTGCAATACAGCGTGTAAATCTAAACTTATCTGTATATATATTTTATTTTTTCCCCCCTTATACTACTACCTCCAATACTGTTATTCCTCTTAAACTTTCAATTGGATGAGAATACGTTTGTGGCTGTAACAAGACAGTGTTCCTCATATGAATAGTTCATCTCAGGGCTCCCCAACCAACGTGGAAACGTCCGAGGAAGGACAATAATCTGACCTCAAGGATGACGTTCTTCTGGCCCTCGTTGACCTTTCCCGCCAGGCAGCAGTGGGCGATGGCGTTGATGATGATCGGCTTGTTGGACTTGGAGCTCGGCTCCTTGAAGAGTTTCGGACCTTTAAACAAACAAAACGTGTCAAAAAAAACGAATCCAGAACAAATCGTCTTGAAGAAAGGAAAAGCCTCTTTAAAGTGCTTTTGATGTCATTTCTTTCATCTGCCGAGGTAATAACGCTTGAATCGCCGCTCACCGTTGTATTCGCTTGACGTGATGGATGAAGCGATGGAGCCGTTCTCCCAGTCCCGCTCCATGTTCCTGCTGGACGCCCTGCTCAGCAGGGGGAATGACTCCATGGAGCACACCGATTCAGCCCTAGAGCGCACACTTCAAAGGTCACCTGGCTGGAAAACGGATCCGTGCAACAGTGTGCAGGGGCGAAGCGCTCACCTGTGTGACTCCGCCTCTCCGGAGAGGACGCTGTCCACCTCCGTGGCCAAAGAGAGCGTCGATCCTCGATGGCTGCAGCTCAGATCCGCTGGAGATAAACGCACGGGGATTTATTAGAAGTTGTTTTGTTTTTTTTGTTGTTGTTTTTTTTAGCAAAATCCTTCATATTCTATGATTATTCTCACTAAAAGCGTTGACATTTACTGGTAAAACTAAAGTGTGGCTGATCTTCCGATAGAGAATTCATTGAAAGCGTTTCCAGCGGGGGGATTGTGAACGGCATGCTTGGTAAGACGCCATGCAGAGCAGGTTAGAAGGTTCACCTCCCCTGCAGGCTGCTGCTGAGCCCTGCGCTCTGATCAGCGTGGACACCTTCAGAGAGTCACCTGCACAACACACAAACTCACAGGGTGTGTACACTGAACACACACACACACACACACACATACACATACACACACACCACCAACAACAACACCAACAACAACAACAACACGTAGAGACAAGAAACGGGCGGAGGCGACGTGACGCGTGAGTGCATGTGATCTTACGTGTGGTGGATCCTTTGGAGAGGACGCCGGACTCCTCGCGGTGCAGCGATTTGGGCCGGTTTCTCCTGGACTTGGGCCGCGGGCGAGGGCGGGGCTTGGCGGCCAGGCCCTGCTCCTCCATGAGGGCTTGCTGCTTCCTCTGCAGATACTCCTGTTTGATCAGTTCTCGACGAGCCTTCTCCTCCTCCTTCCGAATGCGATCTTCTTCCGCCTTCCGCCTTTAAAGAAAAAGTAAAAATGCAGTGAAGTCAGCAGAGTCGAGACGAAGCTCTGCGGTACGTTGTTTTGACGCCGGCGCCTACCGGGCCTCGTCACGTTTGAGCTCGCTCTCGGCTTCCTGCTGCAGCTTGCGGAGCCTCGCCTCCTCGGCTTTGCGCTGCTGTTTGAGCATGAAGGCGGCGCGACGTTTCGCCATTTCATCTTCTGCTTTCTCGTCGTCCTGAAAGATTAAAATTATTCTCCTGATTTAGAAAAAAAAACAACAACAACAACAAAAAAACACGCATTAAAAAAAAGTCTTGATTTTCACCTTGAAGAAGAAGCCCAGCGCGTTCTTTTGCTCGCCTTCTGCTGCGCATTCGGTACCGGCGTCCAGCGGTTCCTTGACCTCCGTCAAGTCGACCTCAATCAGTTGACCCTTGACCTTGGCACTCTCATCGCCAATGACGACATCATTCCCTGAGTGTGCAGCCGTGCTCTCCTCTTGTTCTTCATTCTGGGATGGAGACATGGCGAGGCGTTCGGTTCCTCCTCCAGAGGCGTCGTGAACTTTAAAGGTGGATTTTCTCTGAATGCTCCTCTCGGCGACGCTTCCCGTGTCCTGCTCTTCGCTCGGACCCGATGGTGTGCACTCTGCGGACGCCATCTTTGATTTGAAAGACGTCTTGCCGTTCTCCTTGCTCTGTTTCCGTTCAGACGTTTTGCCGCGATGGCTGGAGGTGAGCTTGGGGGGCCGCCGGGCGGGGACGGAATCGCTGCTGCTGATGTCCACAAAGTGAACGGCGTATGGTCTGGAGTCTGAGGTAGAGGACGTTGAGTCTGTTGTGCTCGGGGTTGTGCTTGGGACCGACTGGGCGGAGTCTGAGGGCGACGCCACGTTGTGCTTCATCAGGAGGTCCTGCTGGAACGACAGCTGCGTCATCTGCTGCTGGATGGTGCTGATGGCTTCATTCAGCAGGTCGATGGAGCGCGAGCACTCGTTCAAATCGGGTTCGGCCACGTTGTCCTGCGACAGGTTGCTCAGCTTGTTGTCTCGGCTCATCGGTCCTCCCTCTGCTCTCGCCTGCATCTTGAGAGCCTCCAGGCAGGAGTCGTCCCTGCTGGACGGGCTCTTTGCTTTACTCCTGTCGGCGGCGGCGAGCTCTTTGGATTCGTGTTTCAGGGGCAAAGGAAGCGTGTCGCTCCTCCCTCCGCCTTTCTTCACGATGTTCAAGAAGGCGGCTTTTCCCAGCTTTAGCCTCTGCCGGGCGGACAGCGTCTCCATCTTCTTCTTCTGATACTCAATCGCCCGTCTTTGCTCTTCGAGCCGCATGTGAAGCTGCAGCAGCTCTGAAGGCATGGCCGAGGGACCGACTGCCATGAGACTCTTCCCCAGCACGGCGCTCGGCTCCTTCCCGAGCCAGCCCGGCGTCGAGTCACTCTTCAGCTGCCAGGGAGGACAGGGCGTGAGCTCCGAGCCGTCCGGCGTGGTTTTCTGGGAGCTGCTGGTACTCGAGTATCCTTCGCGCAGTCCAAGTTTAAGGAGCTTTCTCTCGGCGAAGCTGGTCATCTTGACGCTGGCGCTGCCCGACGCGCTGCAGCTGCTCGCCCAGGAAGCGGTGCTGGGGCAAGGGCTCGATCGCCCACTGCCGTCCTCCTTATCGCCCCGCTCGCTCACCTTCAAGTCCTCTCTCAGTTTGTCCGACTCTCCGTCCCCCTGACCAAATCCGGCGAAGTCTTCGTCCTCTAAGCACCTGCCCTTTCCTCTTCTCACGAGCTCGCCGTCGTCGTCTTCCTCGAGGTCTGCGATGTCGGAGTCGGAGTCCGGCCCCGGCTCCAGCACGGAGGAGAACGGACTGTCGCAATCGGCTTCTTCTGACAAATGAAGGAAGAAGCCTTGAGGCGGCATCGTCCCAGGCTGAGCGCTGCCTGCTGATGCCTCAGGTAGCCTCGGAGCACTAGACACTGGTTCCACCATCGCAGGGTGTGTAGAGGTACTTCTACTGGAGGAGACGTTGGAGGCTCCTCTCCTCGCTCGACAGCGACCTTCACCACTCTCCTCCTGCTTATTCAGGCTGATGCTTTTCTCTTTGGCTGGCTTGGAGATGGCGGGCATCAGAGGCTCCAGGAAGTAGCTGTCGGCCTGACAGTCCAGAGCGAAGGGAGCCGTGTCGAGGCAGGAGGAAACCCTGGAGGCGGAGGCCGCGTTCTGCGTCTCCAGCTCGTCCTGCTCCATGTCGCTTCCGATTCGGCGTCGAGGAAACGCAGACGGGTGCACAACGGCCACCAGCTCCTCCTCCTCTCTTTCCTCCTCCTCGTCCTCGATGCGCATGTGGCTGAGCAGGCTTTGGCCGCTGAGTCGGTGCTGAGGGAAACCGGAACCGTGCATGTGTTTCGGGGTGTTGCTCATGATGTTTGAGGCTAAGCTGTCTTTGCTGATGGAGCGCGCCAGGCTGATGCTGTCTGCGTCCTCCTCCAGACCAAGATGCAGGGCGTAGGGCGCAGGCTGGGAAACGGGCCTGGATGGAGCGACAGGAGAGAAGGGGAGTTACGCATCGCGAATTGTTGATTTGACGCTATTGCAGGAAGCGTACGGCTGTAATTATGCTGCTCACCTCGGCCTCCTCTCGGGCCAGGCCAGAATAGAACCTTGATACGGTCCGTCTGTGCGCGTCGTGGAGTTGGACCTATTTCTGCCCTCTGTGCAAAAGAACATATGACTCGTATTAGAAAATGTGTACGATTAGTGTCGGTCGATCCGAACAAACCTAACCTTTAGAAAAGAGCTCATTATGTGTGTGATTTTTTTTAAAGGTCACGACACTAAACATTCCCATGAAATGCTGCAATTTATCAACTGAACCAGGCCGGTCGGATGCCGTGGTTAGTGTAAAATGTGTGTATTCAAGTCGGGATGAACGTAAAACTACAAGTCGTGTTACAATGATATAAAAAAAACAACAACATATTATCATGTGCTTTTTTTGTCTTTATTCACGCTGGTAAAACCTTGTTTGTTTTTACCTGAACTGCCCTCCTCGACCACCTTCTGCTGTCTTTGTCTCAGGGGCAGTAGAGGCTGAGATGAGTTTGATGAAACTGACGTAGCACTGTAAGACAAAGACGATGGTTTTGATCATCCTTCCAAATCGAAAGTGAAACTATGAGGTTGAATAATAAAGTGTGTAAAAACATTGTTACTGTGGTTTGTAATGTGTAAACATTTCATTTCATATATTTGGGAGGTTACCACATATTTATAGACAATACCTTCATAAAGCAAGTATCCTATAATAACCTGTAGTGGCATTAAGATGTATGGGAAGTATTTGCTATTCTTCTTATATAAACAAGACCACAGATGTTAAACGTCTGTCCACAGACTCAACACCAGCCTTCCAAACAGACCAAAGAGCAAATTTCAACTAAGAATAACAGCTGTATTTAAACTGTCCACTGTCTGTGGCATAAATGGAACAGAAGGGGGCGCCACTGCCCGTAATGTCATAGTTATGCTTTAATCCCGTTTCCACAATCTTTTCAGGTGAAAATGGAAAACCGTTGTTGCGTTTTGAGGGCGTCCAACCGTTTCCAAGACAACGGCGCTCAGAGCCAATGAAAACACAACTCCAGGAGATCCTTGTGCTGACTCTGCTGTCTCCTGGTAAACTTGTAAACGAGGATATAGAAAAGTACTGATCCCGATAACTTTTATATTACAAGCACAAAACCGTAGAAGTAGACGAATCCTTGCTGATTAAAACAAAATCAACATAATCTTGTTTTCTTTGGAGGAACCGCAGCCTGCGTGTCTATTGGTGGCATTTCGCCTGATACCTGGGTTCAGGGCTCGTGGGCGCGGTCAAAACGTCGGCAGAGTTTGACGTCGTCAGGAAACTCCGTTTGGTGGCGTTGGAGATGGGAGCAAAGGACTGAGACGTTTTTGGCTGCAGCAGCAGCCTCACTGTAACGACAGAACAGGAAAAAGTGATTCAACAACAAATGTTGTCTTGCTGCTTCTGTCTCGTCCCTTTGGGGACGAATGCATCTATAGAGTCAAGTACATATTATTTCATACCGTCCTTGACATCCTGAAGGTCTCTTGGTTGAACAAAATCTGGCTTCACGGTTTCAAACCACCAGAAAAGCTCAGCAATGAAGACCATGACATTACTCTGCAAAACACAATGAACAAAGTCAACGACGTGACGATGAACATGTACACATTGTTCATGAATTGGACTCACTTTTAGTACTAGTGGAGAGTACAACAGGTCTTCAGGCTTTAGATAAAAACATTTGTTCAGGTACTCGTGTGAAAACTCCTTGAGCAGCTGAATGTTGTAGATGCTGTCCGCTATAGAGGGGATCTCCTTCAGACAGACATCTGCAGGGAGGGAGGACAGCGGCGGTCTGTGTTACTTGGTAAATAACTGTTTAGTGGAGGACTGTGGCTCCAAATAGCAAAAACCCATTAAAGCGCATTATATCCGGTGTTGCTGTACCTTCCAGTCGAATGAGCTCGGGGCAGTAGAAGTGGACGACCGCCAGCAGAGCGGCGCCGTCGGACACGTCCTTCAGCAGGTCGTCCAGCAGCGGGAAGTGCTGGAGCGTGCGACCCGACAGGTGATCCCTGCGGTAACGCACCTACGCAACGAGAGAGGATCCCACTTTACACGGTGGTCTTATCTAACGGGCTCACTGGTGACGCAGATGCACAACATTTCTCCCTTCTTCAGTCAATCACACATTTCTCATATGCCTCTCTTTAACACACACACACACATCACTTATACGTCGCTGGCCTCTGCTGCTTCCTGTCCTGTTATGCATGCGGTATAAGGTCAGGTGACGTGTGAGCTCTCATGCGGTACATTAACGTGTTAGTGTATTTAGAAGGGGCTGACGCAGGCCTTTGTGCATCTATAGAATGAAGCGGATTTGAAATGTTAAAAACCAAAAATAAATAAAAGGTGAATGGTGAGTACATTACCACATGAGAGAACTCCACAGGCTCCAACAAGCAATGGGCCAGAGCATGCAATATATCAGGCTGGTGAGGGAAAGAAAAGAAATGAATGAGGAGGAAGGTTGATGAGGAGACGGGGGCGTGCAAACGCAGTGTGGACGAGGCTGAAATGCGAGAATTTAATACAAAAAGAAAAAAGAAAAAAACTGTGCGGTGTTATTCACTTTTTGTTTCTCCTTTTTTTTGCCACTAAGGGGCGCTGTGTCATCTTCACTTAAAAAAAAATAATAAAAAAAAACACAGAAACATTCACTGGTACAAGAGATCCCACTTACAGGTACAAGCTTCCAATACCATTTGGAGGGAGACTAGTATCCAAGAGCACCAGGAGGGGAAAGACACAAACAGGAGAAGCAGCAGACAAGTCAAGGGTGAGATACAACGGAAAGGATTCAGATCATCTCCGCTCAGAGAGGAGACGCATCTGATCCTGTGTGATCTGGAGGAGGGACAGACGGGACGGGGTCCACCATGTTTAGTTTGAGGAGCAGGCGGGAGAAACAGGAAGCAACTAGCAGAGAGGGTTATAGATGGTGAGGCCGATGGAGAGGGAGAGATACGTGAGTTTGCAGTAAAACGAACGACCAAATTTCTTTTAAACAATATTGGTCGGCTGAAAACACCTGTATGTTTGTTTGTTTTTTACTGCTACTAATAGTTTTTTTTTTTTTTTTTTAACATATGTACTGTCCAGTGACCTTGGGTGTCATGAAAGGCGCCGATAATAATAATAATTAATAATAATTTTATTATCATTACACATGACAAAGCTGGAACTGGAATAAATGAACAATCATGCCTCAGGTCACCATATGCTTTATAACTATTCTATATGATTTTTATCACACTATGAACATCTTTAAAGGCAAAAAACATGAACCGATTAATCACATAATGAAAAAGTAAAGTGGAATAAAAATCAGTTGGACTCTCTGGTGGGCTGTATGTTTGACACCCCCGGTCTAACAGCAACATAATGTGACCATATATACCTTTAAATAATGCAATATTTAATCATTAACAAGAACACTTCTTTTTATCAAAATGTATTTATATCTTTATGTTTTTTGATCCAACAGACTTTCGTTGAGTTTGGCTGGTTCATGTTACCGTCTGTAACTTTTGTAACGTCTGACCCAAAGAACGGCATTAAAAATATAAAACTTCAATCCCATAATATATTGTTTTATCTCAAATTAACTTCTTTAATGTATCATAGGACAGAATTCCTATCAATATACAGCAAACAGTCCTGGTGAGGAAAAAAACCATCATGATTTGCACTTATATGTATAAACTAGAGGCTTTAAAGAAAAACGAAAAAGAGGAGGAGTGAGAGGACGAGCTAAAAGAGAGAGAGAGACAGAAAGTAAAGAAAAATGTTTTCACCTTTTGGTGGCTTGGTGAATCCAGCAGATGTTGCTTCATTTTGCACTCCTTCTCTGTGATCTCCCTCATCTTCATGTTCACCTGCCGTCACAGAGAAGCTGCAGGTCAAAGCAGGAAGCCGAGGAAGGCAGGAGGAGCCGACGTCTCGTCAGGCTCCTTACCTTGTTGATCCAGAAGACCATCGCATCTTCCAGGTCGAAGGGAAGCTCCTTGGAGGCACTGAAGTTTGAGAATCTCTTCACACTGGACACCACCTTCTCGATGCTGATCATCTCCACCGTGTAGGCCATCATCAGGGCATCGATGAGGTGGATGTGGGAGCTCTGAAAGAGTCCAAGGCTCTCCGTTACATTCCGATGCATCAATTAATGAAATATAGATTTTTTACAGCATTTCCTATGCAAAATCACCCTGTAAGTATTGTTCAAAAAAAAGAATATGTAGTTTTTAACGTCCCCCATGTTTCCGTATGAAGAACCCGTTAAAGCAGGGGTGTCAAACATAAGGCCCGTGGGCCACAACCGGCGTCTGGGAAGCAAATTGTAGAAATTCCAAAGAAAATCGAATCAAATCTCCAACAAAACGCTGAGATGTCGGTGATGCTGCCATGAAAGACAGCAAACTAGAATTAGCCTTAAAACCACACTCAGCTTTGTAAGAGTATGCATAACAGCTGGAGGAGACGTTTTCTGGACATCTAGCATCAGAAGGTTTCATCATAATTGACTTTACGTTGAGATAAAAGACATTTTTGGTAATAACTGTTTGGTTTTTGCAGGAAAAAAATATACTAATTTTCATCACGTATACTCTACAGCACAACAAGGAAAATCTTTCAAATCTAAAACTAAAATTGATTATGGCACCTAAACTAAAATGTGTTTGAAATTCCTGCTGAAAGAAACTTGACATTATCAGCAGCCGATCACGTTCCACACACAGACGTCCCTGAATGAGAAAACTGGAGGATTTGAAGAGTAATAATCTAGAATAATAACTATAAACGCAGACAATAGTTCATATTTTTCCCTTCATGAGGACGATCTGTTTACCTAGAAGCCAGTTAAAAGAACAAGACTGAATTGAACAGGTATTTTCTTTATGGAATAAAAATCCACAAGGATCAGTAGATTAATATGAATCGAAGTCCAAAGTAAAAACTCCGGACCTGTCAGCTGAGACTTCCTACTAAAACGCTGAGCCGCCGGCTCATTTGGCCTCATCAATGATTTAGTTACAGATGCTAAAACCTGCAGAAACAGTGGAACCCGGCGGTGCATTATTTATTCCAGTGCTCCCTGCTGCACATTTGGCTGCGGGAAAGCAAAGTCACATCAGCTCGCTATAGCAGATGGTGAGTGTGGGTTGATGCAGCACCGGGTGACACTACTGAACTACAATTCACACAAAAATGGAGACTATTTCTTGACTGATCAACTCGAACACCCAAAGTGAAAAGTGCTTCTGTGACTCCTTCAGGCAGTGGAACAAAGACGTAGAAAATAACTCTGACATGCTACAACTCGGTTAAAATATTAAGTGTTGAGAAGCATGACCTATGAAGGTAGAGCTTGTCACTACATGAAGATGCTTCTTGCATCAATAGGAACTCTTGGAAAATACAAGGTGTTTATTGGCTTTTGATATTTAAAAAAAAAAAAATATATATATTTTAATTGAATCTTTGTAAATCACAAAAGAAATACAACAACTTTGGCACAGAATCACGTGCAATATGAGCAAAATAGGGACGCACCGGTTCCGGTATCGGGTCCGATACTGCACAGAGTACTCGTACTCGTCAAGGATCCCCAGTACAATCGCATCATGTGTGTATGGAGGATAAATTAGTCTAAATGACATTTAATAACTACTGGAACTTCTGGAATCTAAGCCGCACCGACCAAATTATAAAAAGAAAAGAATTATTGTGCATATACAGTAAAAATACAAAAACACTGAGGGTTTTCATCTCTGTTGATTAAGTATTTGAACGGTTATTTGCCGATTGTGATTCTGAGGAGGACGAACGGTCAGCAGCTCGGAGTTACGTGATGCACCTGAACGCATCACCCATGTAGATGCATCAGCGGCGTGACGCTCGATCACCCGTGAAAAATCCAATAAATTAGCCGCCACTTCCCTTCTCAGTTGAATCTCTAAACTTATCACACCCACGCTATCCCGTCGCCGCCAAAGCGCGCGCCGTGCGATCCCATCACATTTAAATGAAAGGCGACGTTTGGACCAACCATTTTAATGGGGGAGGAGCCGAGGTCCAGGTCGGACACCGGCGTGTTGTCGCTCTCCAGGACATAGAGGCCTTTCCTGCACAGGGATTGGATGACGGACTGGTGGCTTTGGAGCGAGGCGGCCTGCTCGGCGTGGAGGATGAGGCCACACACGCGGCAGTAGAGCTCCCCGGACTGCAGCAGGCGGAGGATGGGCGGCTTGATGTGCTCCTGGTCGTACTGGTCCGTGTAAAAAGGATCTCGCAGGTCCGGAGGGATGTGATCTGGAGGAAGAAATAATGACATGAGGACAGTTATTGTTTGTTTTTCTGTCCAGTAGACCAGTGATTCCCAACCAGAGGACCCGGCCCGCCACAGGAGGGCGCCAAAGAATCATGGGGGGGTTTGGAAAAACCCTCTTGAATTTAATTAATTTATATCATATAACTACTTGAAGCATTTACACTGAAAGAGTATAATCAATTCAAAGATTAAAAAATATATCTATTTAATAGTGACTGCAATTGCAAAGAAAACAAGGACTGAAATAACTACTTGATTCAAGTCTCTTATTTAAATAGTCAACTAATATAGTCACTAATTTTCACAATAAAACTACAAAAGAGATGTGTGATCTGCAAGTTTGGGACAGCAGTTACTAGTTGTGTCAAGTTACTGCAAATTAAGCATTAATGAAGATCATTGTTTTGTTCTGAGCTGTGTTTTATAAAAAAAATTATAATTAAATAAAATGCTGTAGACCGCACAATTCTCTTGTTTTCTTCTTGAACATAAGTTCTTAATACCGTACCTGGGTAAACAAATGTTTGTTCAATTTGGGGTTTTTTCAATCGAATAATTGTAAAAAAAATAATCTACTGATTAACCGATTAGCAAAATAATCATTAGTTGCAGCCCGAAAGGAAAGAAAATGGCAGCGCGAACCACCGAAAAGGGAGAAATTAATCTGTAAAAAAAAGAAATAAAGATCGAACCAAGAGAGTTACATAGATTATTCCTTCGCTGAAGCAATGGACCAAATTAGAGCTGAGCTATATATATATATATATTGGTGTGCTATGAAGTTCCTTCAACTATTGTTTGTAATTGTGGTGGAGGGTCGCATACGTATATATAACATTAAATAAAAAAAAAGGTTGGTAAAACAAGAATCCAGATTTAATGTCTCCATGTCTTTGTCCTTCTGCTCATCACATCAACCCAGGAAACAAATCGACCTGTGTACAAACACCTGCGTTTATTTCTGCTCCGACACGTGTTTCGCCCGGCGCCCTGGTGACGTAAGAGAAACTGTGAGGATCCAGACACTGAAGGTTTCAGACTGTCTAAGAAGAAAGACTAAAGTCGGTGGTTGAGCGGCGGACCGGCGGAGCGGCGAGCTGGACCTGCAGGTTTTAAGCCAATGAGCTCACAGGACTTAGTGGCGGTAGTTAAGCTGACGGTGTTGACGGTTCCCCTGATGGAGGATACAAGCGTTGTTGTCTTTTTATAGGCCTTGGACAGGTTAATCCGAAGTTAAGGCCGTGAAGCACTCACGAAATTCAGTTGCTCTCTGGCTGGATTTAGATCAGGAGCAACGGGAACGTTTATCTGATAGTTTACAACATGTAGAGCGACGACAACACGATGAGGAGAAGTTGGATTTGATCTAAGAGTCAGTAAACCGACTTAGCGACTCTACATTACACCATTGAAGTACAAGGGAGTACTGGTACTTTAACAAAACATGTGGAAGGATTTATTGGACGGATTGTTTCCAGTATTTATGCTCAGCTCAGCCTGCGACTCCACTCTGTAGAGTTACTGCAGAGCTAAGAGAATCGCATCGATCTTCTCGTCAAACTCCGAAGCAGAGAGAATAAATGTACGTCTGAAGCGTGGAGAAAAGCCTCACGGGCAACAAGGCTGTGGTGAACGTCCATTATACTGTTCTGAACTGCTTCATCATTCAACTTTCACTGCCCACATTAATAATAGACATGAACTCAGAATACAACGGATCAGGGGAGAAGTTTTGTACATATTTGTGATTGTTTTCAAAAGTGGAGCTTCAATAATTACACTGAATTAATAAATACCAAATATATTCAAGAGGTCCAATTTCATCTGGAGTGGGTCAGACTGGTTTAACAGTAATAACCTTTTAAACTGAAAATCGTATGTTTTTCTTTCTTGTGGTGTAGAGCATAAGTAATGAAAACATGCGTGTGTGTGTATATATATATATATATGTTTTGTCTGGAACCTTAATGTACTGCTGCTCGTCTTGGACATGACACTCTTGAAAAAGAGATTTTTAATCTCAACAAGGTTTTTTTCTGGTAAAAATAAAGGTTAAATAAAGAATGAAAATCTAGAGACAAGGCCTTGAATGAGAAAAGAAATGTAGAATTAGGGTCACGACCGATTAAAGATTGTGATTTTCATTGTGTTTTGCTGCCAGAGTTTATTTGCGATAATAACAGGAGTGACTTTTGCTGATATACCAGTATATAAGTGATACTTTAATTAAAGGGTCGGGTAAAAGTCTGAATTCATACTAATACACTTCATAAGCTGTTCTGAAAATTCATAAAACACAATGAGAAAAAGGCTTTTCCCCTTTGAACACACAAACGTGAGACAAGCGCCAAAGCAGAACGTCCCACTATGACGACCCGCTCGTCTCGGTCCAGCCTCCACCCTTCTTCCTGCCGCAAGAACACCACCACCTCACATCATGTGACAGAAGGCGCACTCTCCACTATTGTGGTTCTGATTGGATGGCTTTTGCTTTCCTGGCAGCCCTGCCACAGACACCAAGTCTTCTGCTTACGCAGCATCGGCTATCCACCTACACCCCCCCCCCCCGTCTTCTGCCGGTCGCCGCCGTGGAGACGGGTGATGGGGGAAATGCCAGCGTGGCCGGAGGCGGGGGGGCTGGGTTTCTGTCCCATCCACTCGCTCACTGGGTGGTTTTATAGCCTCTGACCCCGGGAGGAGGGAGAGAGGAAGGCTAATCTGCCCTCTAATCCAACTTGTTAAATATTAAATATCCACCTGATCCAGAAGAGGAGGAGCGAAGGTGTAGCGCCGCATTACGTCATAACAGTGCAATAGGTAATAATATCATACATTTTCAACTCATTATGTAATAAAGCCGCATTTTGTAATAACTTGTTACATATTGCAACAGTTATTACAAAACAGTTATAACAAAAAGCAGGTGTGTGGAGCTGCATTATGTAATAACGGTGCAATAGGTAATAATGTAATGTTTGTTCTTGTGTTTTTATGCTTTGTATCATCTATAATAATTAAATAAAATAATGCAGATTTCATGTGTTTACGTCGATTTCAGTGCAACCATAATTTTAGCGTCGGTAATAATTAATGAGTGAAGCTTCAGTTTCTACCTTGTGAACAAATTTTCCATTCTAATGATTACAGTTACTTTTGATTTAGGCAATAAAACATCCTACTAGTTTGTTTTGTTTTTTTATAAATCCTAATTAAGCTGGAAAGCTGAACGTTAATCTGATGATATGATGGCTTTTCTCATTGAGGCATCAAGTTTGATGATTCATCAAACACTTTGTTGTTTCTTCAAACTCCATTAATAAACCTCTCCTGACTAAACAGCCGGTGTTGGACGGGTCCTCTGGTCCAATCCCGGTAAACACTTCAGACTTTTCAGGACCAAGACATGATGGTGAACACGAGTTCAGTCCCTCCTGAACCTCGGCTCCGCCTTCTCCGAGGTACAATGGACTTTTATTTGTCTGCTATTATTACACCTCTCAGCCGCGGTTACATGGCCAATCAGTAATCCAGTTAAACGCTGATCCCATTACGATTGCGTCACATAAACACTTCTGATTGAAATTACAAAAGGGATTAATACAGATGTTGCTGCCGCCCGAGCTTCTGGGCAAACATCTGCACACATCCTGCGCCCGGAGCCGGAGAGAAACACGGCGAAAGAAAAAAAGAAATAAATGCATTTGTCTCTACCCGGATCAAATCGTGAAAGAACAAGAACGTTTGCATCTTCAAAAGAGACACTGGATTATTTCAAATCCAATCGTCGGGGCTTCTGGGTGAAACTGGATGTGGAATCAAGCGTGGTGCGCGTCACAAAGCGAGCCAACACTGCGGTGCAAAGCATCGTGGGATTGATCAACTGCTGCTCTTCTCGTGACCCGAGCATCGTCTGCTCACTGTGTTCATGAAAGCAGATAAAAGTCGCCCTGTGTTACTGTATACTGAGCACTGAGGACGTAACGCCTCCTGTTTTATCCGGTTTTATGAGTTTAACTCTAGAAATACAAGAAAATATTCTATATTTTGGAGAGCACGGTCGGCAGCCGCCAATCAGATCACGGGAAGTCGAAACGAAGAGATGAAGAGAACGTTCAAATCGATGTTCAAATCTTAAAAGCTCTTTCAGTTCTGACGTGTTTCTAGATTATTTCTACATCCGTTTTTTGTTTTCAGGCTCCGAGGAATTAGAAGCGTCATTATCCCGAGTCGTCCACTGCTGCCAGGTCAATACAGACACACAGCGTGTCTCACTCATTCAACAAATACTTGGTTTTTCCTTTTCCTCCTCCTCCTCCTTGTCAGAAACTTGCAGCGCTGCATGAGCGGCTCAGCTGACGTCTTGCTCACACTCCTTAGAGAGCAGCCAGCCAGTGACACAAAAACCCACATTCCGGGAGTCACTCCCAGACTTTTGCACACACACACACACACACACACACACACACACACACACACACACACACACACACACACACCCTGTCCAAGCAGAGCCATCGTTTCATGTTTAATGTGCTGCCCTCATCAGAGCTGGCAGGAGTACTGACCTGTGTGTAAAAGCCTGAACCCCCCACTCAGGCGCTCTTCTATTCCATCCTGCCGTTAGATAAATGGGTTGTGCATAAAAACAGGTTGCAAAGTTTCCAACATTAGTCCTCTGCTGCAGATGCAAACACATTTTCCATTAATCTCGCTGATTAACGTACAATGACACAGCGAGAACGTCCCCGGTTGGAGTCTGGACGAACGTCCACATGCAGAGTTTGCATGTTTTCTCCTGATGCACGAGTCGGTTCTTCTCAAAAAGCCCGTTTCAGGTTGACTGTGGTGATTCTAAAACGCCTGTAAGTGTGAATGTGAGTGTGCGCCCTGTAATGGACGGGCAACTTTGCCATCATAATCAGAAACTATTTGTGATAGAATGAATGAATAAAAACATAAAAGATAAGTTTGAAGAAGATGCATTAGATGAAGTCGTCATTCATCAGGAGCATGGACAAAAATGTAGGTACACGGCATACGTGTAATTCAGCTTATGAATTGTTCCATGCCTCTTTTTCCATTGTAAAAAAAAATACATAAATAAGCCGCTTGTCGCCTGTAAAAGTGCCTTGAAATGAGTTTGTTGTATTCGGCGCTATATAAATAAAGTTAAATTGAATTGAATTAATAAACACATAAACACCCCATGCAAAGAGTAATGTTTTAATCGCTTCACAGATGTATTAATCATTTATTGCACAATAATAATAATTATTATTATCAATAGCATCAAGTTGAGGTAATTTGCCTTTTCAACAAGTACCATTGATTTCACTAAATAACCTTGAAATAAACATTTAATGAAGTTCTGCTGTTGACGTTCAATAACGTTTTCTCATGAGGTCAATGATCAGGACTCGCCCAACTACACTGCAGAGACAATGAAGAAGGTGAGTTTGTAAAAACGTGCAATAGGAGAAGTTTTTTTTTTTTAACATTTCACTGTATTTTGCAGCAGAATGTTTCATTAAAATTGGCTCTATGTAGTCATGTTTGGTATAATTGTTTGGTCTTATAGACACCATCACATGAACACGGTGCCACAACAAAGAAATGTTCGTCCTATGATTTAAAAAAAAAAGAAAATACAACCCCTGAAGTAATATGTAATGATACTGTGTTAAAGGGAAAATCAGTTGTGTTTCTTTCTATAGATCCAACAAAACTCTCATGTAAGACAATCACAACATATTGTCCATTTTGCCGATTCGAGTTTGTACAATCACGGAAAATCAACTCCCTAGGTTGCCCTCAAGACGTTAAAGTGTAAGTTTAAATGTTTGTGTTCTCGGCCATAACATTTGACTAATAAGCAGCAGCAGCAGCAGCAGCAGCAGCAGCAGCAGCAGCCAGTATTGACCCAACAGATAAATCAAGACAAGCCCAGCCTGGCTGATTAAAAGGAAAGGAAATCCTCACCTATACCATAGGCTTTGGCGAACAGCCAGCGGAGATTTGCGTCTATTTTGGCTCTGGCGGAGTCGTACAACTCCAGAGGTACGACCTGAGCCTCCACGCCGCCGCCACCTCCTCCTCCTCCTCTTCCTCCACCATCGTCATCCTCATCGGCTGCTGCTCTCCTCCGGGTGCTGGTCCTGCCAGCACTCACCTCCACCTCCATCCTGAGAGGAGGAAGAAAAAAAAAAAAACACACACAAAAACATCAGTGGGCAAGCATCACAGCATTACATCATCTGTTGTATAGAGCAAGAAGAAGAAGAAGAAGAAGAAGAGGAAGCAGGGCAGCAGATGATGAAGATGATGATGAAGATAACACCTCACCTTTATTGATGGAGCTTGTCTCTGCTGTCATTCACAATGCGTGTTTATGTTGCTGCATGTTTGATTCTTAGCTCTCACGGGGATGAGGGTCGCACAGAATCTGATCTTTATAACGACCAAATCCAGCTGAATGGGACAGATTATAATCTGCTGTTATGATCTGGACGCAACACGAACCGAGCTAGCTAGCTAAGCGGCGTACAAACACCTCGAGGACAAAATAAAAGACCGACAAAGACTCACCTCTAAGAGCACATCTGAGTCCCGAGCCCGCGGCTTCTTCGGATGGCTGTGCAGTTAGAACGCTGACATGCTGGCCTGGCTTCGGCTAACGGTGAAAGAAGAGGCGGACTCCTCCCAAATCTCCGGCCTGGCAGGATCAAGCTGCGGCGGGTTGCTGCTGCCGCTGCTGGCGGCGGCTCGTTAATCCAATAAGGAGAAGAAACATCCGACTGGAAAACATCCCGAAGTTTGATTTCCAGGAATATAATGATGTCCCAAAAAAATTAAAGGAAAAGAAAACCCAGGCTGTTATTGGCTCAGACAGACGACCGGCGGCTGTAACGGTGTTTGTCGGAGCCTGTCTCTATGGGGACGGGTGTTACCTCCAGTCCGGTCAGCCCCGGCTGCAGTACGGTGTGCCGGCCTGCAGGGGGCGATGCTTGAGTGGGAATTCTATTGTGTGACACGGCGTCCATCATGATGTAATCATAGCACAACACCAGAGGAAGAACAAGAACTACAAAATTAAATTTAAAAAACTTTTAATCATACATAAAAAGAAAAACTTAAATTAGATTAAATTACAAAAATAGAAGAAAAAGAAAAAAAATACAAACAAACAAATTCATACTTTTGAGAAATAGAAATTAAATGTGCCTTCTGCAAAAATGAAACCGAATCCTTCAGTCATCGGTTTTTTCCATTGCCTGTATTCAACTATCCTGTGGGCTTAAATTGATAATTGTATAATATGTAAAACTCACCTGTTCAGAACTGCGTTCAATGCACAGCATAAATCTATTTTTATTATGTGTTTATATGATGTTGCTCTGTTTTTATGCCTTCTGATTTTATAATGTGACGATGTAAAATGTATTTGTGTATCTTGAAAGGTGCTATACAAATAAAACATTATTATTATTATTATTATTATTATTATTATTATTATTATTATTATTATTATTATTATTATTATTATTATCCTTCAGTCGTCTATTTTTCAATGCCTATATTGAACTACATTATGGGCGAAAATTGAGGATTCTATATGGTGTTCCTAGACATTAAAAGAGAGCCTCGTCAGGAGCGGGGAAGTTGAATTGTGCAGCAACTGTCATGATGCAATGTTCTTTTTTGAGGCAAACAAAAAAAAGGACTTCAGATAAACAGGAGTGCGGGTCTGAAAATAATTAATCAAACTATTTCAACTGGCTTTACAGAGAAACTGACATCCTTTTGAAATGTTCCATAATTAAATGCCTTTTTTGTAACATTGGGCTGGAAGCCATAGAAAGAAATATCAAACTCAGATTTTCTGTTGGTTCACAGGGTTTGGTAAAAGATTAGAATTAGAATTTAGAGCTATCCGGATGGATGGATGGATGGATGGATGGATGGATGGATGGATGGATGGATGGATGGATGAAGCCCTGAATGCTGTGACTTTCACCAGAAGGGGGCGACAACGCTCCGTTTATATTTCAGATGGACACAACAGTCAGACTCTTTCCACTAAATATATCAAACCTGACCTCACATGGCTTACTTTAAAAATAAAAATAAAAATAAAAATAAAACTTCTCATATGATCCCACTGATGTTGTCAAATCGTATCTATAAATTGAAAATCGAACAAACATGAATAATTGAATATTAAGCAGAATTAATGTATATTTGTCCAACAACTCCCATCTAATTAAAAAATTTAGACAAGTGGGAATTATGGAAAATGTAAAAAAATAAAAAAATAAAAAAATAAAAAATATGGTCTATTCATCATCCAGCCCCACAGGACTTGTGAAGCGGTCATCAGTGTGGGACGTGAACAAAAGATGTCCACTTCTATGTCTTTCTGTGACTCTTCCAGTGAATTATTTTTCTCGTCTTGGACATAATAATCTGAAACATTAACATATCTTAACAATAGATTCTCTATTTTTTGGGAGTATTTTTGTCTGAAATGATTTAATTCTATTAAACAGATGAAATAAATAAATCTGATCACACTAAAAAATCTTAAAAAATTACTTTTCAGAATAGATAATTAGAAAATTGATGGTCAAAGGATATTGTGATAACCCAAAACTTCGTACTTCTTCATGACAAGCAAGATTTATTTTAGAAAGAAGTTAAGGTGACAATTCACAACTGACACGATACAGAACTGGACTGTTCTCAACTCTATTCCTCATTTCTTATTTGCACTTGTGTCCACTTGAGATGTTGGATTACATTTTCTTCAAAGGAGAATAGAGTACTGTAGATTTACCGAGGAGGCGGCCATATTAGTCTTTATATTTTTCAGACAGTTGGTTTAAAAACAGGAGTTCCTCAGTGCAGCAGATACACAAGAAAGGAGGGTTGAAAAGAAAATATATTAAAGGGGTCATATTAATTCATAAAATTCACTTTCTAAAGGTTTTCCAACCGTTCAAATCGTCCCCATACCTGGACTGACGCCCCAGAAGTGAAGACAGTCTGTCCTCTCTCTCCCTGGCTTGTTTCAGGTTTTAAAACGTGCGTTGCTCCAACCAGCCAATCAGAAATCAAACCCTATATAGTGTCATCGGTGGTTTAGCCAATCCCAATCAAGGTAGGCCCTCCCTTTGACTCCTCCCACAATCAGGCAGCTCTGCTCTTGCACATGGCACCACGAGAGGAAGTACTTCCTCCTCTTCCCAAGATGGGCATGTGTGGGCAGAGCCAGTCCAGCTCACACAGACACAGCAGATTCTGAATGCAGCTCCTATGATCCAATATTCAAATGGAGGAAAATCAAGGAAATGAAATAAACTTTGAATATGTTTCTTTGGACCAACGAGACCAATGTGGAAGTGTTGAAACTCTGTATGATGACGCCTTTAAAGTCTTTCTGAAGGAAAAGAAATTGATTAATCATGCAGGACACATTATGAAAGAGCAGATGTGACACTCACTGCGTTAAAACAGAAAACAGAATTAATGACAAAAGTTGTATTTCAAAGCTCATCGGTAGCTTTTATTGAATTAAGACAAATTTTTACAAAACATTTTAATCAGAGAACATTTTTTGTTGCAAACTACAACTTTGCAGGAACATTGATTTTTGACTTTCTTTAAAAAAAACATCTTTACCTCTGGATTAGTTTATAAAACATGACATTCAGACACCTTCAAACCACACTCCGTTACAAAGTGGAGGCGATATCGATAAACACACAAAGGTCCCATTTCTGTTCTTTCACAAACAACGTTTTCCACCTTGAAGACATTTTTTTTAGTTTATTTTTTTTACACAAGAAATCTGACAAATACATTGCTTTTCGTGAGAAAAACATAAAATCACACTGGCACTATTTTAACTTGTGGCAAATGTAACATTTTAAAGTTCTACAAGAGGTCTGCAATTTAACACTTGAAAGGTTAAACATGGTAACCATAATCATTGATTTGAGATACAATATGAGACGAAGAAGCCGTCCTTTCATCATAAGCAATCACAAATCAATTACTCAGCGCACGCAGAATATAATTCAATATAAATAGGCTCAGATTTTACCAGATACTTTTCTACTCATTTTGAAAAGCGTCTCTTTTTGTCCTGTGCTTTAAGGTCCAAAATCTCCAAAAGTACATAATATTTCAGCTACTTTTGCTAAATTACTGTCTTAAATCATTTCGTTAAGAGACAAGGTGATACTTAATTTATATATATTTGATCAACGTCTAACAGACTCAGTGATAAGACTTAGTGAAATATAGTTCAGTAACAAAACCTGTGTCATTTAAAAAGACAAAGCAGATTAAAATAGAAATAATTAATACTGAAATCTTAAAGTAATCTATAAAGTTTGAAAACAAAAGTCTGTACAAACATAAAGCGATGCACAAACCCAAAAAATAAAACATTTGTGAAGACTCGACGCGCCAAAAGATTCAAATAAATCCAGTGAATATTTAACACAAAACACAAATAAATAGCCAGTGTACACATGTAGGAGTCTCGTTTTCTGATAAATACTCCTCGTCAATGGTTTCTAACCTTTCAATACATAAAACAAAATAAAAAGCATAAATATAAAAGCATCTTCTTTAATCTTCTGGTCAAAAAAAAAAAAAAAAAAAAAAAAAAGCACATAAATAAATACAAAATTCCTAAAAAACCATTCTGGTCATTAGTATTAAAACAAAACGGATAAAAACAAATGAGTGTCTTAAGTCTTGAGACAGGTTTGTCACTCTCTCCCTCAGTGTGAACTTCGTATAAACTTTACTGTGATTCCGCTGAAAGGTTCAGTCCATTTCACGAGTCTTCACTTGAACTGATCTGGGATTAGGTTCATCTGCGAGTGGATACTCGTGGGCGGGCTGGAGATGCCCTCCGACCAGTCGGACATGTTGGAATGTGGGGAGGAGCTGGACCACTGGTCAGGGGAGCCGGGGGACGGGGTCAGAAACGGGTGGTCGGGCACCTGCAGCTGGTGATTGGGTGTGTTGTCCATGGGGCCGGAGTAGCTGTGCTGGGAGGGAGGGGTGAGGAACTGGGTGCCCAGGATCTGCGTCTCCTGCGGCATCACGGTGTGGATGGGCATGGAGCGGCCGGAGGCGTTGTTCTGCTGCTGCTGCTGCATGTCGGAGCCGCTCAGCTCCACGCCCGGGAAGCCCTGGCCGAGCGACTGGCCGGCCGCCGAGGTGGAGGTGGAGTTCTGGTGTTGGAGCTGCCGCGCGTGCGCCTGCTGCATCATGTGCGCGGACGAGCCCATGTGGCTGGTTTGCAGATTCTGGTAGCCCATGATCTGGGATAGAGTGGCAGTGCTGACGCTGTGCAGAGCTCCCATGATGTTGTGGGCAATGGCTGGCGCCTGGTTAAAGCTTCCCTGCTGACCCACGCCCGGGTGCATCCTGGACACCCAGTCACACTGGCCCCCTCTACTGCCACCTATGGACCCGTTGCCCTGACCGCTCGGGCTGGACACAGGCAGGTGGGACAGCCGGGGTGCATTTGGATCGAAAGACATGCAACCCAAGTCTTTAGCCATACTCATCTGGCCCATGTGCGAGTCTCCGTTTCCTTGTAAGTGATTCAGAGACATGGGTGGGGACTGCTGGAAGGGCGACGGCATGGGAGGGGACGCCACGTCAGACAGATATCCGTGAGGCGACTCGAGCGAATCAACAGGAGAGAGGACCGCCGAGGTGTCCAGCAGGTTACCCTTCCCGTCCAGTGACTTCTTCTTCTTCAGACGAGAATCTTTGCCCCCGTCCTTGCCTCCCTTTCCGCCGGCGCTGAGTTTACGGACTTTCTTGACGGAGAGGTTGGGCTTGAGGTTGCCCAGGTAGTCGTTAGGCGAGCAGAGCGGCGGGGAGAGGCTGGAGGCGCTGATGGGCGTGCTATGCAGCCCCGGACTCCTGACCACGTTGTACTCATCAAGGAGACGCACGATGTCGTGGTGCATACGCTCCTGGGCGATGTCTCTGGGCAGCTGGTCGAGATGGTCGGTGATCTCACGGTTGGCAAAGTGCTCCAGGAGGACTTTAGCCGTCTCAAAGCTGCCTTCGCGTGCTGCGAGGAAGAGTGGCGTCTCCTCCTATAAAGAAGTGAACACGAAACAAAACATTATTATATTACACAGTGTCATCGAGCTAAATATATCATCAAGTGTATTACACTGTAAGATCAGAGCTTAAAAATAATAATTTAAAAATCCTCCTCAAATTTCACCTTTGCTTCACTACATGTTCAGATACTGTAATTTCTGAATATAAAGCCGCACCCAGCAAATCTTAAAATAATAAAAAGGAAAAGTTGGTGGCATGAAGCTTATTGAGCTGAAAAAAATCCATAAATTAACTGCGTCATTGTTTAAGCGGCAGTTTTCAAAGCCTGGGAAAAAAGTAGTAGCTTAAGAGTCTGGAATTGACAGAAGTTATCCCGGGGAAGGGGGGGGGTCAAACACATTTTAGAGCCCGATTTCATCTTGAGAGGGTCGGACCAGTAAAATAGTCCCATAATAACCTTTAAATTCAAACTTTAAAGGTTTTCTTCTTTGTGGTGCCAAGTATACTTAACGAAAATGTCTATATTTTTTTGCAAAACCCACAACAATTATGACCACAAATGACTACAGTCTCAACATAGTCAATTTTAATGAAATATTCTGGTGCCAAATACAGTGAAATGTCCAAAAAATCTTCTAGTGCAGTTGTTGCATTATGGCTGTTTTTAAGAAACACTACATGTCAATAACCTAAATTTAACACTTGCGAAGACCTGCTGAGCCCTTCTTACGGAAGAGTTTTAGGGCCACTGAAGAAAAAAAATAAATTCGGAGGCTAAAAAAAAACAAAAAACTTTCATGGCCCCAGAAAAAGTCGAAAATCAAAGTCGAGATTTTTCTTTTTCACGGAGAGACGTCTATCCATCCCTCATCATTTGCCCGTAGATGTGAATTCACATTAAATCACTTAATTCTGACTATATCGGGTTGCTTACTGCTTATGGACATGTGATTTTACACAGAATTCCCTTGATTAATAAGAACATTTAAATAAGCAGCCCGGGATCCGAGCCTTTGTCCTTCGTACTCGACGAACGTCTGCGACGGAAAAACGCAGCAGGCTGCTCCGTCTCTTCTGGTCCTGATACTGACGATAACTGTACCGTGTTTATGAGCTACATTCTGTCCTGAAGCATCTTTTCATCACTTCATTAAACCGCCTGATGTGCATTTTGAGGAAGCACATCAGGCGGTTGGACGGACTTTTTTTTCCACCGTGAAAAAAAAAATCTCGACTTTGATTTTCGACTTTTTCTGGGGCCACGAAAGTTGTTTTTTTTTGTAGCCTCCGAATTTTTTTTTTCTTAAAGTGGCCCTAAAACTCTTCCGTACCTTCTACTGTATGGCAGTAACATAAATTTACACACCTTGTTGTCTTGCATGTCTTTATTGGCACCATTTTTCAGCAGCACCATGGCGGCCTCCACGTTGTTCACAGCCGCTGCCCAGTGAAGAGCAGATTTGCCTGCAGAAAGAAAAAAAATATAATGAAAGGAGTGATAAGGTTTAATTTGCCTCAAGCACAACCATTCCTCTTTGTGTATGCATGCAGTTTATAAACAGATAAAACATGATCTACCAGAGTCATCAGTGGCATTGGCATCAGCGTGGCAGTTGATAAGCTCTTCAACCATCCCCTCCACAGCCAACCGGGCGGCCAGGATCAATGGCGTCGTTCCATCGTGCATGCGGGCGTCTAGATCCGTGGCGCGGTTACGAATTAAAATCTGTAGGAACACACACGTTTTTCGTCAAATGCTGGAGGCGTGTTGATTTAACAATAACATTGTTTCCGGAGGAAGACTTTACCTGGAACACCCCCTGTGCGTCCGCGGCCACGGCCCCGTGCAGAGGCGTGCGGCCCATATTGTCCTGAACGTTGGCGTCGGCGCTGGACTCCAGCAGGCGCTTTGCGGCGTCCGAGCGTGCGTAGCGGGCGGCCAGGTGGAGGGCCGTCTCGCCCGTGCGGTCGGTCTGGTTATGGAGGTTGGCACCTTGGTAAATGAAATCGGAGATGATTTCCGCGGACGGATCCTCTTCCTCTTCGCTGTTGCCGGTCTCCAATCCCCCGCCGCTGCAGGAGGCGATCATCAGGGGGGTGAAACCATCTGGAAAAGAAACGCAGAAGATTATCGTGAGTTTTTTTTCTTTACGTCTCGCGGTTTTTATGATTACAGAATTCGATGAAAGCACTCTCGAACCTGGTCCTCTGACGTTGACGTCCATGCAGTCGTTCTCGATCTCTCCCTGAGGGGGCGTCGGCGCGATCGATGCGATACGCAGGTCAGCTGCGTCCAGGTGCTGCTGCGTCCATTTCCTGTGGTCAGTGCGATCGCCCAGATCTAGCATGACCTGCTCCTCGAACTGAAAGACAAATAAAGGTCAAAGTTTATGAAAAAAAGTTTATTTAAATTCTTAAAGCGAAAGCAGACTTCTGAAACTCTTCATCTTACCTTGAAGCGTCTGCAGTCGGGATCATCATCACCCCATTCGTTCTGATTATCATCCATGAGATTTATATCAGAGTTTTTCATTGGCCTGTCGAAAGGAGAAAGATTAGACCACCTATATAAATATAAGTACACTGACCTCATAGCTTCCTCAATATCTCTCTCTATTCTACTCACTGGAGTCCGACCGAATCCTCCCCCAGCGGCTCCCTGCGTTTCTTTTTGCTGGGCTCTGACACTTTGAATCCCTCAGGGAACCAAAGCTGGCCATGTTCGCGCCGCCGCTTACGGGACACCAGAACCCCCAGGCAGACAAATCCGAGCGCTGCAAGTCCCAAGAAGACCACATACATGGGGTAGAGCCCTGAGCTGTTGGGCCTCGGTCTCACACCTGGAGCAAAGGAAACGGTCAGATATCAGTTGTATGTGAAAGATTGATAATAAACGGATCGTTGTGAGTGACGTACTTGTGACGGCTTCAATGTAGGGGACGTTAAGATTCCCACTGGTGGCCAGTGCTCCAAGGAAGGCAGCCACATCTGTAGCACTCTGGAAGCATTCGGTAGACTGCTGGTAGCACTGACGGTTGTCAATCTCCAGGTACACCACAGAGCTGCAGAAAGAAATAAACCCTCAATGATGTGTACTTTCATCCTAAACAAGCTATTTTGATTCGAAATGTGACAAGGTATGTTCTCCGACAAATCTGCCCTTCGATTGTGACGCATACCCTTTGACTTGTAGAGGATCCAGTTCTCGACGTTTCCTCGAGGTAACCATTGAGGAAACGGTCTCTTTCACTTGATCCAAAACACTGGAGGGCACCGAGGCCCACTCGGGCCAGCCGTCTGCAGACCGCTTCAGCACATTGTGTTTGACCAGGTCTTGTTCGTTGCCATAGTAAGGGAAGATCATGGGCTCTCCTTTGGCGTCGCGGCGAAAGACCACGTTGGTGTGGAGAACACTGCTGAGCTCTCTGAGGAAGGATGACGAGCGATTCTTGAGCACTTCTGGCGGGATGTGAACAACCAGGACTAAATGTCCGTCGGCAAGTTTCTCTGGCATGTTGTTGGCACAGTCCAGGCCATCCCATTCACATTCGGCATTATTGCAGCCCTGGTCACAGTGGCCGTCTGCGTAGTGGTCTTTACAATACTGGTCATAGAGAGGGCTGGAAAAAGATTAAGAGATTGGGTCAAAACTCTTGACGTAGAAACACAAAATCAAGCTGAATGACATAGTGTCTTTCTTCGTTTATAACTCACTTGCATTGTCCTTCCTGTCCTTGGCAATCAAAGCCGTCGTAAAGACACCCGGGGCTGTTACACTGGCCATCACACTTCCCGTCATTGAAGTACCGCCAGCACTGCAGGGCCGCTGAGCAGTTTTGCCACGGGTCGTCGAAGTTGAGCGAGCAGTCTCCCCCGTCCCACCCGCAGGCGTGGTTGTTGCACAGGGAGTCGCAGATGTGGTTCCCTGCCCACTCGTCACACTGAGGAATCTCGCAGCTCACCTCCACTTCCGGAGGAGGGGTGATATCCCGGCCCAGCCCGCCGACAAAAGAGTAGTCCAGTATGTGGCACAGCAGGCCGTTGAAATTGCTGGGGCAGCTGCAGTGGAAGAACGGTGCGTCGGGGGTGATCTGGCATGTGCCGCCGTTGTAGCAAGGGTTGGAGATGCAGAGGCTGTCGGTCGGCGTTTGGCACTCGGGCCCGGTGAAGGTCGAGTGACACAGGCAGCGCGGGCCGAGGTGGCCGGACACGCACGTACCGCCGTTCCTGCAATTCAGATTCCCACAGGAGCGAGAGTCGTACTCGCAGGAGGAGCCAGTGAAGCCCTGAAGGAACAGACATCACACAGTCCATGATTATTGTGCTCTTTAACAGTCTGCTGACGTGGTAGACGTTACGGACGTTACTCACCGGTGGACATTTGCATATGAAACCATGAGGCGTGTTACTGGCAACCGCGCACGTCCCTCCGTTCCTGCAGGGTCTCCCTTTGCAGCCGTCAAACACTTTGTCACAGCGCTGACCTGCACATCGAGAAGACGGACGGATGTGAGAAACTTTCAGACGTTTCAAACGTTCAGGCTCTTTGCGGCCTCGTGCCTGCCGGCTGCACATCGGTACCTGTGTATCCAGTCCGGCATTCACAGCGGTAGCTGTTGGTGAGCTGGATGCAGTTGTAGGACCCTCTGGGGTCGCAGGGGTCCGAGAGACACTCGTTGACGTCGCCCTCGCAGCGCTCGCCCACGTAGCCCGGCGGGCACACGCACTGGTAGCCTCCGACGCGGTCCACACACTTGCCGTCGTTGAAGCACTTGGGTTCGTTGGTGAGCGGGTCGCTGGAGGGGTTGCAGTCGTCCAGGTTGATCTCGCAGTGGACGCCTGGAGGAGACAGGAACCTTGCGTTAATACGACGTCTTCCTTTTTTGATCAAACGTGGCTTTCGTAAGTGTATGAGTGCAGATATGCTCGGAATGTGACGGCGGACACCTTGTGTTCCTCGCGGACAGGAGCATTTGTACGTGTTGATGAGGTCGATGCACGTCCCTCCGTTCTGGCAGGGCTGGGACTGACATTCGTTGATCTCTTTGGAGCAGTTCACACCGTGGTAACCAGGGAGACACTGATGAAGGTAAAAAAATCCATATCATTATTGGATTTGTAGTAATTTTTCTAATAATATTCCCCCTTTCAATCTTTTAATGATATTTTCAATCATATCCAAGCAATGTGATTTCTTCAACTCCGACAGTTTGATATCCGCCTACCTCACAACTGTAGCCCCCAAGGTAATCCGTACAGGAGGCGCCATTCTGGCAGGGGTTGGGCGAACACTCGTCCACCTGCTCCTGGCAGTAACTCCCGGTATAGCCGGCCTGGCAGCGGCAGTAATGTGTGTTTCCAGCATCCAGACACTGTCCTGAATTCCTGCACAAGTGAGCCACTTCAACGCCTGGAGTGAGAGAAAGAGAAAGAAGTTCGACAATGTACAAATCACATCCTGAGATTCAGGAAATCACTGTAGAATAAATCTTTATTTATTATTTTTTTTTTTGTACCTTGCTGTTTGGCTGCAACCTCACAGGAGACACTCGGAACGTCACAATACAGGCCCGTCCATCCGGTCTGGCACTGGCAAGTATAAGACGCCCCTTGCTGCCAGCATGAACCTCCATTCTTGCACGGGGAAGAGTCACACCAGCGCACAAGATTCTAACAAAGTAAAAAAAAAACAATTAGTAAAATGTCTCAATAGACTTTCTACTGAAGAGCATTAACACTAAACCCCGTATGGCCACTCTGGGCAAAAAACACTAAATCACCCCACCTGGCAGTTGACTCCCGTGTAGCCGTGAGGGCAGGTGCACTTGTACGTTCCATAACTGTCGAGACAAGTGCCTCCGTTGAGGCACGGCTTGGAGTCGCACTCGTTGATGTCGTACTGGCAGTAGCTGCCGGTGAACCCGGGCAGACAAAGGCAGGTGAAGGAGTTGATTCCATCCACGCAGGTGCCGCCGTTGAAGCAAGAGCTGGAGGAAAAACAAGAATGTTACAATAGAAGTATAGAAGTAGAATAAAGTCTGTCAGAAGAATAAAGTGCCAGTAGAATAAAGTCTATCAGTAGCAGAGTATGGCAATCAGAAACACATTTCTTAATAGTAGTACACAACAGTGAGACACACAGATCACTACAAGCAAACTAGCAATAGTCTCAAAGCAATCCTGCAAGGTGAGTTTGTAAAAACAAGCATAATGCAGCAGTTTTTAAAAAAGATTTCACTGTTTTGCACCAGAAGGAGCCATTAAAATTGGCTTCATGTGAGATTTTGTGGGAAGTAATTGTTTGGTTTTTACAAAAATATCATCACTTTCATCACGTTTTTTCTTCGTCTCACCAGAGAAAACCTTCAAAAGTTTAAATTTAAAGGTTATTATGGCACTATTTCACTGGTCCGGCCCAGAGGAGGTGAAATTAGGCCATATGTGATGCATCAACTAAAATGTGTCTGACACCACTGTTAATCTTAATACTCGTGTAACTAGTGTAAGTATTTAATTGTTTTGAGAACTGTTGAATAATAGCCAAAATTACTGTATATTCACAAGTCGTCTTTTATTCTATGACTTGAATCAAAATTTTCCGAGAGAATATCTGGGCGTGGTCAGGAAATCGTTTTTTTCTTCCGGCAATTACACGAGAGAAAAACAACTTCTTTTGAATTGATATCAAACCCACATTCTCAGTTTAATGATTTTTTTTTATTGGCGTGGTGGAATACCTGTCGGTGCAGTCGTTGGTGTTGATCTCACAGTTGATGCCATTGAACCCCGGAGGGCAGGTGCAGGTGTAGCTGTTGACACAGTCGGTGCAGTTGGCTCCGTTCCTACAAGGGTTGCTCTCACACTCGTTGATGTCCTGCTCACATCTGCCACCGCGAAACCCGGGCAGACAGGTGCAGGTGAAACTGTTGATGCCGTCGCGGCACAGGCCACCATTGCTGCAGGGATCTGAAACCACAGACACCAGCAGGTCAGATTGAACAAAAAAATTATAATAATAATTGTTATCGGTCAAAGAGCTTGACACGCGTCGCACGTCTGTCTTACTCGGTTTGCAGTCATCGACGTCGGTTTCGCACTTCTGACCGGAGTAGCCCGGCTGGCACTTGCACTGGTAGCCGCCCATGGTGTTGTGGCAGACGGCAGCGTTGCGGCACGGGCTCTTCACACACTCGTTTATATCGACTTCACACGTTTGGCCTTGGAGGATGGTTAAAGGGAAAAAAACGTGTCACCTTTTGGAGTGGATGGAAGTGATTTGGCAGACAAGCGGAGAGGTGGTTGGCGTACCTTGCCATCCTTCGGGACAGATGCAGGAGAAGCTCTGGTAGTCTTCAGACTCTTTACATATCCCACCGTTCTTGCAGGGTCTGGGGCTGCAGGGAGCCAGCAGGGTCTCACAGTTGTCACCTAGTAAGCAGAAAGACCAAGATTTTAAATTGCACCTCAAATACTGGATTCTGTTGGCAACTCCAAAGTACCCCCCTTCACTGGATAAAGGATGTATGGTATTTTCTCAAATTAAAAATAAATTAGACTGCCTTTACGAGGCACCGCTACCAGATTTTTGAAAACCTGGGGTCCATTCCTAGAGGTTATTATAAATAGAATGGATCGCTTGCAACTTATAACTGAGCAACTGTTTGGAATACTTTTACTGTGTGACACAAAGCATGGCTGCTGCAATGATGGTAGATGTACAATCTAATATTGTCTGGCTGTGAGATGATTTCTACATTTAGTGGTTTAATATATATATATATATATAAATATATGTGGTGGTATCTATCAGGCAATTATTTATCCTTTATTGTTTACTTATTATTATCCTAACCAGTAACTCAATTCCGTTCATATGTGTGATTGTATATTGTTTAAAAATTAAAAATAAACAAAGTTTGCAACAAAAAAAAAAAGTCCCATCCAACTATCACATTTTTAAATCAACGTCCATAAAATCAGCATCTTCCATATACGTAGCTTCAATTAAGTACACCGTCTAAGTGAAATTATAATTTTTTTAAATCCCAGTTTCTAGTCCACTTCCTCATCCGTTTCCATGACAACGGAATCAAACAGGAAGGGCCTTCCTGTTTCCTGCTATTGTGTGAGATCCCAGCCAGGAAACGGGAATAGTGCTCGGAGCACTGTCTAGTTCTCCGGGTTATAATAGCCACTGATGTCTGCTTTTTCCAAAACACACACACACACACACGCGCACACACAGGCAACATGTGTGTGTTGGATACACAGATCTTTTCCAGAGCAGAGATTCCAAAAACAGGCTGGGGGATGTTTTGTAAAACAACACAGGATGCGGTAAGATAGCATAGTGGAGAGCGTCTTTTCAAAACCTGAGCAAACATCTGAGACGCGGAGAGAAACGGGTAATGGTGTTATGACCGCAGTGATGGATTACATGCCGTACCCGTGTAAGGCAACATGCAGTTGCACTTGTATCCGGCCACGTCGTCGATGCAGGTGCCCTGGTTGAGGCACGGATTGGAGGCGCACTCGTTGATGTTGGTCTGGCAGTTGGGCCCTGCAGAGGCAGATTAGAGAACACGCCTCGGTCAGACAGAGAACCAGGAGGTCAGCCGCACTCAAAACGTGGCCACACGGCATGGCCTGATGTGACTGACCGGTGAAGCCCGCCCTGCAGGTGCAGTGGTATCCGCTGGTCATGTCCCTGCAGGTTCCGCCGTTCATGCACGGGTTGGATTCACACTCGTTGTTGTTGATGTCGCAGTTCTGACCGCTCCAGCCGGAGTCGCAGGTGCACTTGTACCTTCGGAGGGACGCGACAAAACTAAAAGTTGAGCTTCGCGCTTATGATCAGATCCTGAGATCCACTTGAATCCCGTCCGCTCACCCGTTGACGAGGTCCTGGCACCGGCCGTGGATGCAGGGGTTGCTGCTGCACTCGTCCACCTGCGACAGGCAGGTGGCGTCGTTGTAGCCCTCCGGGCACAGACAGGTGAAGCTGTTGATCCCGTCAACACACGTTCCTCCGTTGTGGCAGGGATTGATGGCGCAGTCGTCGATGTTGATGTTGCACATTGATCCTGCGAAGGAATGAAGGAATTAGACGGAGAAATCAGCCAACGAAAATGGGAATTGTAGAAATGCCGATGAGCTTTGTTGCTGAAGTAATACAGACGAAAGAAACTGATTAAAATACACTTGAAAGCCAAATGAAGAAAAGTTTAATAGAATATCAGTGTTATCTGTTTCACTTGAGATTATTTCTTTTGTCAGTCCAACTTTTATATTATGTCTTATTTTAGCCAAACATGTTCTCAAAGCAAGTCTAAATAAAGACATTTTAATTAGTTTTATTAGTTTTCACTGAAAACCTGAGTTGAAGCTGTGGTGTAGAAATCGCAGCCCATTTCAACACTTTTTCAATACATGTGTTTTTTGTGTCAGCTATTTAGCTTGAAAAAACTTTAAACACAATATCGTTAAACTATTCACGATTCCTGAAAGATAAAAATCAGCATTTAAAACATGACTGCAAACAACAATCTGTGCCAAAATGTACAATTGATAAGAATCGGAGCTCCAAACAGCTGCCACTATACACACACACACACACACACACACACACACACACTCTGCTGTGGTATTTTTAACCCTTTATAAGCTGCTCAGTTCGAACAAAAGCCAGATAACAAGTCTGTGAACGTTCAACCAGCAGAAGCTGTAAGCAAGCGTCAATGTGTGCCTGGCCTGGTGGCCCCTGGGGGCCCTTTTACTCCCCCAGCATTGATTGAATGGAGGTGGGGGCGGGTGGGGGGAGGGGGGGTGTTAAGGCAGGAGAGTTTCAGCTGGATATGAGAGGGAGATGTTGCACGGAGGGGGGAACCCTCTCCCTATTCACACACACACACACACACACACACACACACACACACACACACACACACACACACACACACACACACCAACCCCCCCCCCCATCCCAGGGAGAACCGGCCTCACCCAGGGCTGTTTACGGGGACAGAAGGCCAGACCCATTTCACACACGGCCGGGTAACAATTAACCCCCCCCCATCGCCCTCCTTCTCCTCCTCCTCCACTCTTCATCAATCAGGAGGGGAGGGGCCCAACTGCCTGATCTTCAGTTACAATAGTCCTCTGTCACTCCGGGTCTCCAGTCCTGCCGTGCCCTCCACACTCACCCCATCAGCACAAAAAGATGGAGGGGAAGATGAGGAGGGGGGGGGGGGTACACAGCAGCCTACACACACACACACACACACGCACACACACACACACATCCCTCCCTCCTCTGCCCTCTTTTGAGCCGCTACCGGTCAGAACCGGCTCGGTGTTGGGTCTGGAATGGAGGGAGGAGCCAGAAGCTTGTTCACTCGTTGAGATAAGAACTCAGTCAATTGTGTTTTTATTTAAATCGCTTCGCAGGTGATCAAGTAGCGACTAAAGCCACTGAAAGGAAAACACCTCCATCTTGAGAGTCGTCAGTTTGTCAGTGGAGTTACACACTGATAAACATGAGATATGTGATTAAAACCTGCTCTCTTTTCCTTTCTTTTTTTTTAAAGTATCATCTTACAGAGCCTTTCCAAGGCTCAGCGTCACAGTCTTTACAAATGGAAAACAAAGTTAGTGCTTTGTGTATATATGTGTGTGTGTATCAGGTTGGGGGCTGTGTTTCTTTTCTACCCCCCCCCCCCCCCCCCCCCCCCTTCACACACAAGCAATCTGACACCATTGTCTCGCGGGAGTCGACCCGCCAGCCACCTGTCCTACCTGTCCCTCCCCAAAGCTCCGGGGACCAACACCCCCACCCCGCCCTGCACCTGTAAACTCCACCCGCTCGCCGCTCACCTGTGTAACCGGGCTCACACGCGCACTCGTAGCCGTTGATTTTGTCGATGCACCGTCCGTAGTCGCAGGGCTTGCTCTTGCAGTCGTCCAGGTTCACCTCGCAATTGAAACCTGGAGATGGAAAATCAAATTCATATTTGATATTTCATAGGACGACGCATTCCAATAAGTAAGTCTGGTGTGGCTCTTCAGCGCCCCCTGTAGAGAATTTATATGTCTAGAGGCAACAAACTTTTTATTTGGTGGAAAAACTGCAAAAACAGCATCTTTCGGTGCTCAAGGTTGCAGACCCCGAGCGACCACTAGGGGGAGGAGTGAACACATTGCTATCTAAAAGGATTAACTGACCTGCGGTGCCTTTGGGGCAGGAGCAGATGTACGTGTTCTCCCTGTCCTGGCAGGTGCCGCCGTTCTTACAGGGCTGGCTCAGACACTCGTTGATGTTGGTCTCACACAGGCGGCCGGTGTAGCCCGGGCGGCAGTAGCAGGTGAAGGACGCCAGGCCGTCCTTACAGGTGCCATAGTGGCAGGGGTCCGAGTAGCACTCGTTGATGTCGGTCTCACAGTGCTGCCCAGTGTAACCTACCAGAGAAACGTACAATCAGCAGCCGCAGCGATCGGGAAACGAGGGAAGGCAGCTGGAGGCGGAGGGTCGGCGTACCTTCAGCACATTCACAGGTATACTTGTTGGGTCCGTCGGTGCATTTAGCTCCATTCTTGCAGGGGGTGCTGGCACATTCGTCTATGTCCACCTGGCACAGACTCCCAGAAAAACCTGTAAAGCCAACATTTATATTTAGAAATGCATCACTTCAATATTTCCCATCAATGCCACTTGTGAACACAGAGAAGATAAAAGTCCCTAGAAGGAATTCAGCACCAACACTCCCACCGCCCCTCCTCTCTCGGCTCTTACTGTGCAGTGAAATCTTTCTTTCAAACAGCAACACAATGGCCTCCGGCTCTCCGGCTATAAACCAATCCGAGCCCCCCAAATGTTTTGGGCGCGAAGCTCTAACACAAATTCCCATGCCCGCCAAATATGCAAATGCCTCATCGGCCTTCAGTGAAGCTATTAGAAGACGTAAATCATTTACATTCGGCCCGTGAACCGTGTGTGCCGCACTCATTGACAGGACACGTTAATGATCCACTCTTTCACAGCCTCCTTGCTGCCTCCATTGTCTGACTGCAGAAAGGGGGTTAAATGTGGCCCAAACAATCCCAGAACTGATTTTCTTTCACTCCAGTTCCTCCCTTGTTTTTGTGGTGCGGCACCGCAGATCTTCTCTCACCTTTCGGACACTCGCAGTGGAAGGAGTTGATCTTGTCGACGCACTTGCCGTTGTTGAGGCACGGCTGGCTGGCGCACTCGTCCGTGTTGATGTGACAGAACACCCCCTCATACCCTGCGGCGGGAGACAAAACAGGCCGTGGTCAAATGACTTTCCCCGAGTTACTCTGGGAGTTGATGACTATAGAAAACTTGATTTTATTTTGGTTTCAGGTTAAAGTCGCACACAGGCTCCTACTCTTTCCCTTTTTGTATTTGGGAGTACAAACCTGTCACCATTTCAAACGAGACCTGTCGTGTGAACGTGATCGGACCGGATGTTTTCGGGCCCCAGAGTGCAGAAGACGACGTGAAGTCACGCCGAGCAGCACGTTACTGACACACGGCACGCCGGTCAGCAACCAGGGTTGCCAGATGGGACTCACTGTTTCCAGCCCAAACAACGTAAAACCCAAACACACCTCACTAAAAACCAGCCCAAATATCAGCCTGTAGGAATCATGATATATCTGTAAGAATATTATATGTATAATAAAGAACACGCTATAATTGGGGGATAAACGCAATATCTGGCAACGCTGGTCAACTCGTGTAGATTCATTTTCAAGTGGTTGTTAAATACGAGGCGGCAAAATCTAGACAAGATGACGAGTGAAAGAAGAAGGAGAATGAGGAAAAAAGAGAGCACGGCTTTTAACAGCGGCCCATGCTGTTTTAATTTAAGTCAAAAAATAAAATAAAATCATCAAATCCTGCTGGAAGAAAATGATTTCTATGTACACAGACGTGTGCATTCCGCGGTACCTGGCATGCAGATGCAGTGGAAGCCTCCGATCTGGTCCAGGCAGGTGGCGTCGTTATGGCAGGGATTGGACATGCACTCGTTGACGTCCATCTCGCAGCGAGGCCCCTCGTATCCCTGGAGACACTTGCACTGGAAGGAGCCTTTGGTGTTGAGGCAGCGGCCTCCATGCTCGCAGGGGTTGGCACCTGAGTGAGTTGTGATGACATGAGCTTTAATCTAACCGCGGTTTAAAGAACGAACCTTCAACGTCAAAAAACGAACAAACCGGCCCACGCACCGAGAGAGCACTCGTCTATGTCCAGGTTGCAGGCTGATCCAGCGTAGCCTGGCGGACACGTGCAGATGGCTTTCCCATTGACTGGATTGGTGTCGCAGTTGGAGCCCTTTTGGCACGGGTTGCTGATGCAGGCGTCGTCGAGGTGGCACAGCAAGCCTGCCAACGTCACACAGATATTAACGTGTCTTCATCGGGAACCTTGATTCATCTGGGCGGAGAGGGAAGGGGGAGTGGGGTCGTACCTGTGCGGCCGTGAGGACACTCGCAGAAGAAGGAGGCCACGCGGTCGTGGCAGGTGGCGCCGTGGTAGCAGGCGGCGCTGGCGCAGTCGTCGATGTTCTCGCTGCAGTCGTCGCCCGTCCAGCCGTTGACGCAGACGCAGTGGTAGCTGCCGTGCGTGTCGTGGCAGGTGCCTCCGTTCTGACACGCGTTGGGCATCAGCTCGCACTCGTCCACGTTTTCCGTGCAGTACTGACCTGCGGGCGTTTTTGGAGAAGGGGTGGAACGTCAGCGCGCTCTAGAAAACTACACGCAGAATCCCAGGAGGCGTCGGATCAATAAGCGAGCGGTCACCTGTGTAATGGGGCGGGCACTGACAGTTGTAGGTGTTCACCCCGTCCACGCACACGCCGCCATTCTGGCAGCTGTGGCCCGGACAGTCGTCGATGTTGTGCTCGCAGTGTTGGCCCGTGAATCCTGAGAGGACGAGGCCGGAAGAGTGAAGTGACGCAAGAGAGAGAGAAAAAAAGAATTCAGTTAATCATCAGACGTATTCTTTCCTCTTTTTATCGCCTCAAAACCAGATAAGCTCTCCACATCCCCGTGACAGATTGTTTTAATGATGACGGTGCCGCTTGTGTCCGACTCCGACATCAAAGGCCCGAGTTGGTGTTTTACGGCCTCGGTGGTTTGATGAACAATCAGCCCGGCGCTCTGCAGGTGCTCGTGACGCTTCGCTATCTAAACGCATTCCAGCGCAGGAAGCGGCGGGAGACTCGCAGCGTGAATTAAACTTTAGCACACAAGCACACACGCGCCCTCGGTTATCTCCTCATTGAAAGAATCTGCTGAGTGCCGGACACGAGCTTCAAATACACATTTATGATAAAAAAATAAAGAAAGAATTCTCCACTCTTGACTGCATAAACAACATAGCGGCAGACACACTGGCTGTGTTTATCAGAAAAAGACAAAAGGTATTTTTTGTGAGTGTGTGACCTCATGAACAGATTGTGTATATCTATGTGTGTGTGTGTGTGTGTGTGTGTGTGCGTGTGTGTGTGTGTGTGTGTGTCTTGGGCTCTTCGCTGATTATCAGAAGGAAACGTCTGTTTGACTGCATCCTGCCAGTGGAGGCTGGCAGAGAGAAGGGGTGGGGGGGGGGGGGGGGGGGGGGGGGGGGGTAACTAGATTACTCACTCCACCCAATCAGATTCCACTACTACAACAACAGACTTTTTTGGGGTCAACTGATGTAATAGGAAAACAAAAGTGTGTGTGATTGCCACTAAGCGTATGCAACTCCATATGTCAACAGACAAAAAAAAAGAAAAAGAAACAGTTAACTGCCACGACTCTACTAATTTATGCGTGAAACTGATTTAATTTAACAATCAAATTGCAGAAAAGAGCGATTAGGATCATAAATAGATTTTCATACAATCACCCACATTAAAATTTCTGGATATTATATATTGTCTATTTAAAAACATTACAATGAATAAGAGCATTCCAGATGGTATTCAAAAATGTTTTTTTTTTTAAAGAAAGGCAATTTATAATTCAAGGGGAGTGTTAATGTTTGAAACCTGTAAAGTAGGAACAAATGTTAAATATTGATGTGAGTCAGTTTGGGGAGTGAAGTTATGGAATGGACTTAATGAGGAACTGATTCTAACCCTTTAATTCAAGGTTCAAGGTCATTTAGTTTTGTATTTGATTATGGATCTTTGTTTGGAGTAATCCTTTGATGCTACAGGGTCGAAGGGTAAAATAAGCCGCAGGCTTCAGCCGATTCCTTTTTGCTGGACGGTTCAGTTATTTGTCAAACTGATTTTTACCGAGGAGGCAGCTGCAGTCGTAGGTGGTCTCCCCTTTCTGGACGCAGGTGCCTCCGTTCTGACACGGCGACGGGCTGCAGGGCATGTAGAGGGCGTCGCAGCGCGGGCCGGTGTACTCCTGAGGGCAGCGGCAGTGGTACGAGCCCACCTCGTTCACGCACGCGCCGCCATTCAGGCAGGGCGAGGGGATCTGGGCGCACTCGTTCACGTCCTGCTTGCAGGTGTGGCCCTGGAAGGCGGGCGGGCAGGTGCAGATGTAGGCGGAGTCGAAGGCCGAGCACTGGCCGCCGTTGGCACAGGGGTTGGAAGCACAGGGGTTGGCGACGTGGCAGGATTTTCCTGTAAAGAGGAGACGGTTAAAGTGAATAAAAACCAAAACTTTAATTACATTTAATGCAGAGTTCAGAAACTCATTTTAGATCAGAGGCCACATCCAGCTCAATTTAATCTTGAGTGACCCGGACGGGTGAAATAGAAGCATAATAAGATTTAAATTTACACTTTTTTTTGAGTTTTTTGCTTTTGAAAAAACAAAAACTATAGTTTTGCCAAATCTGAACAATTAGTATTAAAAATTCAATTCAATTCAACTTTATTTATATATCACCAAATACAACAGTCATTTCTCGGTGCTTTTAACAGAGAAAAACCCAAGAAACGATGGCAATCTCAACAAAAATCCCATTTTAATGAAAAGGTGAGGCCGATCGGAGCGTCTGGAGAGCTGGCTTTGGTCCACCGGCCTCATGTTTGACCACCTTGCCACCACAACAACAACAAAAAAAAAAAATAACATTTCATGTTTTCGTGGTGGCAAATTCTGACAATCCACAAGAAGGTACAAATGCTGTTTAAGGCCAAAAACTAATTCATTTGTTGAATTTCAAACTTTTAAAATTACGTACAACAATGGAAAACATTCTTTTTTTTTTTCAATCTGTGGTGTGAAAGCAGATTAAATTGAAAAAAGCAAAGTTTTATTTCCTACAAATGCATAAAAATTCCAAAGTCGTGGCTCAATAATTGCACTTGAAGGCATTCTATATGTTGTTTCACAATTAAATTATTTATTCTCTAACTATTGCACATATGGGGCATATACAGGGATGTATTGTAAGAAAAAGATTACATCTAAAGATTTCCCAATACCTGATGGGGAGGGGAAGGGACTCAATCATTCTTTTTCCCAATAACTTTTACTCTTGCGTGAATATCTTCGACGGATCTGGGTGTTCCGTTGTCGTACCTGACCACCCGGGCGGGCAGTGGCATCGGTAGGAGGAGAGCGTGATCAGATCGCACGTCCCGCCGTTTCGACAGGGGGAGCTCATGCAGGCGTGGTTGGTGGGGGTCAGGCACAGCCGGTCGGTGAAACCCAGGCGGCACATGCAGCGGAAGTCGAAGGTGTTTCCGTGGGAGACGGCGCGACACTCGCCGCCGTTGCGGCAGGGCGAGGGGCTGCACGGGCTCGGGTACTGGCAGCGGTTGCCCACGTAGTCGCCGGGGCACCTGGGAACGGACGGCAACCGTGGTGAGCAGCCAAGTTTAGAACAACAACAAAAAAACATGGGAACAATTATCTAAACAAAGGATAATAGGAGGGGGGGGGGGGAGTGGAAGGGGGACCTGAAAGTTTCCCGCCTACTGCGGCGGGACAGGGACGGCGTGTTGTTCTAGTGTGTCTCCCCGGATTAGACTCCCTCAGAACCTTGAAAACACATTCTGCCGGGACAACAGATGCCACGAAACAGTCTGGCCGAAACGGCCCGTTCCCATCTACCTTCGGCCCCCGCGCTGTCCACACTCATCCTGGATGAGCGCTGAGATCAAGGCGGCCGCGCCGCCCATGGACGTCCCCCGTACGGGAGCGCCGCTTTCAGGCCCTTTAAGCCCCGCTTCCCCTCCCGCCGCCGAGGACCAAGGACCGCCACTGCAACAGTCGCATACCTTCCGACCGACTGAATCATCAAACGCTTAAGTTAGAAGTTTGACGAGCATGAGCCTGCAACATTTCAGCAGGAAGTGCCGTCGATTTACAAACTGCTTTTAAGGCATTTTTTTTTTTTTTGCACGCTCTCCGTAGGTGTAAACTCGTCTGTCACGTTAAAGAAGCATTTAAAGTCGGCAAAAAAAAAAAAAAAGTGTTTATGTTTGAATCGGGGCTTGTGTGACGGTGTGTAGTTGTGCACACCGGTGGTGTTTGAGTGTTCCAGTGCGAGGGAGGGCATCTGTTGGCCTCCGAGTATCTCCACAGGGAGCAGGTGTGCATGTTAATGAAGGCAGCTGTTGGACAGGGCTCCTCCCCCTTTCTCCTCCTCCTCCTCCTCCTTACTCCTCCCCCTCTCCCTACCCCTCTGTCCCCTTTCTCAGATGGGGGTGCTGACAAGCCAACCTCCCCTCTGGGGACATAAAGAACCCATGTGAAGTCAGCTGTTGCAACTTCTGTCTCCTCGTCAACCCCACCCCCCCCCCCCCCCCCCCCAACTCCCGCCTCAAAACTCACTCTTAATTCCTCTCTTCCTTACCTGTTTCCTTCTTTTATTTCCTCTATTTTGATCCTTCTTTTTCTGTCTCCATTCAGGCTTCACAGCTCATCCTTCTTTTCTCCTCCTCCCGCGGGGACTTTTTATAGCTCCCAGCAGTTTGCTTTTTTACAGCGTTCCCTTATGTCGCAGGGGGCTGCTGAAAACCTCCATTGTTGACTTTAGTGAGGTGAGAGTATTCGGGGAGTTTTTCTTTTTTTTTAACAGCCTCATGCGCCCACACAGGGACACCAGACTCTTGTGAATTGGTGGGAGACTGTAAAAGCATCTCAGTCGTCTTTTGAAGTCTCCTTGCTTTGTGTTACGGTGAAAAACATTTGGAATAATGGATTCGCCTTGTTATTAACGCGGTGTGTGTGTGTGTGTGTGTGTGTGTGTGTGTGTGTGTGTGTGTGTGTGTGTGTGAGCCGGTGTAAGTGTGTCACCCTGTGCTCACTGACTGTAATGGATCCTCTTTGTCCTGAAGTCAGAAACAGTCGGAGATAAAGATCCACCCACAAGCGGCGCACACACCACGGCAACAGGTCTCTCCCGGCGATGCAATGTCCCCTCAGGCCAGAGCAGATGCTTCCCCGACCTCTGACCCCCGAACACGTTTGTGACTGTGGGATGGCCTCTTTGCCTTCTCTTCCCCCCTCCGCTCTCACCCCACCGGGCCTGATCTACCATCTGTCACTCTTTTTTTTTTTGGGGGGGGGGGGGGGTGACTTTATCCTCTCCACAAACAAACAGCCCAGCCTGGAAATGCCACCGCTGTGGAAGTTTTATTTCGTGAAATGACAAAGAGTGGCGTGACGGACATGGTTAATATCATCATTTCTCTCTCGCTCACTTGCGCTATTTGTTTCTGCTTTTTTTATTTTCGTCCGTCGTTTTGCTGGTTGATCGTGGCCGTGCGATCATTAGCCGGGATCTGACCCCGGGGGTCCGCATCTGTTACCGAGACCAGGAACAGAACAATGTGGCTTAAATAGATCAGATGAGGGACGTTGTGGAAGTGGAAGCTTTAAAGCCGTAATGATGAGAAAAAATGAGTTTAAAAATCAAGAATAATGTGCTGCTCGTGTTTTGATTATTATGATGTACTTATTTTTGATAACTTTTTTTTAATAAAGCAACACACATTTTCGGTCGTTCAATAAGGTCGTTTTCTCTGATTGGAGTTATTTAACGTCTCAATTCACAACTCGGAGGGAAGATTTATTTATGGGAGTCAGTTAGTGGGACTAGAAAACTAAGCACCTGCTTGAATTACGTCAGTTAACTCGCCTTGATGCTCAAAACACCCGTTAACAAACAGCAGGGTCATAACACAACTCTGTGTGTGTGTGTGTGTGTGTGTGTGTGTGTGTGTGTGGGTGTGTGTGTGTGTGTGTGTGTGTGTGTGTGTGTGTGTGTGTGTGTGTGTGTGTTTCATGGACTTCGCTCTGCCGGTGGCTGATTCATTAAGTGGTTATAGATATAATTCGTAATAAAAACATCTGACCCAACAGGAGAATCAACCAAAAGGCTCAGCTCACCGTCGATCCTTATTAGTTGATATCTCAGCAGGGACCAGGACACGAATAGAAGAGGTGGCGTTTCACAAGTTTGACAGCTTGTTCTGGTAGATGTGAAGTTTCAGCACTCACTTCAGAAGAAAATACGCTCTTATCTGTCTGCTTTGACAGCGAAATGTTTGATTAGCCCTCTTCTGAGGATCCCCAGATACTCTGGAGGCCTCGGGAAAGTATGTGTATGTATGGAGGGGTTTTTCTTTACAGTAACCTCATAAGAGCTTCTAACGAGATTTAAATGCATAGTAAAGAAAACTGAACATATCATCCACTTTAGAGAGGAGAGAGGGTGGAGGGGGGAGGCTTGGCATCTAGGGAATGGGTCCATCCAGGGGGTGTGGCGGCCGTAAACCCCAATAAAAGCCCAACACCAGCAGGCACACTTAACCCCGTCATGCACTGTATGCTCCTGATTCGCTTAAAGCCCGCATGAGGCCGAGCCTTCACAGGGACCTGCCTGGTAATCCTATAGGAGGACAAATGAAGAGCGGCATTCCTTGAGGGAGAGTGTAACGTCTTCTTAGCGGCCACGAGGCTTCGCCCGAGACGGTCCTTTATGGGCGAGACATTTTATCATCGATGCGCAATACCAGACAGCTCTGTGCAAGGTCAGAAAGGTCCGAGTGCACCGATCGCTCTACTTTCACGTCTATTCCCGGGGGGCGCGCACATCCTGCAGCATTTCAAACATGTGGAGGTGGTGGGGGTGGGGGGGGGGGACACTCGAGATGTTTTTGAGAGTTTATAATTAACAGTCACCTCTGAGTCTGGTTCAGAAAAGCCAAGTGGACAAGTCAGTCGGTCGGTCAGTCAGTCGGTCAGTCGGTCAGTCAGTCGGTCAGTCGGTCGGTCAGTCGGTCGGTCAGTCGAGCACGGCGAGGGGAGGAGGGCAACAACCTCCCGACCTCTCTGTGCCCCTCGTCTCGCAAATAGAAACTAAATTTGACTCACGCATTTTTTCCTATTTTTTTTGCATGCTTCTTGAGTCTGCCTGCATAACAAGACAACTCCGGGTGCCATGGGAAACAGGAAGCCCCAGACCTTCACATAACCTCTCTTACTTCACTGGATCACAACCCGCCGCTCCGAGCTGCTTGCCGTGGTTTCCACGAGCCTCACACCAGTTGTGCGTATCACCTGATCTCAAAATGAACCGTCCAACTCAAGCTGTGCAAACAAAAGCTTTCGATCAGACCAACGACTTCTACTCCCATCTAGATTTGAAGAGATCGCAAAACTGCTCATTTCAACAATTCACAAGTTCACAAGGAAAAAAAAAATGTAGGTGTCATCAAATCAAAAAAACAACTTCCAATCGGATCTTTGTTTTTCTTTCTGCAACATTTTAACCTGGTTATAAGGTGGAAAGCCACTCGGCTCACCTGAAGCAGTGTCAACAGGAAACCACGAGCTGAAAGCCGGTTTGATATTTCTCAATCCTCTACTGACGCAATAGATCTGCTTTTAAGTGAGATCAAAGGGAAGAGCTGAGCCAAGAGGAACCACCGGGCCAGGGATGCCCAATGTCTTTTAAAGATTTTTAAAGTGAGAGAAGCTATTTTTACAGGCAGGAAGTCCGAGGGGGAACATCCTCCCCTCTCTTGCGAGGACACCAGTTGGTCTCGAACACAATCCAAACAAACAGGGTGATTACCACGGTTTACACCGAGCCTAACCTTGTTTCTCTGTGGCAACATGTGATTTCACTCTCACACTCGTGGGAACTGAGGATTTAAATCTGTCTTACTACTCGAATCTGTGTCACCGTATGTTTACGCGCTGCGTGTGTGTGTGTGTTTAAAGGCTATTCGAAACCTTTGACCTGCCGGCTAAACATCTCATGATCTGCATGAATCTGCTGCTTGCAGTTAAGAGTCGGAGTCTTTTTATGAAGTCAAAGTGAAAAAAACACAAAAAAATAATAAAAAAAATTTTTAAATGCACCATTCCGGTAACCGACGCGACACTCTGACCCCAGAACTTCCCAGCGTCGCCCCACGACTGATGTCTGCCCCGGCTTTGGCAGGGATGAATGATTAATGAGCAAAGAGAGCAACCAGGAAGAGAGAAGTGATGCGCTTATCCTCTTCGTTTTTTTTTTTTTTAATTGGAACGAGCAGAGATGGAGACCACAAAAGCAGCTTTGTGGGGGCGGAGGGGTGCCGGGAGTTTCTGCGTGCCAGTATGTGCACACGTGCGGCCGCCCTGCATGTGTGTGTGTGTGTGTGTGTGTGTGTGTGTGTGGAGTGTGCAGATTAGTGAATTGGTGGGCTCCGAGCAGAGGCTCTTCAATAGCTCGCCCCCCCTTTTGTGTGTCCCCACAGAGCAGAGGAGCGCCTGCCATGACCACATGCCCTGAGGGTAAACCAGGCCACCTCTGAGTTTCTTTAAGGGGGGGGGGGGGGGGGGGGCAGACACAACTGGAAATCACAATGCCAACTTTCACCTCACATCTCACATCTTTTTCTTTTTTTTGGGGGGGCGAGATCAAATTAAGCAGTTTCGAAAGTCAGCTAACAGGAATATGTTCCCAGATCATGTGTCTCATCCTGTAATCTATTATCATCAATCCACCGTCCAAACAAACAGGCCTGCAATCTGCCGCTCTATTCTGCTCCCCACTTGTTTGCCTTCAAATTTCTGTACTTTATTCCAGTTAATCTCACTCTCTCGACATCCAATCCAATTACATCTCACAGCCATCTGGCTTTAAAATGGAGATCACACGCAGGCCGGACGGAGGAAGGGGGCTGGGGGTCGGTGGGAGAGGGTGCATCCATTCAGACTGAAGGAGGAGAGGGCCTTTTCGGGGGGCGGGGGGTGGGTGGCAGGGGTTTGGTGTGTGTTTGGGGTGGCTGTGGCATGATGGGAAGCCCTACTCAGATTAGTCACACAGCATTATTCTGACTGCAAGACAATGGGTGACGGGCGGCGGGCGAGCCCCAGCTGTCGCCCATGAAAGAGCAGAAAAACAAGATTTAGGACTGGACGCGTCCTCTCACTTCGCCAGGGAAGGGGTCCTGCATTCATTAAAAGCACTGCTGCTGCTGCTGCTGCTGCTGCTGCTGCTGCTGATGCTGCTGCTGCTGATGATGATGATGATGATGATGATGATGACGACGAGGGGGCGGACTGGAGTGATGGGCTTTTGTCCAGCTATCCCTCTCTCACCTCTCCAACTGGATCTACTCTCTCCTCTTTTTAATTTCTTCACTTCTTTAAAGTCTTTTTTCTTTCTTTTTCGTGGGGGGGAATGTGCTCACGGAGCTTGTGTGGTTCCTGGAGGGCTACAGGAGCGCACCGGCCCAGAAGAACAACTCGAGGGCCTCCGGTTGCTGGGCACAGGGCCACTCAAAGGCTGGAATGAAAAGGGGGAATATGTGGCCCCTTTTCTTCCAAACCCAAAAAAAAAAAAAAAAGTACTCTCAAGTACCAAAATTACCCTCACACATGAAAACTACACAACTACACGAACAGACACACACACACAAAAGTACAAAATGTGACTCTACTGCTTTGGCCTGTTAGAGCAACATCTGCTGCATCAATATGCAGAGTTTTACTTACTTGCATTCTCCATTTCCATTCGAGGTTGCTTCACATCTTCCTCCATTCAGGCAGGACTCAGTGGGCAGAGAGCATTTCAGGCCTGGGAATAACAAAAAAAAAAAAACATTAAATCAAATATGAAATCAAAAGTGAAATCGTCTGAACCAGCTGCTGGGATTAATCTGGATTAAGTTGGTTTAAGTGGGGAAAGTATTCATCTTTTTTTAATACAGACTTATTAGTTAAAAAAGTTTAATTTTAATGCACACATTTTCTTTATAATTGATTTGTTACACAAGTGCCCTATGGGGGATAGATTTGTAAGGGGGGGTTGGGGGTTGGTGGATTACGGACACCGGTGAGGCAGGAGCGCGTGTTGCGTGGTGCGTAAAAGAGCGCACGCACGCACGCACGCCGCAGCAGCAGCAGCGGCTTGCGGCAGCTGCGGGGCTCAGATGCGGAACAAAAGAAATCAGAGTCCAGCACGAGCCATAAAACACTCTCCTCGGGCATTGTTTACCGGCAGACGGGAATAACAGCAACCCCCCCACCACTACACTCTCCCACACATCCAGACAAAAGGTGTCCTCCCTCCCCCCCTCCTTCCAGCCCCTCCACCCCCCACCACCTCACCCCCTTGGCGTCCCTTTGCCCCCCCCCCCCCCCCCCCCCCCCCAAACACACGCACCGACTCCCATTATCTCGAGTGTTGCCTAAAACACCCAGAACAATCCAGAACCGCCATTAGAATAAGAACATTTACAACTTTAGTTGTTTAAAAAAAAACTTGAGTCAACAGGTGAATTATACAAAATAAAGTAAATAATCTTTCATACAACCATAAAAACTTTCACAAACAAAAGTGACAAACAGGTTTTTTTTTTAATATCCGTGCACACGAAGTAATTTCTTTTTATTCTTAACGTATTTTAATCCTAAATCTTGGGACTCCCATCAGTTTGCGCTGCGTCTTCGTGGCTCCAACACTTTGTGGATTTATTTCCCACGAGTAATAAAAACGCCCCCAAAACCAAACCACCTTCTCATCAATCAGAAACATGCATCCACCTCGCAACACACCACGTATCACGACAGAGATGTTTAAAATGAAGCGACCAAATAAAGAAATAAATCCGCTGTGTTTTTCATTGAATTCTCCGAAGTTTCCCGTTGAGTCTGCACAGAGCTTCTCCAAAGAAAGAAACTAAACTCCTCCAGATACTTTACCTTGTGAGATGACGATTGCCGGAATCAGAAATATTAGTTTCACAAAGAAACGATACATTCCTCCTCTTCAACTTCACAAATGCGGCTGACTCCCACGTTGGGTTCGCATAGATCCGCACGTTGGTACTCCAGATGTTTGAAATAAATATCCCCAAACGGCTTCTGCTCTTCTTCTTTTTTTTTTTCTTTGAGGGGAAGAAAAAAAAAGAAGTAAATCCAACAGAAGGAGGTGAAGGGAACAGGTTTCCAGCAGGATTCAATTCATAGATGTTAACTTGGTGCCTCCCGAGTTCTCAATGAAATCTAGAGGCAACGCTACAAGTTCCTCCCACTGCTGCTGCGCCTCCTCCTCCTCCCTCCTCCCTCCTCCCTCCTCCCCTCCTCCTCCTCCTCCTCCAAACTGCAGCTTCCTCCCTCTCCTCGTGCTCACAGGCAAATATACACTCACCTCCTCCTCACCACACCAAATCAATAAGGGAATAAAATCATTTAAAATGAGAAGAAACACAGAAACTCCAGTCGTTCAATTTCATTATTTTGCACATTTTGATAAAGAAATAGGATCAATCTTAATAGACTTTTTCGCTCGAAAATAATCATATTTGAGATAAACACGTTGCTTCAACAAATATTCAGTGAACCTTTCTAATTCATTTGTTTGTGTGGAGACTGACTCTTAATGCTCGTTATGGCCGGGCTGTCAAACACACTTTAGTTCAGGGGCCACATACACACACACACACACACACACACACACACACACACACACACACACACACACACACACACACACACACACACACACACACACACACACAGGCTCATGGGTCAGAGAGTGTAAAATAGTGTTATAATAAACTTTAATAGGAACTTTTTACGTTGTACTTTGTCGTGGCACCGAGCCATTTTTCACAAAACTAAATGATTACTACTTGAAAAAAAACATAAAGCAAATTTTAATGAAACCTTCTGGTGCAAATTACAGTGATATATATATATATATATATATCACTGTAATTTATATAATAATATATATATATATATATAAATTTATTTTATTTTAATTTTATTTATTTTTTAAGTATCCTGTAGCTGTTGCATCATGCATGTTTTTACAAACTAGTCTACGCTTAAGATTTTTCAATTTATTTTTAATCAAAGTTTTCTTTGAAATGTTCACAAGTTTCTCGGTGGTTTGGTGAGATTGGAGCCTCTTGCAAGCCAGTTTTGATATTCATATAATACTCATTGAAATATTCAGAAATGGAATCAATTTTGGTCACTTATCACTTTTGAGACGTTGTAATTTTGGTACAAATAAACACCAATACAAACCATTTACATGTGATTAAAATCCAAAAACCTGCTGGAACACGAAACACCAAGCATATTGATATATTCAACTACACTCACTGGATTTCTACTGTTTCATCTCACTGGGCCCTGAAATACAGGAGAACCAGGGTTCTGCATTATAATGTGTTATTTGCATGAGAGACACTTGTTCTGTATTGGTGATTTTCTTCCAAAGGTTACTTTTAAAGAATCGAGAAGTAATGCAAAAGTCACCACATATAGAAAAACAGTCAAATATATGTTAAACCTTTTTAACACTCCCGTCTAAAAAGTCTTAAAAACAACTAAATGTTATCTGTGTGAATGAATGTCTGTTGTAAAATCCAAAACTGACCAAACCTTATGATATACAGTATATACGGTAATTCCTTCAATATATAGACAGTGACCCTCACTGGATGTCTCTGTTGTCTCATCCTAACTACAAGCACCCTGCAAAAGAAGTTGTTTTTTTTCTCAGAAAAGTTATTTGTTCTTTAAAACTTTAAAAGTTAGCGTGCAGCAGTTAAAGAGAAGAAGAAAGAACTAACTGGAAGTGCCCATATTTGGTTAATTGCGCCACAAAGAGTTAAGGAAAAAAAAGGAAAAAAGAAAATACCTGCTGATGTTTCTTGTTCTTCCTCATTAATATTTCTGTATCCAAACCATTATGTTGTACTGTACAACGGTCTATTTAAAATTGTTTATTTATTTTCGCGTGCAAACTTCACTAAGTGTGTGTGTGTGGATGGATGTATGAATGTGCGTCTCATGTGTTGTTTTGGTCATGTCCTCTGGTACAGGTTGATGTAACCAGATTGTTGATTGTATTGTATTATTAAAAATCAATAAACATATATATAAAAAAAAAAGAAATTACCTGCTTTATATGTTGCTGCAACACTTATTCCACGTATAAATCTGAATAAATACTCTCAATTCTTTAATGTCGGAAGTATAATTTGTTTTAACAGCTTGAATCGCCCAATAATAACCACATAGAGTAATTACAATTAGCTCAATAATGTAATTATATCATAAACAAAATTAGCAATGATTAACTTCAATAGGCTAAACGAGCTATTTAACGATGCTAGAAAAATAAGAAAATTCATAAATAAAAAAGTTGTACTGATTCATCTGAACATTACAAAAAAAAAAAGGGGGGGGGGGGGGGGGGGGGTCCAGCAATAATTGAGAGGAATATTTTGTCCTGAGGTACAACTACTGTTACACTGCTTTACTCGTACTTAAAAAGGCAGTTTTAAAAATACATTTTTATCTACTTTTAACCTAATTTAATTGTATTTCAAAGAGCAGATTCAACTTACTTGCATGAAATTTCTATTTTCCCAAAAATATTTCACAGACCAACAAAAACTTTACACGAATTGCATTTATTTATTTATTTATTTTTTGTGAATGAATATAGATACAACCCAAGAATTCTCTTAGCTATAGAAGTAATATTACTGATTACAAAAATGCAGCTCGAAAGGTTTGAATACAGATAAAAATGTTGTCCCTCCTTCAGATTTTAAAAGTAACAAAACTGATTACATGGTGTGAATTGTATTTGATTTTGAATAAAATTACACACTCATGAAAGTACAAGTACCCCAAAATACTTTGTCATTTCTGTCAACTTCCGCTACTGTTTATTTATGATGAAAATCTAAACTACACATTTCTTCCAAATTTAAAAAGTGTTGTTTATTTCATGATTATTATCAATTAGTCACGTCTTCAGTTATTTCAGAAAGTATCCGGTAAGAAGATTTATGTTAGTAATATTAAAATGGACTGGATCACGTTATGGAAATGTTGGTTTTGTCTCTTAAAGAACGATGCGCAAGGTAACAAGGATGACCTGTGGCGGCACTTTTGGAAACTCTGTGCTTCTTTTTGTCACCTTCAATGTCCAACAGTGCAGGAAGCACGTGGATGTTTCTCAAAACAAGACAAACGCCTGGACAATCATGGACGGGTTGTACCGTGACGTTGTCTCGCCTTTTGCAAGAATAATGTAATAAAATTGTCTTGAACTTTTTAAATCGCTTCTCAGTCTGATTCCTGTGTTTTCTGACTCCCTGAGGTTTTTTTACTGGGGAATTCTCCTGACCGATCACCATGCGGAGTCCCACAGGGTTTTATTCTCGGGCCACTGTCAGTCAGTCTGTGAATGTAGTTTCTATGTTTAGACAAACGTCGCGAAATCAATGCCAGCGTGCAGAACAAATAAATGTTGGATTTCCTTTTATTAAAGAGCAAAGAAAATAACTTGACGCAAGCAAGTTTCCTTCAGTTAGAAATGTAAAAATTCACGTTCATGCTGATGTTATTCTGTGTATTAGTGAAACCCTGAAAACAGTCTGCTGTGAGTTTAAATTCAAACCACATGCTTCACTTTTGTTTAAAAAAAAAAAAAAAATCCCACTTCTCATATTATCCATTGCAATGTGATTTTCAGAATTCAAAACCACAAAAAACTGCAAATAAAATATGGATAAAGTTCACTTCTCGCTGCGGCTTCAGATTCACGTCAAAACTCGTTGGCTGGAGATCATTTCTGTTTTGTTTTGAAGGCTCCTCAAACCTTCTGGTTTCTGTTGACAGGTGTAGTTTCACACGTCGTGATATTGCATCGTGCTTCTATAGTGCTATAGTATTTCAGTTAACACATCCAGAATTAAAAGAAAACAGCAATGAGAGCCAATAACGTCTTAACACCCATTCATTTTTTTTTCTTTTCTTTTCCCTCGGGGCGAGTGAAACTGTCAGAGAGTTGCGGCAGAGTTTCAGCACCTCGGGGCAAAGATTATTTTATTATGAAGCCAACGCACATGCGGGTCCCTCTCTTGGTGTGACTGCCAAGTGGACGCACGCCAAACAGGGGGCGAGGTCTCCGAGACGCATGCAAGCGTGGGAAAACCTCAGGAGGACGGCGAGGCGCTAAGGCCACACATGCGTTGCATAACAGAAACCCGCAAATGTGTCGTGACGGGGGAAAATGTGCTGGATGTATTGAGCAGAAGATGTGCACGGGCTTGCAGGCTGGGAGCAGTAAAAAACACCTGACACACCGTGAGAAATGTCGAATCCGCCAGGCACACGCTCGGCTCATTCAACCGCGCGCTGCTAACGCTTGCTCTCCTTCGGTGTGGCGAGGCGTGGCCTCGCCTCAGATCAGGAGAGTCCTGATTTTCAAAAAATGCTGGCGGAGTTTTTGAAATTGGAGTTTCTGTCTTTGCTTGTGATAGTCTCTCTCTCTCTCTCTCTCTCTCTCTCTCTGACTTCAGACGCTTTATTTGTTTCCAGGGTAAATGTGAGGCCATGAGAAAATGCCGCTAAACAGATTCACAAGGTTGAGGAGGGGAAGACCCAAAAGCTAGGAAAACAAACTCAATCAAAGCTCAACACAGAAACAAGAATTCAGAGCGGGGCTGTGTGGCGGGGGGTGTCGTGGCGGCGGTGTCGTGGCGAGCACTCACACCTCAGAGGGAATAAACCGGAGGGGATTCCTTGGATTTCTGTGCAGTTTGCATGTTCTGTGTGCAAGTGTGGGTTTTCTATTATGGCTTTAACTTTTCTTTTTCTCCCCGTCGCTCTTAAAAAAAGTTTCTCGTCCACACGGGGAACATCTGCATCGGGTTGAAAACTGCTCAAATCCATGTAGTGCATAAGCCAGGCATATAGGTTGGCGCTGTGACGCCGCCACAGAAGAAGACACGGAGCGTGCAAAAACTGAGAAATCGGCAAATTCAACATGTCGCCTTGTCATAGCGACGAGCACAGAAGGGGGGCGGGGTCATCGGGTCGAGAGGCGTGGCCATGACGTCATTGGTTTCAGCACATGGACGTCTTGTCCGTCAACAAGTCAATTTAATATTTCCCCTCTCTGGAACCAAAACAACTCCATTTTCAGGCTCCAACAACGCAGCGCCGTGTGGACGATCGGCCAAATACGATGCGGTTAAGTCAAACGGCGGCAGCGTGTGGGCGGAGCCTAAATCAAACCACAGTACAAAAAAACCCCAAAAAACAATTTGAGGTTGATTGATCACACTAAGGCCTCGTTTCCACAACAACGTTTCAAGTGAAAGTGTTTTGAAAAAGACGTCTGTTCACTAAGAAATGCTGATAACGATGTAGTTTTCATGTTGGGCCACTAGTGGGTGCTGTTGGTTGTTTTTGTAATGAAACCACAATCACATGCGCCACAACGAACAAAACTCTAGAAGCTATAACGACGTCGAGTACGCAGACATTCACATGGACAGACGATGACGTTGGATCGCTATTGCGGCGGCCATTTTTTGTTATTGTACTCGCGGAAGAACTGTTTGCCACGGCCGTGCTGCGCATGCACAGTTGCGTGGTTCCAAAAAAGTTGTGTTTTCCCACATTTACACCAAGAAAGTGCTTTAGTGTGTTTTAACTGGAGATCTGCCCTCAGCCGTGGCGTTGCTCGGATCGGCGCCAGCGCGGACTTGGAGAAAGCGCTCCAGAAGATGGATGGATGGAAACTCAGAAAGGTCGACGCAGAGTGTAAGAAAACAGAGTAATTTCTTTCAGATCACGTATGACAGAACTGCCCGGCTGCTGTACGTGTCCCGGCTGCGAGGTCCAGACCTGCAGTACGTTAAGAGTTTCTCAGACTCCCTTCCTTCCCTCTTGTGGGAACGGGACTGGAGCGAGGCCAGACTCGGTGATAAAAACATGGCTCTTCCTGACATGGACAGCATGACATCACCCCTCCTGACCATCAGGCCACAAACCCGAGACCGAGCTGGAGATGTTTGTCTTGTCAGTGACGTGTCTAAAATAGCTGACTGCGGGAAAAAGTTGTGCAACTTTTACTGTCAAGTACAATTACTATAGTAGTAGAATGGTAATTGGAATAGTGTGTTGCAAGACCAATGCGGTTCAGTCGTATTGCAGTGACAGTTTATTACAAACGACAGCAAATTTAACCTTTCACTACAGACAGTTATTATGAATTTCTGAATTTAATTTCTTTGATTTTTCAATATTTAATAGCCTTTTGAACATTTTCTTTCATCTGAACTTTATGAGCAACACCAGAAAAATAAAAAGACATTAGTTTTAAAGTGGCATGCAAAAAAATCACTCTGACCACTATTCTAATGTGTTTTACATTATTCAAAATACATGAAACAATAATTCTCTCTTGAGCGAGAATGTGAGACAGCAGGTCCACAAAGTGCAAATTGCTGATTTATTATTCACTCTATTTATTGTCTATTATTCAGCTCTAATGCAGCAACATGAGAGAAAAACACTGGAAGTAGGATTAACACTCAAAGCGGAATTCCAACGAGTATTGAAGGCGTCTGTATGAATCCAAAGCAACAAACATTTGGTTCCGGACGTCTCGTCCACAAAGAACTTTATCAGCATTATTGATTTGAAGGATTTCAAAGTATATTTGACACATTTGAAAGGATAATTAAGTCTATTTGGCACAAAAACATGCCAGTGTATTAAGGTCGATAATATCATGTATTTTTATGTCTTTGATTTGGCAAACAGAGGATTTGTTGGAGCGTAAAAATATCAGCTTGATTACACTAATGGTCTTCTGAAGTAAAACATGTGATCAATGTTTGTTTTATAATTATTTCCCCATATTTCTATACCTTAGCTCAGATATGGAAGAATGAGGGAGTTATATCAGAATCTTTACTGCAGACAACATACAAGTACATAAGTAGAAAGTAGAAAAATGAATATAAATAATGAAAGATACAAGATACAACACACTCGACTGTGCATATACAATTTTTAAAAAGTGAAAAGTAAATTTTTTTTAATTATTACACGATATCATACAAAACTTATATAATAATATTTTACACATTATGCCAATATTTTTTGGGGTAATTTTGACTTCAGGATATTTATATGCGGTTTCCAACAGTATTTCCTAAAAATGTGTTTACAAGCACATGCTCTCTTTGTTTACCATTAAGAGAATGGTAAACAAAGAGAAACAAAGCCATATGATACCATAATAAATATATATAGGGGGAAATATTATATAAAATGTCAATTAGAAATTACAATATGTAAAAGTACATTGTACAGGATTTATTTTCTAAAAAAGATTCTGGAATCTGATCCGTGGACGAGTCGTCCTACAATCCATCTGTATGAATCCAAAGGTTTACAGCAAACATCGATTTAAAAATCACGTCTGCGATTCGAATGTGTGTAAAACGTGTCTGTAATTCTTGATGTTTACATTTCTGCCTGTGGGAAGACACTTAAATTTCACGAGAACAATGTGAAATCTGAATGAACCCCGTGGGTAAACAAGGGCTTTGTGTCTAATCTCCTGAAAGTGATAGTTCACACCTTCGTCTCAGCCAGTCGGACGCAGTGTTTACCAAAGGACTTGAACCGAGTTGGCTGCTGTTTGTAGTATAAACAGTCCCTTTGTTGGTCATCGGGAGATAAGTGATTGGAAAAGGACATCACTCTATTGAGCGGAACACCCCCCCCCCCCCGTGGCGTGTGTTTGTGTGTTTGCTTTCTGTCTCCGGAGCCTTTCAGTCACTGATAGGGCAGAAAAAGTCCTCAGGTGTCCCAATTATCGCCTCGCTCTCTCTGACGGCCTTCGCATTCAACCAGACTCTTGTATATAAATATATAAATATATGTGGAAGTCACGCTAAGGGTCCAACATGCCCAGGCATTCAGTAATGAGACGAGTGTTACGGATCAAGCACTTTGCCACATGTGCTTTGTGTCTGATCTCCAGAGGACCATCAGCACTTGTCAAGCAAGGGAGTGTATGAGACGACGATGAGGCGCCTGCTGGCCTCAGAGCCGAGAATCTTCACCACTTCGTTTGGTTCGGTGGCGTCAAATTCACTTTGGGGATCAAACCGCCTGGATAATGTCACGCAGTTACACCAGCTGCTGGTTTGGGGGCGCTGTCGCCCATTGATTGGTCCGGAGCAAAAACGTTGCTGTGTAAACACAAACATTACAGTCCAGCCAGAAGCTCCTACTACCACACTAAAGTATAGAGCTTTCATATAACAGCGATGGCTTGATGACTCCAGTTTGACAACCTCGAAACAAGCAAAGTCTCAGACCCCCCCGCGGACTCTTGTGCCCCCCCCCCCCCCCGTCCCCCCAAGAGGGTTCCAGACCACAGGTTGTGAAACCATTACTTGACATAATCTCTTTCAATCTGAGGCCGTTGACTTCTTTTTCTTTAGTGCAGCATAAAGGATGGGCCTTTAATCCCATCAAATTATAAAGTGGCATCACGCATGCATTTGCATGTGCTTGTGTTCACATGTTTTCTGAAAGACGATGCAACGAGGGGCAGGAAGGTCCCGGCTCCATGTGGTCCGTGTAGACAAGGCCTCCCTGCAACTCTGCTTTTTGTCTTTGGGGTCCTTCCCCCACCTATAAAAGCCTCGAGGGTGAGAACGATGCAGGAAATGGGCTCTAATTCACAACTTTGTGACAGAAGCCACAACTGGAGACACACACACATACACACCTCATTGACACGATGCATTGTCGTACTTATCTGAACTTTCACTACCACGACTAAAATCCTTCCCCGGGCTCGAGCTGGTTTGTATACACCCACCGATGTAATGTTCACACGTGAACTTCTCAAGTCAAACTAACCACACATATTCAAACAGCATATAAATAGACTAAAGAGTCCATTTATCTTCTGCACTTCATTATCAGTGGGTTCCCCACCCTTTCCCACGTCGCCCCTAATCACAGGGCAGCATACATCCTGGACTCCACCAGTCCATCCACAGGATTGACATCTGGTCAACGTTGAGCAATAAATCAGTTTTACTAACGCGTCTTTTGATGGAAAAGAAAAGTGAAATCCCCACACAGACACAATGAAAGCATGTAAACTCAAAACTCCAGATTCAGACCTGGTTCGTCGTGCTGTGAGGCGCCACTTGGTGCTTCAGTATCAACATGCTAAAGTAGCTTCTTGTCTTTCTTTTGTCTTTAAGTCTATAGTTCAACTTTGGAAAACTAAAATATGATTACAAAGTGTTGTAAAAGTCAGGGGGGTTCTGTTTTGTTTTTTTTTATTATTAAAGTTGCGTATTGACTTGGAGACAGACAGACACCTCTGTCTGCAGATGTTTTAAATAGACGTATTTTAATTTGTAAGTAAAAAAATATTTTAGCAACTGTTTTTTGATTTATTAACTTTTTTCTTATATGTTTTGTTTTATGTGCCTGTTTTGTCTGAAACTTTAATTTACTGCTGCCTGTCTTGGCCAGAACACTCTGAAAAATAGATTTTTAATTTCAACAGGGTTTTTCTGGTAAAATATTAAAGGTGAAATTAAAAACTGGAAAAAAACAACAACAAAAACAGATAAATACAACCCCTAAACTTAAATGAAAAAAAAAAAATAATAATAATAATAAATAAATAATAATAAATTAAAAAAAAAATAATAATAATAATATATATATATATATATATATATATATTATTATTATTTTTTTATTTTTTTTATATTTTATATATATATATATATATATATATATATATATATATATATATACATGATGAGGGTTAGGGTTAGAATACAAATAGCTAATATGAACTTTAATATCGCTATACTGTATATCGCTGTTCCCGATGTCCGATGCAAGCCTTCACAGAAAAGACTAAAAACATGTGTTTTATGTTTATATATATATATATATATATATATATATAGCATCTATCTGGGATGAAACCGTTGCCACTTACTTAAACACAAAAATAGAGACACGGGCAGAATCCAATACAGAAATGCATGTATCAGCAAAACACCCCCCCAAAAAAAGAAGATGAATTAGATTTGCTGCCCCACTAGGCAGACATTTAGGCCGTTTAAAGGCTGAAGACTGGAACGGTGCGGCAGGCCAGGCAGTTGGTCCTTAGAGACTCACTGATCCGAACGGTAATAGCTGCACGAACGGGTCAGGGCTGCACAGTCGGATATCTGTGCCGTTCCCCGGGACCCACAAGCAAAGAGTCTGTGTTCCTTTCTGCCTCTCAGATCCACCTTCCCATCCTGCCCCGCAGTGTCTCCCTGACCAGCATGTCAGTGTTGCATATCCTGCCAGCCAAATGCCACGGCGCCCAACAAAGATCCCCGTTATCCACCCGACGCCCCATCTCAAACCCCCGACCATCCCTTCAATGTGGACACCTTGTTCCTTTTCAGCGCAGAGATATTGTAGAGAAAGAAGGAGCGAGAGCTCCACAAAGGACGCAAACAAAAGAGGAAATGAGAGAGAGAAGCGCCAATATGAAACTTCACATGAAACTTCACATGCATTCCACGACCAGTGGTGCTGCTGGTCCACAGCCCAGAGAGCGACTGAGCCGAGGAAGGGATTAAAAAAAACAAACAAAAAAAACAAGACACCGCTGAGGAAACTAACCCACAGAGTGAGAATATAAGACGAGCTGTTTGTGAAATATACTGATTAGATTTGACGCTCGGGTTCGCAGCTTTGGGGTGTGGAATGTAAACAAGAGGCGAACAAATAGAGAAAGACAAGGAGAAGTTTCATCCCTTCTTTTCCCACCAAAACCTGCCCCGGCATTAATCCTCGTTTCATTTTGACTCCACAAGACAAATAGGCTTCAGTTAGAATATCATGCAAGTTTTCAACTGTGCATAGGTTGTTGTTTTTTTTTCGGAAAGCACAAAGGTTTACTGTTTGGATTTTACTGTATGGATAATTTAGTTAAGGCGCAGCTGGACTATGTAGGAATTTTGAAAGACCTTTGAGTAAAGTCCGTCATAACTAATTTAACGTTGGTCTTCGCCCTTCATGTCAAAGGTCGGTGACAATGAATAATGACTTCCCTCTCTCGCATACATCGCCGATTTTGGTACTAATGGACGCTAATGGATCCCAGTGCTCTTTCTTCCTGAGTGCAAGCCAAGTTTCGGGGTACACAGAGAGCGCTCATACAGTGTAATTTGTCAAGTGGACTAATCGGCATGTTGAAACAGAGCAAACAACAAGGCCCAACAGGGGCGGGAAACAATTGTGCTGTAAGCAAGCCAAGAATTCCGCCGTAACGTTCAACTTGATTCAGTCCTGCGGCGTTGAACATGGAGCACGGGGGCCAAACGCTCCCGGCAAGACGTGAGGACCTCGGAGAATGGAGGAATAAAGAAAAGACTTCAGATTGTACCTAAAAAATAGCCCACGGCACTGATGGCTGTACTATTTCAGTCATAACAAGAAGAAGACGAGCCACCTTATTGTAAAAGTTTCATTACGAAAACAACCAACAGCACCCACTAGTGGACCAACATGCTAACTACACCCGGTTCTGTGTTTTTCTGCCATTTCCATGTAAACGGTCATTGTTTTTAAAACGTTGCCGTGTGAATGTGAAACTTTTCTGGAACAAAAATGCAAAAACTTTGCTTTTTTTTCGCTTGAAACTTTGTCATGTGAACGAA